>NW_004955414.1:4634619-4836841 GCF_000276665.1 Chinchilla lanigera
TTTTTTGGTTTTTCTCCGGTACCAGGAACCGAACTCACGACCTTCCGCTTGCCAGGCAGACGCTTTGCTGCTGAGCTAAATCCCCAGCCCCTTAAAATTTCTAAATAAATCTGTGTAATAATAATGACAGCAGATCTTCTTTCCTGTACTTGAATTTGATAGAATAGTTTATTATTTTACTAGAGAAATATCATGTGTGTGTGTTTTTCAAATTTGCTTATTTTCTTCTTACATGGTCCTGTCAGTAATCTTAGGTCTTTATCTCTTCATATGCAAATATTAAAGAAAAATACATATATTCAACTTGGGAGAAATAAGATTGGATGTGAAATTAGGAGGCTTAGTGATAAATTTGCAATTTGTTCTAGTTCAAGTAACATTTGAAATAACTGGTTACAGTTCCATAGACAGCTTAAATATATAAGTTTGTCTTGTTTCCGGTCTAAACTCTATTAAGCAGACTTGTCATTTCACTGTAGCAAAATCACAATCTTAATGTTTTTCCAGACACATATATACACGGAGACACCTTCAAACTCCTAACTGCTCATCCACACCCGCTTCTTCCTTTTCTCTTCCACTCCAGCCCAGCCACTAAGGTCTGCTCTCATTTCTGCCCCTGGTGCTGTGAACTTTCTGTTCTCTTTGCTGAAACAGTTTTCCCCAGATGTTCTCACCGTTAGGTTCCTCAGATTAAGTCTTCATTCACCTGTCAGTTCTCCTTAAACTTTCTGGACTTGCTTGTTTACACATATAACCTCCCACCTATATTGTAATTTGGGTACTATCACCAATTAATTTTTAATACACTACATAATTTCTTATTTATTTCATTTATTATGTCTTTAGTGTGTACTAAAAGATAATCTCTATAAGGGCAACTTTTAAAACTGCATTTCTCTCTCCTGAGTCTCTGTAAAAACTACTGGTACAAAATAAGTGCCTAATCCTAATTTATCAAATAAGAAGGTAGACTTTTTTCATTTTTACCAAAGATTCTCTCAACCTAGTAAACATTTTACCCCTAAAAATAGAATCTTGGCTGTAAAGATGCATCAAGATCTCTTTCTGTAAATTTTGACAAAGGATTTTTGAATCGTTTGTTTAGAATCCAGAGTTGAATCCCCTGCCATCATCGTCCTCATCTCAGAAAGGCTATTTAAACAGCTGACATTTTGGAACAAACAGCAGTTTGTTCCAAAGCAACGTCTTACAGAGGAAAAGGAACACAATAAATTTGGATAAAATTAAGAGCTTAATGTTGCTAGAAATCTCCATGAAATAGGAGCCCACACGTGAGGATGAATCCCGTGAGACTTAAATGATGAGACGGAGGTGCTGAAAATCACGGCACGCAAACACAGCACTGCTGATGTGAGTGGGGTCCCAAGGGTGCCCGTAGAGGGGAATGACCTGCCACTTCTTAGCTGATTAAGTCATTTATACAGATATTGAATTTGAAGTTCCATAAGGTTTTTACGTGTTTTCAGTGGTCAACTGTCCTCACTTCTGAAATACACAAAATGGGAGACACATGTTGTTTCTACAAATTACCTACTCGGCCTGAGAGGAGAATGTTATTTTTAAAAAATCCATTACAAAGAAAGCTTTTATCTCTCGCAACAGAATCATAGCTCTAATGTTATGTTAAAAACTGTTAAGATATATCTGTATTTAACACAACAGTCTCAAGAGATTATTATACCCTGACACTTCCATTTTTACATTTTTATAGTTTCTGTATCAGACAGAATGATGCAGCAAAACAACTAGAAATGTCCACTGTAAGCACTCCCGTGGGAAAATTTTGTTTCCAAAACTTGTCATAAATTTATGGCTTCTAAGTAGGCAATGTTTCCTTGTTTGAGGGGTTTTAGTTTGATTTTCTTTCTTCTCTTAGGCTTGGTTTAATTTAGAATCTGTTTATATAAATTTTGAGACAACATCATAGCCAAACCAGCGCTAAAACCTTACATTTATTTGGTGCTTTAAAGATTACAAAACACTGTTATGAGCATTATGCCACTTAATCCTCCTCGTCCAGTGTATGCATGACAGTTACCTCTTACAGTAGGTCCAGATGGCTGGAAATGGACATCAGTTAGCCAAATACACATTCAATGCGTAGTTACCAAATGCAGGACCTTGGGCTACTGAAAGGTTCCAATGAAATTTTTAAAGCTCTAAATGGAAAAACCAAAAAATGAATACAATACAATTACATGGGCTTACACTTATTTGTACATTCCTATGTGTCTGTGAGATGTCATTGTTGACTGGCTTTATTGTAACAGAAGAAATTGCTGTTCACTTTTCCTTCAACAAATGCCAATTTGATTGCTGCATTGAAAACCCTATATATTGAATACACTGTAGCACAAACGACTAATGTATTAGGGTTGAAATAAAATAGCAAAGAAGTACCAGATATTTAATTCTAAATTTTGATCAGGTACAGTGAAGAAATCTTTTCTAAGTAAAATGCTCTCTATTTCTGATATTATTTTATGATAATTTGTCTTGATAAAAAGAACTGGCATAAGAAAAGATTGAATTGCTACTGATCTATTGGCACTAAATTATTTTGTGACTGTGACAGTGTGGAATCCACCAAGGCTTGCCCTAGTCATTTATAAACTTCCTGGTGTGTCATCTCTGGAGAGGCGATGCACTTGAAATCCAGCGTGGCACCTACACTGTGTTAAATAGTAAGCTAAAATAAGGATGACTGAAAATACCTTTAAAAACAAGCAATGTCATTTGCATTAACACTAAAGCCTCCTTACATTCTTTCACTGTTCCTTTAGAAGTACACAGCACTGATCCTCCTTAAGAACTGAGCCAGGGCTTC
Organism: Chinchilla lanigera; assembly: GCF_000276665.1. Taxonomy (NCBI): domain Eukaryota; kingdom Metazoa; phylum Chordata; class Mammalia; order Rodentia; family Chinchillidae; genus Chinchilla; species Chinchilla lanigera. The sequence goes on from NW_004955414.1 coordinate 4,637,471, forward strand.
CCTAATTTATTTCAATTCCAAAAGCTTTAATCATTTGAGTGTAGCTTGTCTTTACTTCTTTCATATTTTGCAGAACTTATTCACATTTGAAACACAAAGCAACCTTTTCAAATGTCTAGTATTCATGGAGCCCTACTTGTGACATTTTTTGGCAGTTTTGTTTACAAACACCTTTAAAGTATTATGTGAGAGGCCCATACCTTTGTGTTGAATGCTTTCTACTTTCTCATCCTGATTAAAGTCATAGAAATGCTGATTTTCTATTTTTAGATGTAACTCATGTTTAAATTAATATAGTTAAGGTGCCAGAGAGGTAAATATGTGATGAGCTTGTGGTTTCCCTGAATGGAGTGTGGTGGTCAAATGTAGAACCTCTGAAGGAAAAAACTGAAAGGGACAGAAAAGATCGATAAAATAGCAAATGTTTTTAACCTGTTTGGGTTGTGTTTACTTCACGCATCAAATGGAAATAAAATAGCAGGCATCAAGGAGAAAGAAATTCAGCAAAAATTAAAAATAAATCTTTAATAAGAGACGCAAGACCCATATTAGTTGGTCTTTATCATGTTATAGAAATAACTCATTATCTCAAAGGAAAGTTGAATTCTCAACAGAGAGATAATTTAAGTAAAAAACTGCACATGAGAACAGTCAAAAAAAAAGAAAATATGTTAAACTGAGGAACTAAAATTTGTGTAAGGTACTTAGTTTCACATCAATTTCTTGGTGAAAAGTCGTAGCTTTTTCATTAACTTATAAGTATTAACATCTGTGTTTCATATCTAAGATTAAAACACATGCTTCTGGTTACACTATATAAGACTGCATGCAATATATATTACTCTGGAAATAGACATTCAATGCAAATATAGTACTTGTAAAATGTTCAGTTTTATATATATATACATATATATATAATATTCTCTATTTATAGAAAAATGGGGCTGGAGAGATAACTTAGTGGCATAAGTGCCTACCTGGCAAGCACAAGGTCCTGAGTTCGACTCCAGAAACCAAAGAAAAATAGCTCTATTTATAGAAAAATATATTTTAAATATTATATAATATATATATGTATAATGTTATATATTATATAAATATATAAGTATCTATATATCGAGAATATGTATATATATATATATACACTCTACCATCATAAAGTAATATATATAGTGGCAGAGTGATGAATCTGGCAGAGGAAATTTCAAAGCAACGCATCCCCCGGGCTGTGCATCTACGCTGCAGGCTACCTTTAGGCATATGTACACTGAGAATCAGGAGTAAAAAGCAGAGCAGAAAGATTTGCAAAGCTTAGTTTGGCCAGCAGGGAAACACATATAAATTGGGGCCAAAGAAACTGGTTGCTGAAGAGATTCATGCTCAAGAGCAGAAACGCCGCGCGGTCTCTGAAGGCTTCATGAAGAGCGGGCAGCGCGCCCAGGTCCCGCTGCGACACGGGGTGGTTGTTTCCCAGGATTACTTTCACTATGCTCCGCCATCCAGGCCTGCGGAGACCACTGCAATTGTAGTGTAGATGTCACTTCCTCAGTGATATCTTTCCTTGTGACAAAATTCCTTGACCTTCACTGCATTATTTACATTGCAATCATTGCACCTGAGTGATTTGTAATCAGATGTGGATTTCATTCTTATTTGTATGATATCCACTTCATTCATGAGGTAGTAAGCTCAGCTCTGCACAGTGATGAGAAAACAGTAAGTCACCTATCAAAGTATGAGTCAACCTGTGCCAAATAATCTATTTATTTAATTCTCTTTCCAACTAAGATGAAAATTCCCCAGGAACATTGATCATGTCAATTTTATTCACCATTAGATTCTCTGTGCTTGTCACTTAGTAGTTGCTCACAAAACATGTTTCATGAAGTCACTAAAATGATTTAATCCAAACAGCAACTTAGAGCAGGAGCAGCTTTTCCAGTGTCAAAAACAAACTAACAAAGAAATAATTTCCTCTGAAATGATTTTCCATGAAATAAGCAACAAAAAAAAAGGAAGATTCTCTCAAAAACTCTGGACACAAATTGTTTCATAATAAAAATTTGTATAGCATACTGAAGAATGTACTATTTGCTCATTAATTATTCAACAAGTCTTTATTTTAGAACTGTCTTTATGTCTAGTCAAGGTTGGACATGTTAGTTCATCATGCAGAAGTAGGGGATGTGGCAAACCCTATGGTCCTCTCGCACAGACCTCTCTATTAACTGCTGCCCCATGAGTAGATCTGAATTTTCCTCCACCCCCCAAATTTTCTCATCAACTATCTTGATTAATCCAGTTCCTTCTATCCTCCAAAGTGCTCCAAAGGTCACAGAGCTCCAGGAGTGTCAAGCACCTTATATGTCTGAAGACATTTGTGTTCTTAGTACTGTCTTCTCTCCTGACTACAAGCCATGGCATTCTTAAGAATCTTTCCATGTTCTATTTCTCTGTGACCTGAGAAGAGCTGGGAAATGCAGGTTCAGAATCTGAAGTCATTTATTTTCCAAGCTGACCTTCACCCATAGGGCAATGGAGTTATTGTAGACTTGAAGCAGGAGGAATGTGTGAGGAAGTTTTGTACCAGAAAGTTCACTCTAGGAGTGATATGGAAGTAGATCCAGAACAAGCAGGTCTTGGAAATATTCCTGCACTAGTTCAGGGAGAAGCTGCTCAGGATCTGATGCAATGTTGGAGAAGGAGCGCTGAGCCGAAGGGCATGATTTACACGTTGTGGGGAAGGGCACAATGATAGTGATAGCTCCGCTTCTTTTCTGTTTTCCAAACTAAGGGTGGGAATTATTTTATACCTGTAACCTATTCTCCCCTGCCATATGCTTCTTTCTTTTTGATTCCTTCTCAGTTGAATTTCTAAAGATGCAATAATATCAAAAGTAGGCTTATATGAACCCTTTTTTAATAGGAAACAGAAGGACAGTGGATCAAAGCAGCCCAAATCCTGTTCTTTCCCTTCTCTCTTGTACATGATTTGCTTCCAGAAATTCACAACAGCTCTTTTCAAATGGATTCTTAGAGCAGAGCTTAATTATCTTGTTGCTTATGGTGATTTTAACACTGATGCAGAGACCTTTGGGGAACTCAGCTGAGGCCATTGGATCATTACCTTGGCTGACAAAGTTACAGACTTCAGTGATGGATATCTGCAGGCAATTCCCTCCACTTGTGTATTTTCTTCTAAAATAAGATCTTACATGTCTGAATAAAGATAGAGAATTGTGCCTTCCCTGTATGAGACTAAATTGTCTAGTACAAAGAAAAGGACTGTTGAAGAAAAAATTTTGGTGCTTTGAGGTTTAGGCAAATTCTCAAAAAATATTTCTTTAATTAATTATATTTCCTAGTAATAATGTGTGTTGAAAAATTTATACCTCCGGAAGCTATGAAACATTCTGTTTCAGAGAGGAAAGGGAGATGGGGAAAACACAGGGCGTTGTATGGGTATCTTACTTGGGTCAGATATCAATTAAATATTCTATGCATGTTATTGCATTTAATTTTGTAACTAATTGAGAAAATAAAATTATTTTCTGCATTTTGTAAAGCAGTCAATTCTCAGAGAAGCCAGTTAATGCGATTGCCATTAACAAAATGAATTCATTCTTCCTTTCAAAACATGACTATTGGAGATACCAAATTTAGCAAAAAATCTGTCAAAAGCCTTTGCAATTTTAATTTAGAGTGGTATAAAAATATGAGTTTGAATAATTTGGTAGCTAAAACTGAACTTAGGTTAACCTGTTATTCAGATATTATTTATACATTAACTGACTTTATTGTTTTACTTTGTTTTATTTTTTGTGATAAGGTCTTGTAGTGTAGTGGCAATAAACTTACTGAACTCCAGGCTGGCCTTAAACTCAAGGTGATCCTCCTGCCGTTGCCTCCTGAGTGGTGGGATTACAGGCCTGTGCTACCACTTCTAGCTCATTAACACTTGTTTTAAAGGACATCTTCGGTAGCATATCTACTGTACAATGTGGGCATATGCAGTCACTGGGGTTGACAAAGTATTTCCATGTTTTGGCAAATTACTTTTGCATCAAAACTCAAAAACTAGTTATTTTGATTCCAAGATCTATTCCTTTTCACTTGTGTGTCTTGGAGGAATTTATATCAGTGATTTGAAAGAAGTTGTGAAAGTGTTCTTTATCAGAATTGTCCTTCACATAGAGCTGGAAATTTAGATGAATGTGACTAAGAGCAAAATCAAACTTTCAAATATCGACTTCTACTGTAAACTTGATCATAAAGTAGAAAACTGAAATTTAATAGAGATAAATGAAAATACCAGAGGCAGACTCATTTTCTAGACTCAGTGCCTCTGGAATTCCTGTTACACTGTGAGGATTTTTGTGGTCTACAAAATAATCTTCCTATTCCCCTTTAATTTGTATAAAATTGAAATATACACTTGCCTTTGATAGCCTGTGCCACCTGTATTGAATATACAAGAAACCTCAATTAAGGACACTATATAATTATGAGCCAATTTTGTTCTTCAAATGAAGAAAAAAAATTAAAACTACTTTGAGGAGAATATTTTGAGAACTCGATGTAGGTGACTTGGAGCTTGCTATGGTTTGGCTGTGCTTTGAATACGTTCCTGAAGGATTTGGAAATGGGAGAAGCTCTCCCTCGTGAGGCAGGGTTGGAAAATGGCTTATCCATTAAGAGATGGACTGAGCAGAAGGTGCTTCGGTCCTTGGAGTGCTGCTCAAGGGACTTCCCATGGAACCAAGATTTGTTCTCAGAGGTAATTTTTATTAAAGGTCCACTTCCCTCTCTCTGCTATCCTGTTTTTCCATGTGATTGTTCTCTCCCACATTTGCCCTTCCGCTATGATTCCTTTCAACAGAAGGGCTTCTCTGGAGCCAAGCTGAGGTCAACAGCATGAACCCCGGAAACTATGTGCTAAAGAATCCTCTTTTCTTTCTGATGTTACTGAGCCTAAAGTATTTCATTATAGTAACTGGAATTGGAATAATAACTACACTACACAGTGAATGGACATTTAGTTTTATACTTTGTATAACAATAATTTCTAGATGATAAACATTTTTAAAAAGTGAGAAAACTACATAAATATCAAATAAGTACTATATTTATAATTAAAACTGTGCTCCCAGCAAGGGTATGACTGATTAATATTTGTAAGATGTATTCATCATTCCACTGCCCCATGTCTAATGAGTAAAATATCTTTATTTTCATACATCAAATAAATAGAATTTTACTTTTATTACTAGTACGTGCTTTCAAAATATAGTTTATTCATATACAGGGATAAGAGGCACTTTTTAGAACATCAAATGCTGATTATTCTTGTATTCTAATGGTGATACAACTTATTGCTGAATAAACCTAGGATACGGCAGGTAAAGCTATGTACTTTCTCAACAAAGACATGTCAGGCATATAGAATTTCACCTGTACTCTGAGACTTCATTGAAATGGAGCTGTCATATATCCATTAGTCTATTAGTTCATTTTCAATTTTAATTTTCTTATAATCAAAGTACATTATTTTATTATTTGTTATGTTTATGCTTCATAAACTGTCATTTTGCAAACCAAAAAGTAAGTGAAGTTTTGATAATTTTAAGTAATGGTTACATTAATGAGCACCTTATTCAATATTTAATACACATTCAGATTGCTTACTAACTTTTAAGGACTACTGTTTTGTAAATGAAAGAAATAGACTTGGAAAGTGTGACACGTTAAGTAAAATAAGTGACTTTAAAGTTTAGCAAAGCTGAGTTTACTTCCTAGAACTTGGAAAACCAGTGTGGGATCTCAGGTAATTACTTCACTTATTTCAAATTCATGTTACTCATATATAATGTCACATATTTTTAGAAATAGAAATAAAATATGTAAGCTCTTAAAGCCTTAACGTATAAGGATGCAGGCCTATTCCAAGGTAAGTCCTCAAAAACTTGATAAATAATTCAATTTTATTTTATTTTTTAGGGTTTTATAATTTGTTCTTTAATAGATTTAAATCACAGTGGTTTTTTGTTGTTAGTGCTGGTTGGTGGATGATGGAAATGCCCTAAACTGTTGCTATTTTAAAAAATATTAGTAAAAATATTAAAAATCATTGTAAAATTTAAGTTAGGCAAAAGATTAATGCTTTTTGAGTTGATAACACACAATGGCACCAAACTAGAAATCAATTGTTCAGATTTTGGAAATTGCTTCATTTCAAAAATAGATTATGATGTTTATTGATCTCAAATAACCATCTTTTGTTCAACTGATATTTCTTAGTTGTTTTTCTATGTTATTTTTCACATTTTTTGCTTGATATTCATTTTCTCTTTCCTGCTTATTTTCAATTCTATCTGTTCTTTTATTTCTAGATTCTTAAGGTAGGAACTAGGGCATTCGATTGTGGCCTTTCTTATCTTTTAATACTGGTATATACTGCCCTAAACTTCTCCCCAGTTGGTGCCAGTACTCTTGATATCTCCCAGATCTTTGTATGATACCTTTCTCTTGTTATTTATTTTAAAATACTTAAATTTCCATTTGCAATTCTTCTTTGACATATGAATTATTGTAAAGATTTTATTTAGTTATGATAATGAGAGATTTTTTTATATCTCTTTCTGGTACTCATTTATAATTTAATTGTATTATAAAGTATGTACCTTGTATAACTTAAATTGTTTTAAATTTATTGAGACTTATTTTGTGGTCCAGGATATGGTCCATGTTGGTAATGCCTCATGTGTATTTATAATAATGTACATGCTGCTGTGGTTTGCTGGAATATTCTAGTTTTTTGTGGTGCTTGGAATTGAACCCAGGGTCTTTACCCTGAGCTGCACTTGCAGTCTTTTTCTTTGTTTTTTTATGATAAAGTCTTTCAAAGTTGGTATGGTGCCAAGACTGAGTTCAAATTTGAAATCCTTCTGCCTCAGTTTCCCAGAGTGCTGGGATTACATGCATGCACATTACATCTGGCTTAATCTACAAATTTTAATAAGCTCATGTTAGTTTTCTTGACAGGTTATATCACTTATATCCTTTTTAATTTTCATATGAATTAATATCCATATTAATTTTCTCTATCAATTATTGGGAGTGATATTGAAATTTTGATTGTGAATATACCCATTTTTTTTTACCATTTCATTTACTGTTGCTTCATAAATTTTGAAGTTATTACTAGGTGATTATAGGTTTAGGGTTTTTATGTCCATTTCATGAATTGACACTTCAATCCCTGAAAATATTGTCTCTATTCCGGATCAGTTTCAACTGATTTTTTCATTATCTTCTGTGTTTTCCTAGTATTCTTTAGCCTGGTAACGTTTTCATTGGAATCTAGACATCATGACTCTGTGGCTGGGTCTGTATTTTTTATTTATATGAACATTTTCAACTTGTTCTGAAATGTAGTTTACTTGGTCAGAAGTAGCTAGTTCTACTTTATAACTTATGTTGGACAATGGTTATGGCCAGTCTAGGTCTTAATGTCCTCCCAGAGACAAGAGCTGTGTCAGGACTCTGCTCAAATAATCTCTGAATCAATAATATTTTCCATTTTGACTTTGAAAACAATCACTGGTCTAGGCACCACATGGGAACTGGGTACTGTTCAACTTAGTACTTTCAGATGGTATATATACAGGTCTAGTGATTAACTTACATACAGGTATTGACCAATGTGCTGCTAAATAGTTAAGAGAGACATTATAAATTTGCTCAGTCCTCTTCTCCATTTTTCTGTCTTAAGCTTTTTTCAGCCTTGTGTCCTCAGACTCCTTATACAGTGTTCTAGAAGTTCTCTGAAAGATGTAGGCTGAGCAATTATAGAATTCATCTTGCTTCTTTGTTATTTCTTATCAAGCATTGTCTTTCATTGTTTAATACCCAAATCTTGAAAAGTATTGTTTCAGATATGTTGTCTATTTTCATTTTTTTTCTTCTGATGCAGTGATATACCTTATTGTGTTACAGCATCTTGGTCAGAAGCAAGAGTTCCATGGCACTAATTTCTGAACCATCCGTGCTAGAAACAACTGGATATTAGAAAACCATTTCATTAATTTTTTTTTATCTTTTGGAAGAATAGTCAACTAATGAAGCAAATATTATTGTAAAGATTCTATTAGGATATACAAGTGGAATCCGTGGAAAGGAAATAAAGACATAATATGTTTTTCCTAAAAGTTTATCAGCTGCTTTATTCAGGACTGGGCAGTCTCAGCCATAGCTGGAGTTATCTATGTGATCCAGTGCTTTTTATGAGTCCTCAAGCATTATATTTGCAAGTATTTATGCAAACATTTGTATATCAAGTTGACTTAATTTCTAAGAATACTATGAATTAAGTAAAAAGGTTCATAGTCTGTTTCACTTTACCAAGAAGTAGTTGTGATATAAAATCATCATTTTGACATTTATACTGTATTTGCAAAACATACACTGGAAGCAAAGAAGCTAGCAGAGATATCTTACCAGTACGAATCTCCAAATACTGCAAGTATATTGCAGACTTTTCACTGCCGTTCTTCTCAGTGAGTTGCAGAAAACTGAAGTGAAGTAGACAGTGGTTCAGTAAGTTAGGCCCAAGCAATAAAAAGAGTGGTAGTGAAATATTCTGATAAAGTGTCTTCTCAAAATTTTAATGTACTGCCAGTAGATATTAATAAAGAAAATACTGTATAAAACATTCATCTATAAAAAATAGAACAAAATTTCAGAACAAAACAATCATAGAATAAATGGTTAATATCCTGTATAGCATGACCTTAAAAGCATGACCAAAATGTTACTTAGAGTACAAGTCAGAAACAGGCCAATAAGGAGGTGAAAAAATTGTGCATCATTGTTTCTTTTATCTTTTCCCTTATCCCAGTTGTTGTTTCCTTTTGAGCAATTTCTTTCCCTTTCACAATATCTATTGTACCTTTTAGATTTTATGTACTTTTTCAGGTTCTTACACTAGGGAAACAATAAGGTGTTTACCCAAAGAAAGAAAGAAGGGAAATATATGTACATATGTATACACAAGATGGCTAAGATAATTGTACTACTGATCTTTTCGACTTTATTGAAAGGAACAGTTGATATTTAATTGTTTGATCAATTTTACAGGCCTATATTTGTTTATCTGAGTAACCAATTTGAAGGTAACAATATGTAATACAATGCCCATTGTTAATTTCCTATCACCTTGTCTGAAATTCTGTATTGCTTTTACTGTTTTTATGTTATTTCATTTACGTCTGTGTGTTTGTTAATATGTTTTGGTTCTTTTATCTTTAAAATAAAAAAAGAAATGTTCACCATTGTTGGTCATTAGAGAAATGCAAATTAAAACTACACTAAGATACCATATTATTCCAGAAAAAAAATGACCATCATCAAAACCTCTGATGAAGTGTCTTGGCAAACCTGGTGAGAAAGCTGAAAAAGGCCCAGCTTGTGTTCCTGTCCTTGGGGCTGTCACATTAATCATTCATGTAGTTAGCAGGCAATGGTTAGTACCCCCTACCTGCAAGTCACAGGGATACAGACATGAATAAATGTCAGCAACTTGTTGGAAAACCTTAAGAGGGCATAGCAGATCATGTGTGATGCAAGCCTGGTGAAAATCACAGAATTCTTAGGCAAGAATTGCCATTTTATAACATTGCTAAGGCAATGTATTGGTAAGAGCAAAAATGGTTATATTAATGTGAAGTAAATACAGAATCCAATTCTTGAGTTAAAACAAAATGTGAAATGTAAATGTATAGAATTAGGGATAAAATTAGGTGGATAAAACAGAAAAGTCAGGCTTTATCAGCTTTTAGGTAATAAAAAATATAAAGGATGAATAAAAAAGCACAGAGATTCAGAGACTGATTCAAATCCAGCCATGAAAACCATGTACAAAACATTTAAAATACCAGTGTTTCAATTTCCTCACATGTAAAATTCAATGTTAATTATTCTGTTCTAACTTCAAAGAAAACATTCCAATTCCTGGAACTCTAACTTGTCTGTGTTCAAACCTATGATTTAGAAATAATATAACAATTTTTCCTTTCATTATTCAAAGTATTTCACAAGTTCTTTGGATTTTCTTATAAAGATCTTCATGGCAGAGACACAGTGTCAGCCATATTCATACCAACAATAAGATTTTTGCATTGAAAAAATTCACTTCAAAATACCTATTTCAGAACTTTGTCTTCTCTTTACAGGGCCACTATAAGCAAACAATTAACATCTCCAGGTCTCAGTTGCTTTGGCTGCATAATGAATGTGTAAAAGTTATCTTCTCCAGCTGGAATATTCTATAATTATAAGATTCTTTTTCATACATAATTGAGCAGCTTTCATGAATATGGTTTTGGTGTTTGATGTATCGCATGTAATTATCTCAAGCTTGTGGGGACTCTTCAGAACCTCATCACTAAAATGGCTTTTCCTGCTGAGCTAACTGCAATATATATGAATATTTGGACAATTTTTTTTAGATTTTTATGGAATAGCAATGAAATACAATGTCTCATTTGGCAGAAATGGTTAATATTGCATGTAGGTTATCATTATAATATTGTACCCTTCAGAATTATAAAACATACAACCTTTAAACAAGGGAAATTAACTTTACCTTATCCTAACACTTGAAGGCAGTAATGTTAAGTGTATCACCGAACTGGCCCAGAATCTACTCATGTAATGTGAATCTTATATAACTGACCTCATTCTTTAATCTACTTGAGAAAAAGAGTTTCTTTGGGGAAAGTATTGTGTCATTCTTGGCCAATGTTCTTGCTATGTACTGTAAGTTTGTGCTGCTGGGTTCTGTGTGTCTTAGTATGCTGTACCCCAAAAGATGATAGGGATCAGGTCTTGGAGTAGAGAGTACAAAAGAAGAGGGAAAGAAGTGGTCTTTTATTATACTGTCCTTCACCCACAACAGTTCATTTAACACACACAGCAGCACATACATTTGGTGTTATTATTTCTCATCTTGTCAAACATATAGTCCATCCTACAGGCACCAAATTAGATGGTCATATATCTTTAAGTGCAAATTCATTTTACTTTCACTACTTGACTCAAGGTAGGCCTATTGTATCTGGGGGAAAAACACTAGGACAAGTATAAAACAAAGTCATGTCCTTATCTACATCTAAAAGGCCTCTTAAAATCTTCCCTTCTTTCTGTGTCTGGAAGGACCAAGGGTTAGAATTTTTCTGTGACTACATAATATTATGAAACCCTGTGGATTCTACAAAAGGAGTTTTTGCTAGAAAATATTCAAACTCAATTTATGATTACACATTTCCTCACAAAAGTCCTGGTATCCTTGTACTTGGATTCATATCAGATCTTTCTATCAGTTCCCCCCTTTCTCCAGTCTGTCACAATGCCCACTGAAATGTATCAGAAGGGCTTCTGAAAAGCTCTTCTACCATTCCTCCTCAAGGACACCAGCTTAGTCCAGGTCACCCTGGAGACATAAACCAGCATACTCTAATTGTTATACCATTGTGAGATCCACTTCTAGGACATGGTAGCATAGCAACATCTTGAGAATGGGGGAGACAAGCTGAGTCTTTCTGGACCAATGCTTCTGAAAGAGAAAGTGTAGAATATGAGTTAATTTGTGTCCAGAACTTATCTAATGTAATCTTCATGATTTTCCCACATAGTGTTCATGATTGACTTTGATCATCTCTATGGCACTGATATCTATATTTCACAATATATTTAATTTTACTTAATAATATGATAATATATCAGTGACTGACACTTACATAAGTTCTCAAAAAGTTATTTCTCTTCTTCCTATATTGCCCTCTGCTTGGAGCACTGGGAAGGGTTTACTCGGCCAGTTGCTACTTCCTGAAATATGCTTCACCTACCAGCTCCCTAAATTATCTTCTCCATTTCCACTTTTACTAATTTAATCCCTGGCTTCAGGAATCCCACTTTACCTTGCTCGTTTTATTTGTGGGGATTTATCATTGACTATGTTTCTTCGTGCATATAATATTTATGTGGCTACAGATATTTGCACAGATTAGATTTTTGATGAAGACTCATTCTATTTTTGCTAATACTGTCTGAAAGTCTACCCTTTTCTACTTCTCTTCATATGACTAAGTCTTACTTAGCTTGAAAGAGTTTGCCCAAGTTATCCTCAGCAACTATCCTGACCTAATAATCTGTGAGAAGTTTTGAATCTAAATTAACTGCCACATATAACTTCTGTCAACTCAAACTTGTTGATCTTGATTTTACTTTTTCTCTAGGTATTTTTCTCTGTAGTGTTTCCAATGCTTAGGAATCATCTTCAAGAAAGAGTTCATCATAAAAAGTATCTAATGAAAGCAAGCAAGTCCCATTTTACAGCTGGTTCCAGTTTCCATCTTAGGTAGTAGAGGCCTCTTTTGCCTTTGTTTCTAGTATGGCACAGTCCCAAAGTAGGGTGGTTAGATAAGATATAAGACCTCCAGCTAAATTTAATTATCAGGTTAAAAAATAGATTTGTTTACTATAAGGTACTTCAATTATTGAATGAGGTAACACTAGTGCTCAAAATTCTGCTTTATAAAATTTACTTTTAAAAGACATTCTATAATTCTTGTTTAGTGAATCTTGCAACCGTGTTTTAAAGGACACATCTCAATTTTATTGACAGTAACTGCATGATAGCTGGTCTCAATTAATCTTGATTTAGTGTCCCTATGGGGTATAGGATATCTTACATGAGTGCAATGCTATATTCTTTTCAAAGCACATTTGTTATCTTATTCCTTTCTCAGAATTGCCGAAGTGTATCATTATTATTTTAGCCAGTTATTAATTTGATCATGTAATATCTATTTCAGTTTTCTAAGACCTAACATACAGTTAGTCATATCTACTTTGATAAAGAGTAAAATAGTAATCTTTGTGAAAGTTAGAAGAAATGAACTATATATAGAAAAATTCATAGTGCCTGAGAAAAGAAACAAATAACCAAATGAATCTATAAAATTTATATTCTCCTCTCCCACTCTATTAATTGACATGCTTGAGATCCTAGAGCTAAAACATAATAAAGCTGGGGGCTTAACCTTCAATCAACTGCCTTTTCTAATATGTCCTCTGTAAAGGAAGAAATGTCTGGTATGAAACTTAAGAAAATAACAATTATCATCTCCTTTCCTTTAGCTGCCCATTCATGAAGATATGATGAAACTATTTTTCAATTAATTCATTGATTACAAAAAAATGTGTCAATAATGCTATATTCTTAGTATAACTGAGTTGTTTTCAGTCTTATTTTTCATTGTTTTGTGATTTAAAAGAAAAAAGAAAAAAATACTTTAAAATATTCTTTAGCTACACTAAGTCTCCACACAAGAGCAAACACACTACTCAAAAATAAAGGAAGTGAGTCAAAAGACCATGTCTGTTCTCTCCACGGATATACAAGAATGTTAATTATTAAAACAAGGATGCCAACAAGTGCCAGAGAACTATCTCTCATGAATCTTCGTGAAATGTGAAAAATAAAGATATGTCCTGGGGAGCAGAATGAATTCATGTTCAGGGGTTATATTTCAAAGTACATGATTAGTAGTATCCAGGAAGGTGGATGGGTAAAATTCAGTGTCCCTGTCAAGTCAGAGGTCCATCTAGGAAGACAAAGATTTCAAGGGCAAACTGTTAAAGGGAGTGGAATCTGATAAGCTGGTACACCATGCTGACACTGGGAGTGTCGCACACTATGGTGGCTGTCTTAAAATATATTTTTGAGAGATTGGCTATTTCTTAATAAAATTTTTATAAATATTATTTTACTTCATTAAAGCTGTTTTTCACAAATCCATACCATTTAATTACTAATATCTACACACTCTTTCCTTTTTTAGTGAAAAAAATGTAAAGTAATAACCTATATGCAGCACATAGTTTTAGTAATATTTCTGTTTGCCTGCAAATTTTTCATATATGCAGTTTACATGATGAGTAAACCCTACATATTGAATCTAAAATTCTATTACTATAAAGTTCCTATTTATAGCATTGAAAAACAGCTGATTTATAGTATCTAAGAACTTGTTAAAGTTTTAGATTGCTAAAATTAGTTAGAAATTGGGAAATTGTATCATTGTAAAAATTATATTCTAATTCATATATATCAAGTAACTAGGCTTTAATGCACATGTCTATGAATTCCATATCACACTACATATAATATGTCTTTGCTATAAATTGTCACTGTGTAATATATACACCATCACATCTACTATGATTAAATAATAGATATTATACAATGTTATTTGTACATATCATTTTATAGATGAAACAAAATCTAGAAATTTGTAATTGAATATTGCACCAAAATACATATTGTAAAATATCCAAGGTCCTTATTTTGGGAGAAAACTTGCATCTATAAATGATGACAAACACCGAGAAGCAAATGCTGTGAAGTGTTAGGAAAGCTGCAGGCCAAGTGAGAAACGGCTTGCTAATTGGATAGTGGCTTCAACTCATTTTCCCTTACCACAATGTGTTAAAATAGTATTGCATTGCCTGAATTTCAAATGCTTAAAAAATAAGTTTGTGTGAGCAGAATATTCCTTTCTATTTCCTGTTTTCTCTGCGAAACATGCGATTTGTAGATCAGATCTCTCTTCTGATGACAGACTTGCTGATGGCAAATGCAGACTTACATGTTGTAGGTTTCTAAAAATGACCACAGACCATCGATCGTTCCTGACCCTCAGGACCAGCAGTGAGGCGTTTGGGTGATCGTGGTTACAAGTATAATCAATGGTGAATGCTACACTGGCTGTTAGATGAGCACAGAGATGCTTCACAGAAGTACAACAAACCACAGCAACATAACCACCGTCCCATCAAGTATCTGTGAAATGCAGGTCCTCTTGTCCTCACATTCCAATAACCTGGATTCAAATTTCTCTCTTAAGCAAAACTTCCCCATCAGTGTCTTTTCTTGTGTCTTCAGATTTCAAAATAGCATCTCACTGAAGACAAGACAAACTTTTTAAAATATACTACGTGACAAGATTTTATTAGTTAAGATTATGTGCTAGGACCAGAGGTCAGTGCTTTAAAGGAATTGCTTCTGTTAATCATTACAGTTATTTAAAACGTAGAATTTGAACATGGTTTCAAAGTGATTAAATAATATGTTTGAGGATGTATTTAAATTTAGATTTGTTTTATGCCAGAAGGCTTTTCCCCTCTTAATGCATACTTCTTTTGATGAGGAAGCCCCTGCTAGATGAGATAGGGCTGCGGCTCAGCTTCACACGCTCAAAGCTTTCTATCATCTACCAATGGTCTTCATATTCTATCTTTCCTCTCAAACAAGGGTAATATTTTTGCCCCCCTAAACATATTTTGCACAGTGTCTTGCCTTGTATGTGTACTCACTATTGCTATGGTTGTATCTGGATGTCCCCCTAAAGACAAACGCAGTCATGGGGTGAGCTTTTAAAATTTGTGATTGATTCATGGACGTGAGTGCTACACCTACCCTGGGGAGAGTAGTTTGCATATGTAAGGTAGAGACAGAGGCTGCCCCCCTGCTCTCCTCCCTTTTGTTCTTGCTGTTTTTGCTGTTTTCCCACCACAGCGAATGGTTGCCCTCTGCCATGTGTCACTCTGCCTTGGAGCCAGTCAAGTATGGACTGAAACCGCCACAATCTGTGAGCTAAATGAATCTTTCCTTCCTTAATTTTGGGTATCAGGTATTTTGTCTCATCAATGAGAGAAAAGTAACCAAGACACCTATGCTTAAAATATTTTTGCTAATTTTCTATATATTTAGATACTAATATTTTTTTCAAAATTCAATTCAAAATCCATTCCAACTTTCTCCAAATTCTTGTAGAACTTTCTTTGTACTTGACTTATAAAACTGCATTACTATTATTCATTTATGTGTTATATAACTGTAGTTAGACTACAGAGTTCTTGAAGGCAGGTCTGCTTTAAATTCATCTCTTAATCTGACAGTGCCTATTTTATATAGGATCGCAGACATATCTTGCCTAAATAAACAAACACATAAATGAATGAACGATACATCGTTTGTTACACAATGTAAGCATTTGATGACACAACTGTTTTCCATAAAAGGTAAAATACAAATTTACCAATACACGGTTTTAAAGGAATTTTAAAATACATCTCTTGAAAAGGTGTCTTAGAAAGAAATCAGTATATTACAGTTGTCTGTACTTTCATATTTATTGCATCTTATTTCATAATCAGGACAGGAAATAAATCAATGTGTCTACTGAGGATAGACAAATGGATGATGAAAATACAGGATATAAACAGGGTAGGAACATACTCAAGATTAGAAATATTTAAATCTCATTGCTTTGGCAACATGAATGAGCTGAGATACTATTTTAAGTGACATGTCAGATACAGAAATACAAATAGCACATGTTCCTAGTTCTATGTGGGAGTGAAAAATGTTGGTCTAATAGAATAAGATAGTAGAGTGATGGTGTCCAGAGACTGGGGAGGCTGGAAGGGAGAGGGCACAGATGGCACAGTTAATAGACCCAGGGGTGCAGTTGGATGGGAATGATACTGTCTAATGCTCTCTAACACAGTATGATAAATAACTGTTTGACAACAATTAATTGTGTGTTTTCAGAATAACTATTAAAGAGAATTTGGATGTTCCCAGCTCTAAAACATGATAAAGATGTGAAGTGATAGGTAAACCAATTACCTTGCTCTGATCATTAAGCATTACATACTTGTATTAAAAAATACAATGTACTTATAAGTATGTGCAATAATTGTCAATTAGAATTTTAAAAATTAAAAAGAAAAGGGTGCCTAAATTTTTAAGATAAAATTCTAATCTTATTCATTTACTTATTTATTTATTTTGAATGCTGTTTATGTCAGGGATGATGGTGTGATTGCAGATACACAAATAAAAAGGCAATTATTTTACCTGAAAAGGGCCAGTAGTCTAATCAGAATTCTACATAAATGATAATTTTGCAACCTATAAATTATAAAGGCACCCCAGGAGAAAAAAGATTCTTGGTTTGCTTGGGCAACTCAAGAAAACTTCATGAAGGAGTAATATTTTAAATAAGTCTTAAAGGAAGTTAATGGTATTACTTTTTAAAATTTTAGTCAATATCTGATAATTCCTGGTGGGAAATGAAAATGTGAAAAAGTAATAATACAAGCTGGGGACCTATAAGTATATTAGGAGCATAGATTTAAATCAATACAGGCATAAGGAGGTGAGGAAAGCTTAACAAGATACCTAAGAGTCATCCTAGGAAACTGTACATTTCTGTGTGGATTTCTGGGATGGGAGTGCTGAAGGCCACCAGCATTGCTTAGCTTGCCCTACTCCATAACTAGGTATAACTTTAGCCCCATTAAATTACCCTCTGTAGTGTCAACTACAGAACTGTGTCCTCCCAGGAATAACTGATTGCTGGGAGCGAACAGCGTCCACAGTGGGGATCAACTGTCTGGGAGACAGAGCACTTTTCACATATTACTTACTTGACTCTAAAACTTGATTAGCCACAGGCACAAACCAAAGGAATTAGTGTGTATCTATTAATAATTAATTTGACTTTTAAATTGATGATTAGTGAAATAATTAAAATTATTGCTTAGGTTAGTGTTGTAAGAGCCAATGTATTCTTCCAGAAGATTTAGAATACTAAAGGACATAGTATAGTTTTTAATATATTCTTATTTGAATAAATTAGAACTCTGGAATTTCTAGCACCTCAGATTGTGAAACATGTGGATTATCTTAGAAATACAGAAATTTACATGTTATCTTTCTCTCCTTAGTTCTACCAAATAGTAATCTCTGTGAATAAATTTTGCCTTGTGTGTGCTTAATATAATTCTACAGGTGATTTTAATGTTCATTCCTGGTTAAGAACTATAAAGTTATTTTATGACATTGTACAGATGTAGAAATCGAGGTCCACAGCGATTAAGTGCATTTTTTAAATCCACAGATATTAAACCCTTAAGCTGGGATTTGAATGATCTTCCTTTCCAGGGCTCTTGCCAGTATTTGACAGCTGCCTCCTACGGGCTTGATCTCTGGAGCTCTGAGGCCGAGGAGCAAATCAAACCTAGTTGCAAAAATAAAAGCTCCAACCAGAAATAATAAATGACAGTGTCAATGAATGAGGAAAACAAAGAGAAGGGATTATTTCCAAAAAGTGAAAAAATTTTCAGTGAGAAAAAAAAAGAACTTGGAGATAATCAGTGATATTGATGGGTTAGATGCTCCCATTGAAATAATGCTATTGAGCACTTATTTTCTGCTAATGACTGAGAACAGAAGAAAAGTACCATAGTTACTTTTTCACCCTAAGACAAATATACCAGACACCCAAGTTAAAGTGTCAAAGGTTTACTTAGCTCACATTTTGTAGGCGTTTCAATCCATAATCAGCTGACTGCAAAGCAGGGTGGTACATCGGACAGGCATTGCAGAGGAGAAACAGTTTATAGTGGGCAGAAGGTAGCAAGGCAAGCAAGGGATGACCACAGCTCTTTTTATCCTTTATAGCTTGTCTAGGCTAGTGGGGGCAGACAGCACTCACACTCTTACTCCTGGGTGTACGAGGCTTTCAGGGCACATATAGACTCAAACCACAATGAAAAGGGAGGACAAAAGATGTACCATAGGCTTTCCTCTGTGGTGTTTTAGAATATTTGAAAAGAATATTTCACTAGGGGCTGGGGATTTAGCTCAGTGGCAAATGTGCCTGCCTGGCAAGCGCAAGGTCATGAGTTCGGTTCCCGGTACTGGAGAAAAACAAAAAAAAACAACAACAACAACAACAAAAAAGAATATTTCACTAGAAGAGTAAAGATTCATAGTCAAATGAGTAATGCTTAATTTGCCTTAAAGTTTTCATTCTTGCATTTGTAAAGTCATGAGTATGGCTGTAATGCTTTATATCTAGAGACCCTCCAAAAGGCTCTTGCACTCTAAATTGGGGCTTTGGGGAGGTAATTGAATTAGGCAGGTTTATAGCTAACTTACTGTTAGCAGGTGGGGTTTGGTTGGAAGAGGCAGGTTACTGTGGGCGTGGCCTGGGAGAGTCTCTCTTCTTGTCTCTTCCCTTGGTATGCTCAGCTTCCCGTGGCCATGGCATGAACACTGTCCTCTGCTGTCCTCCTCTGTATACTTCTTCCATGCTGCCCTGCCTTGGAGCCAGCTACCATGGCCAGAAACATGAACCAAAGTAAACTTTTCCTTCTTTAAATTGTGGGTGTTAGATATTATTTCTCAGTTGCAAGGGAAGTTACTAAGAAAATACCTAGCTTGCGTTACTTTTCTGAAAACCAAAACTGAATGTATTGTATTAGGAATCAGCCTTTCTTGTTTCTAAAATATTTTTATGAGAACTACCAGCATTTCTGTGTTAATGCATATGAAAACTGTGAGACATTGCAGAAAGCCTAGCCTTAGTGCCTGTGGAAGTCACACTATGGTCAAGACAATCCTCATTAAGTCTTTAATGCATTTACAACAGAGAGTCTGGACAAAAGGCACTGCGTCTACCACAAGTGAGATTTCAGCATCAAACTTGGATTTAGCATTCTTGATTTTTTGAGCTGAATTCTGTTATCTAAAGTCATAAAATCTAGATTAAATATAGAATAATGTTCTTTTTTATGTGTCTACTTTTAAATCTTGATCCGTGAGCTTTAATCCCATCATTACATGAGTCAAATGTGAAAATGAAATTAAGGAAATGCAGGCAAAGGAAGTGAAGGAATGGAAAAATCTGTTGTCCTATAGCTTGGAAGAGCTATAGCCCTCACATGTGTGTCCTTTCCCGCTGGTTGATCCTATACAAAAAAGAGTTGGGTTTCCTGCAGTTTGATAATATTCCTGGTCTTTATTGCATCACTACTGGTATGGTTTAGGTCAAAATGTCCCCCCAAATTCTCATGCACTTGAAAAGTGAGTGGATCAACAGGAAACTCTACTTACCAGTGGATTCATCCAGTGACAAGTTCAGTAAACCACCAGTACCATGTACCATCAGCTGAGGGATGCAGTGAAAGGATTCAGTCCAAGAGAGAGGCTGTGTGGGATACAACCAGCAATACTTTAGGAGGTAGGGACACCCACGTCCTTTGAACCTCACATCTCACCACCACCTGCTTCTGGTGCAAGACAGAAAACTACACAATTTAATGTTTGACCTGCGGAGTTCTGGTGTTGCCTTTGTTCCATTTTTTCCCTATCTTTTCATTTCTCTTTTTTGGAATGAGAATGTTTACTTTGTGTCTTTATATGTAGGAAGAATTTAACTTTCTTTTTTATTTTTAGAGGGGTTCAAAATTAAGAGTTTGTCTTGAGTCTCAGAGGAGAGTTTGGACTTAGACTTTTCAGTAATGTTAGAATTGTTAAGATGTTAGCCACTCTTAGAGATGAACTAAATGTATTCAGCATAATAAGATAGACTCAGTTTTTGGCGATTCAGGAGCAGAATGTTATTGTTTAGATATAAAATGTTCCTCAAAATGCCCCAAGTTTTTCCAGAGTGATTGAATCACAGCACACTGCACTGTTAGTGAATTCATCTGTTGATGAACTCAGTAACTGAACTTGCCATTAGCAGGTGAGTCCCAGTTGGAAGTGGGTCCCTGCAGACAGCAACTGGAGGTTTATATCCTGGTCCCCAGCTCTGACTTTGTTTCCCACTTCCTGGTTGTCATGGTTGAGTAGCATTCTTCCCTCAGGGCTTTCTACTGTTTCTGCCTTGGAGCCAGCTAGCCATGTACTAAATCCTCTGAAAACAATGGGCCAAATAAACCCCTTCTGAGCCAGGCGTGGTGGCGCACACCTGTAATCCCAGCTCTTGGGAGGCAGAGGCAGGAAGATCACTGTGAACTTAAGGCCAGCCTGGGCTACAAAGTGAGGTCAAGGCCAGCCTGAACTGCATAGTGAGACCCTGTCTCTAAAAGACATTAAATAAATGAACAAACAAATAAATAAATAATAAACCCCTTCTCCATTAATTTGCATACTTCAAATACTATATTTTGTCCCAGCAATGAGAAAACTGATTAAGCAATCCATTTTGGGGCAAGCAGGAAAGTCTTCACCTCTGCACAACACACTCAATTCTCTGGCCCCTTTAAAACTTATATTTAGCCTCTGTGAGCTTTTCTCTCCATGAAGAACCCAACATTTTATAGTGTGTATCTAGTAAATGACTGGAATTTAAATTCAAGGTAAGGGAAGGAATATTGGCCTCCAAAGTAAACGTTGGTTCCATTGCGCAGTAGTCACTATCTGTGTAAGAAAAATGCTTTCCTTATAGCATGTAGCGTTCTTGTCTGTGCTTCGCTTTACTCCACTGTCCTCTTGCGACAGGTTCTTTTGTGGAAAAAAATCAATTATCTTTAGCAATCAACTCACATCATTTAGATTTTGTTTAAAACCTAATTTCTTTTTATTTTATTGGCATTCTACCTGAGTAGAACCATGATTGCAAGTACTGCACACACTTTCAAATAACTACTGTGCAGTGGAAGCAAAATCTGCTTTGGAAGCAAGTATCTTTCCCCTCAGTCTGAATTTAAATTCCAGTCATTTACCAGATATACACTATAAAATGTTGTGTCCCTCATATTTTAAAAAAATCAGTTGTTTCTAAATTTATTTCCAGTAGAAATTGTATAGATGTACACATATAAATGTACGCATCTCAAAGAATAACATTGATCTCTGTAGTTACAGCAAATTGTTGACATTCTTTATCTAACATTTACATTGTCTCTTATATGCAGAAGAAGACCCAGCAGCCAGTACTATGTAGTAAGTTACCACTTCACTGAAACACTCATAGTAACCTCACCTTTCCTTTGGTCAATGTTCTAGTAACTATGGAAACATAGCTTTTTAATCATCCACCTATAATTATTTATATACTGCAGGAAAAAATTACAGTTTTTTGGTTTTTGTTTTTTATTTTTTTCCGGTACTGGGAATGGAACTCACAACATTGCACTTGCCAGGCGGGGGCTGTGCCACTGAGCTAAATCCCCAGCCCTAAAAATTACAGTTTAGAGTTTTCAGAAATCTACAGATCCCCAAATATGTGGATGTATTGTTCTCAGATGTTGAAGATATACTGAAATCTGAAATGTCATCTTCCTTCTGTAACTACTGATGTATTTCTCAGCAAAATATTCCTATAACACATAGTGTGTAGCATTAGATATGGCTCTACTTATTCTATTCCATTCTATTATATTCTACTCTATTGTACTATTCTATTCTATTCTATTCTATTCTATTCTATTCTATTCTATTCTATTCTATTCTATTCTATTGGCATTCTGTTTGAGTAACACAATGGTTGCAAGTACTGCACACAAGTTCAAATAACAATTTAGCAACTAAGAAAATTGCTTTTACTTTCACATAAATTATAATTGATCCTCATGATCACCCTAGTAAGTAGAATATCAGGTGTTCTGGTTTATGGATAAGAAATATATTGCTCAGGGTACTTAAGGGTCCTCTCTTTGAAATTAGAAACTACTAGAAGTGGTACTGCAGTTCAATTCTACCAACTGCCAGATCTGTTTCCACAATATCGCTATGCCCCATATACATACTTTACCAGGAGTACTTCTTGTTATTAGTTATAATAGGGAAAAGTCATTAATTCATTCACTTATTAAATTTTTCATGAGTATCTGCTATATTATGGGACATGTAATTGGTTCAGAAAATGCAGGGTGACCAAAATATGATTCATGTCCTTGAGGAACACATTATTTTCTAGAAGAGATAAATAAGCAAATGTTTTGATATTAAGTTGCTTCTTTCATAAAATCTGGAAGAAAATGCTATTTACAACATTTGAATTTATTTATATGATGCATGTGTATAGGGATTTCTGGTTCAAACAACATACTATTACTCAGAAGTATAAAAGTAAGATAGTGACTGCCCTAAACATACTATTTAAGAGTATTTTAAATATATGATTCCTAAAAATAAAAATAGAACAGGAACCCAAATACTGGTAGTAATTCAAATACTGCCCTTGCTTTGCTTTCATTAGCTAACTACACGGCTGACTCCTCAGCCATACTGTGTTCATGGTCCTCTCCTTCCTACCGCTTATTTTTAATTATACTGCTAATGAAAGCCATTGCAAAGATCAGGGAGAGTGTTTATCCTTGCAGGAATAGTACACTAAGCAATTTAATTACATCCTTGAGATGATTTTTTGGACTAATTAGTTGAACCCATTTTCTCTGAGTAATTCATTGTTGTCCATTTCAAATTACTAATACATTTCATTAAATAAGTAACAATCCACAAGATGAGCTAGTTTTTTTTTTTCCAAAGAAACTTATGAAATGCTTTTCTAGAGCCACTCTGCACAATAGTGCTGCAACCCGTTGTTTTCTTAGGATAAGGATCTAGTGTAGCAACCATTGTTAATTCCTATCGTTTTGTTCTCGGGTCACATATCATTTTTGTTCTTTCTGTGTTGTTTTTGTTTTTGCCTTCAATGTTGTTGTTTTGTTAGTTTATTTGTCTTTAAAATAAAAGAAATCACATTTTAAAGTAGCAACATGGTGAAGAATAGGGATAAACCCCAGCTCCTAGGCACTGCATCTACTGGAGAAATGACTGGCCAACTTACGTAACCTGTCAGTCCTCATTTTCTCTCATTTGCAAAATGGGAAATAATAAGAATGTCTAATTAATTGGTTTTTGTAAGAAAGATGATGTCTTAGGTTGAACAGCTATTGTGGAAACTTTCACAAAGGGGCTGTTCAACACCACAGTTATTATTGCTATTATTAACAATATTTGGATATTCATAAGGCCTTCACAGTTTCTTCAAGTAAAAAATTCTCTACTTGTTTTTTTTTTTTTTTCTATTGTGTACGTTATCCTAATAGACTATCTCATAATGTTATGGTTTAGACCTAAAATTCCACCAGTATTCTCACATATATGGAAGGTGATTGGATCATGGGGTCACTGTACTCATCACTAGATTTATTCACTGATCTGTTCAACATCTAAATTTGCTTCTATAGGCTGGGGAGTGTTTGGAGGTGGGTCACAAGGGGCAGAACCTGTAAGGATACATTCTTGTCCTGAGTACCTCCTTTCTCTCTCTGTCTCTGCTTTCAAACCTGCATGATTTGAGGTCCTTTCTTCCACCATCTTGTTTCTGCCCTGGAGCCGGCTGACCATGGACAAAGCTATGGTTCAAAATAAACCTCTTCCACTCTCAGTTGTGAGTGTTGAATATCCCAATGAACAGAAAGTGACTAAGTAAACAGATGACTTGTTTTTCTTTCTCTTCCATTTAACAGCCTAATTCAGGCCTTTTCTCTGAGTCATTCCTGAGGTAGTCACCACACTACTGCTGAGACATGGGTAGCCACTGTTACATGACAGGCCGGAAAGTGAACTTTGAATCTGAAGTTGGATCAGGATCTGTATCCAGTCGTGCAGCCCCTGCTTGAGGCAATCCAATCCCTCTCAGCATGTACATGTTTTTCTGCTTGGGATTCTTCTATCTTTCCACAAGTTTTAATTCTGATTGTTGAAATCCTTAATTATTCTAATGGTAATTTTTTTTTAAATTCCACTTATTTCCCTTTGGTCTTTCATTAAAGACACATAGCCGCAATCTTTCTCATCTAGTACACTTTGAAGAATGATCATCATGCCTGTCAAATTACACTGTGTTAACTCTTTCTCACACTAACTGGGCTCCAGACTTGTAAAGAACATGCCTTACATGTAGCTCATGCAAAGAAGCAGATGTAATTATTAGGAAATAAATGTTCTATTTGCCCTAACTCTTTCTCTAAGGTGGCAAGATTGGTACAACAACTCTACAGTGACAGGATAGCCTTAAGGCTCTTTTACATTCTTTTCATTGCTAAGACTTGAATCTAGTGAATTTAACATGTATGTTTATTTCCAAGTTCTCTGAAATCTCTGATGCTTCTCACATCCGCTTCCACTCACATCTCAGTTGCAATAAGGTCTTAACAGACCACTTTGCTTCTAAGGTCTCTATGTTGACTCATTCACTAAAGATTTAGCAGCCTATTCCCCTTAAAATGTTTACTCTGATCCCAGTTTCACCTGATCCCAACCCAACTCAGACTCATTACATCTTCACAGGTATGCTGGAGAATTCTAAACTATAATTTAAAATTCATAAATATCCACAAAAGATGTTTATTTAGAGAAGTAAAATAATTCTTCTAATTAGAAAAGTTTTCGTATCAGTGCACAAAGTGACCCACATGCAAAGTAAGAATGAGGCAGGTGGATATTTGGGAAGGTGTTGCATTAATTCAGATCATACACGCTGGTGACTGAAAAGAAAGCTGGCACTACATAAGAACATGCATTTTCTGGTCCTGTCCTTTCCTAACCTGTCCCTGTAGCCTTCAGGTCCTTCCTTTTTACCCCACTTCCTGAGTGTGTCCTGATCCTAGCACACACAAAATTGTTGACCTTCTTAGAAAGTTTGTCCACATCATAAATCTGAAAAATTAGATAATGACTACACAACAAAGACATTTCAAATCTTATTTAGAAACACATTCTAATCTTCATATCCATATTATAAACATTCTTTCATCCAACTTAAATTACTCCTCAAACTCTTATTTTTATACAACATCATCTGAAAACTGAGTTTTCCTTAGTAATGGAAAAAATCTACTTTAAATACCAATTTAAGAGCATGTCCAGCCTTCAGTGGATCATCTCCTTACCTTTTAGTTTGAGGTCTGCAAATACTTGGAGTTCAGAAGTGATTGAAAATTTATGAATTCCCACTTACATGTCAAACTAGTAAATATGTGTATTTCTGGAATGTGCATAACTTATATAAAAAATAAAATTGAGAAAATGAAAAGTGGTAACTATATATATACATTTATATGCTTTTTTGTTTCTCTAGAAAATTTAACTTAGGTTTATGGTTGGGCTATATTGTATACCTGACTGATACTAACTTTTAAAATTTGTTATTGCATTTCCAGTTAAGATTTCTATAATTTATTCTGTCAGATTATATCATCCATAATAGATGCAAGAGATTTAACAAAAAAGATATGTGACTATGAAGATGAGTGATTGGGAAAAATTTAATCTTAATGTTACATAGTAAAGAAAACAGGAAAATATGACACAAACAACAGAGCGTGCCTTACATGATTGACAATTTTTAATTTGTAGAAAATTTTAAACCAGCATGGTGGCTCATACCTGTAATCCCAGCGCTTGGGAGGGTGAGGCAGGAGGATCACTGTGAGTTCGAGACCAGCGTGGCTAAAAAGTGAGTTCAAGGCCAGCTTGAAGTGCATAGCAAAACCTTGTCTCAAAAAGTAAAAAAAAAAAAAGAGAGAGAGAAAATCTTAAGTATATGCACACATTGTTAAATCTGTGGGAATACAAATGGTTGTTATATGATTCCAAGGAAGATTTTTTTTTGAAATATTGTTTAGATGGCAGCGTTCTACGATCAAAACTATACCCTATATATTTGCTCTTTGTGAAACACCAATATTAGCTTCAACAAACACAATATGCTAACAAAAATAATTATTCATAAAAATTTCCTTCTTTAATGTTTTCCTTGTATCAAAGACTAAATGGAGCTGCATCAGTCAAGTCTAGAAATCCTGCAGTGTTTGTAACATTGCTATGGTGCGCTGAGTCCCAGGAATCCTAGAAGTCCTCTTCACAAACGTGCTTTGCTTTTTGGAAACAGTATGTTAATGGCAGCTCATAGAAAGAGCGGCCTCTTTGGCACCTGCGTTAGCACATTTGCTTAGTTCTTTCTCGTTTGAAGACTTGGCAGCTACTGTGCAAATTTTTCTTTTTTCTTTTTTTTTTTTCTCCGGTACCGGGAACCGAACTCACGACCTTGCACTTGCCAGGCAGGCACTTTTTGCCGCTGAGCTAAATCCCCAGCCCCTGTGCAAATTTTTCTTGATAAATATCCCAAATAAAAATAATGGAACAAATGACAAGTTCCCCATCACTGCCCAGTAGGATTCACGCATATAACCTCATCTGTCAATGGGGTGAACTACTTGTAGAACAGAAAGATCTATGAAATGTTTCAGACTGTGCTGAACAAGTATTGTTAGTTTTTGTAAACAACTTGATGCTTAAGAGACAGTACAGACATGCAAAAACATGCAAGCTGTTGGTTATAAAATTAAGTACTGAGATGAATTTAAACACTGAAAGTTTCATTCTGGGCATTGTGCATTCAGACCAACATGGTCTCCTGAGTTGCTTTTGTTTCCAAAGATATCCTGCTGTCTAGTTTCACACTGGCCTATGGAGGGCACTCACCAGTGCTGTAAAGTCCATCTTACTCTTCTTTCTGCTAAACTGTAATGGGATGTTCAAATAGTTGACTAGAGAGTAAACGGCATGAAAGCCCTCAGAAAAATAAATAAATAAACTTGTGGTGCATAAACTCATTAAGTAGCAGAAAACCAACTTGTGGTAGAGATTAAATGTTAATTAACAAAGATTCTGTTTCAATTATGACAATACCATAACATTATAAACTTTGAAAATAGTGAAACATTTTTAAAAATAATTTAAATGTCCTTCACTTAATATTTTGGATTCATACACCTTAGTATAGACTGTATTTTAAAGAGAATAAAAAATAAGAAGAAAACACCAGGAGCTGGGGATTTAGCTCAGCGGCAAAAGCACCTGCCTGGCAAGTGCAAGGTCATGAGTTCGGTTCCTGGTACCGGAGAAAAACCAAAAAATAAAAAAAAATTAAAAAAAAGAAAACACCAAAAATGCTGCAGAATTTCAAAACAATATGATAGGAAATCAACAATGATTGTTATATTGCATATTTCTATTTTCAAAGTATTGGTTCAGATTACCAGATATAAATGTAAAATTGATCAAAAAAATTAAGCATTAACTATTCCTTACAATAAACTAATAGAAATTAATAGTACAATTACCTTAGCTATCTTGTGTATAATATATACACATATATATACATGTTATTTTTTCCCTTCCTTCTTTCTTTTCTCCTTTCCCTAGAAGCTTCTTTTCCTTTCACAATATCTGTTGTACCATTTGGATTTTATTTACTCTTTCATTTTCTTACAATAGAGAGACAATATAATGTTGACACATGCAGGTCTGGTATCTTGGTTCAGTACAGTGTTGGCATTTTACTGCTAAGTCATTATAGAATATCAATACATAATAAATGATCAATGTTACAGTATAGGTAAATGGATGCAACTGGAAACCATACTCATAACTTATTTTTCCAAACTATATCATTTTATTTCCTTCCTATAAATCATTATCTCTGTCTCTGTTGCTAAAGGTTTATTGATCCTTGTCTTTTTTATTCATTTTACCTCATGTTTCTTTTGTCCTTTTACATCTATGAATGCTGACCTCTCATACTGATATGGTTTATGTCTAAATGTCCCCCCAAAGCCTCAGGCAGTCACAGTTGGGGCTTTTCAGAGTGGCTTGATCTAGAGTGTGTGATGCTGGGATTAAGTATGTGATGCTGGGCATCAAGGGTGTATGATTAGTAAATTAGTCCTCTGACTTGTTTGGCATAGTTCTGGGTATAATTAAGAATGTCTAACTCTGGGTGTGGATGTCACCCATCATAGGTACAGGTAGCCTCCATAAAATACAACAGATAAAAAGAAGGCTGCTGTCATGTTTGCTGCTTGCTTAAACTTTGGGTGTCAGATATTTGTCTCAGCAATGAGAAAAGTAACTAAGATGGAATTTGGAACCAGAGAAGCAGAGTCACTGCTGTGACTGTAGAAAAGTGGGCTTTTTGCTGTGACTGTACATGAAATTGTTGTTCAAGACCCTTTGGAGCTGGCTTGTGGGAAGAATTTGGAATGGTTTGGAGAAGCTAGCTGAAGAAGCAGTCCTGGAATGCCTCAAACTGTACTTCATGGGAGATTCTGGTCAGAGTGCAGAAGACCAAGTCTAAGTCTCTGAGATTTAAGGGAAGCTAATAGCAATCCTGCCAGTAAAGACCAGACTCAGGAGGTTTCTACTGGGAAGGACTACATTACCCCAAACAATGTGTGTAAGGCCTTGGCAGAAATTTTGCATTTCACTCCTGTTCAGGGACTTTGCATGAGATTGAAATTAAGTGCAGTAGACTAATTAATCTTGCAGAAGTAATTTCAAGACAATCTAATGTTGAGGTGGTGGCATGGCCACTGTTAAGGGCTTTTAGCCATATCTATGTTGACAATCTAAAGCAAAGAGCAAAACAGAATAACTAAAAACCTTGTGAGTTTGGCTAGAAAGGAAGTTCCATTCAAGTTTTGAACTGCAAATATAGAGCAGAGGAGAATTTGTTTGCAGAGAAGGAACAAGACAATGGAAAAGATGGCCTGAGAGCATCACAAAATACAGCAAGGGTCCAGTCTTTGCAAAAGTCTCAAGATTGCAAAGGTGAAATAATTTGCTCTGAGAAGAGAGCTTCAGAGCACCATGTTGCAAAACAGTGATGGCCTAGGAAATTTGTTCCTCAGGACTGAATTCAGAATGCTCAGTGACCCATACAGCCAAGAGAGAAAGAAGCCTGGCTACTACTCCAGGAGGTGGCAGACCTTAGCACTATCTAAGTGCTGCTGGTTTTAGGTACATGCAGAATGCAAGAGTTATGGGGTTAGGCAGGCTTCCACCCAGATTTCACAAGAAGGCCTAAGAAGTCAGCCAGTGTTCCTGAGAGGCAGTATGTGAAGCTCTGAACTTGAAGTGCAAGATGCAGTGGAGGCGCTAGAAGGTTTGTGAAGCCTGGAACATGATTCATCTGAGAAAAGCTTCAGGAAATGAGCAAAGCTGGTCCAAGACAGAAGTGATGAGAGCTACAGCTATCTTTAGTGCTGTAGGAGTGGAACCACTCAAGCCCTTTGAGGTTCACATCTTAGCGTAGAGACTGGCCTGCATACCTGGAACTGCAAGATTTAATGTTTGCCTTGCTGGATTTTGAACTTCCTTTGTTTCCATTCCTGCTATTCCCCTACTTGGAATAGGAATGTTTATGTCACGCCATTGTATGCTAGAAGTGTTTTAACTTTCTCTTCATTTGTACTGGAGGCTTGCATCTAATTGTTTGCCTTAAATATCAAAGACTTTAGACTTGGATTTTTCAGTGGTGCTGAAACTGTTAGGATTTTGACAACTCTTCAAGATGGACTAAATGTCTTTTGCATAAATGGATAGGCATGAGTCTTTGCATGTCCAGGGGTGGAATGTTATGGCTGGTGTGTAGATGTACCCTCAAACCTTCATGTGGTCATAGATGGGGCTTTTCAGATGTGGATCTAGAGTGTCAGATGCTGAGGTTAAGTGTGTGATGTTGGGATCAAGGGCGTGCGATTACTAAATTAGTCTCCTGATGGGTTTGGTATAGTTTTGGGTAAGCTTAAGGGTCCACCACCCTGGGTGTGAGTGCTACCCATCCTAAGAGGGTATATACATTCATAGCTTTTCTTCCAGTGATATTTTATATTTAAGAGAGTTTCATGATTCATCTACTAATCTCATTGGCAAGAATTTTCTTATTATAAATACTTCCAGCCAGCATGTTATTAAATAATAACTATGAAATGGTTTATACATTTTTTTTTATTTATTTTTAGTACCGGGAGTCAAACTCATGACCTCATGCCTGCCAGGCATGTACTTATGCCACTGGGCTACATCCTCAGCCCCTTATACATATTTTTTAAATTATTGCTTATTTTTTTATTTACTAATGAGAGTAGAACTAAACTTATACATTCTATGAATTCTACATATTCTAGTGTTTGATGAGAAAAAGTCACAAGATTGACAGACATAGCACAATATAGCATTCTGTAATATAATTAATCACATTATAAATTAATTAGTATGTAAATAGATTGAATGTATAGAAAGTACAAAGCAGCATAGTCTGAAGAAAAACTTAAAAGTAATGTGGCACATAGTAGACAGTCACCAGATATTTGCTGAAAAAACTCCATGTTAGATGTAGGTTACTGTTTTTAAAAGATTTAAACAAAGAAAAGACTCAAAGAAAACTTCTCTGATATAAGGCATTACCTAAATATTAAACAATATGTAAGATTTAGGTGGAAATACAATGAAAGTAAAGACATCAGGCTGAAAAGATGCTATATAGTTAGGGACATGAAAGTACAAGGCAACACTGCATATTCTATATGTTTCCAAAAGCCAGTTTGCTATAGAAACAAGTGGAAGAATCAGTGAGACTGATGTGCCTCATCATTCAGGTCCTGTGTAAATACCTTGGAGGGTCCTTGGTGTGTGGTTTGAGGAATTAGAATGTGTCCTTGCAATTTTTATATGATACTGCAAGGAGGGAGTGAAGATATGTCTCTCATCCCAAAAGATGAGGTTCATGACAAGGCTTAAGACGTGCCTACAAACTCCCTTACACCTTAAAAACAAATAAATAAAATGTAGGGAACTTAAACAAAAATATTTCAATTTATTACAAAAATTAAACATTATGTATTGCTGAAGACTTTAACTAACAGGATTAATTTAAATAATTAATTGCCAGGCATGGTGATGCCTGTAATCCTAGCATTTAGGAAGCTGAGGCAGGAGAATTGCCCCAAGTTTGAGGCCAACCTGAGTTAAACAGTGAGTTCAAGGTTAACCTGGATTACATAGCACCATCCTGTCTAAAATAATAATAATGATAATGATAATAATAATAATAATTTCATTCTTAAATTTTCTTTCTTTAAAGGTAATAGTTATGATAGTTGTGCTACTGATTGCTATTATCTTAGTAAATGGAAAGGTTTATGCCTATGTTGGTTGATCAATTTTTCATACCTATATCTTGTAATATGAGCAGCTACTTTGAAGATAACAATACACAATGTACTAACCATTGCTACTCTCCTACAATCTTGTTTTGAAATATTTTTTTGTCTTTTTTTGAGACAGTTGGGATCTCACTCTGCAGTTCAGGCTGGCCTTGAGCTCACTTTGTAGCCCAGGCTGGTCTCAAACTCACAAGGATCAGCCTGCCTCAGCCTTCTGAGTGCTGGGATTACAGGTGCACGCCACCACCCCTGGCTAAGAAGTGGTTTTTTTGTTTGTTTTTGTTCCTTCTTTGTCTTTTTTGAGACAGGGTCTCACTTGTGTTGAAATTTTATACCCTTTTTTTTTAGTGTTTGTTTTTCTTTTTTTTTCTTCTCTTTAAAATACAAAAAGTAAGTAAACTGAATTTAGCTTTCAAACCTTGGCAGTCTATCTCACTGCCTACAATTTCTTTCTGCTTTAGTGTATTATCCTTCGCCATTCTATCATTGCCATTTGTCTGTCACTGTTCTGTTAGATTTTTGCATCCCAAAGGGTGCAGTCTCCAAGACTCCGGAAGCTGTCTGGGGCTCAGTATGGCTCCCGTGCCCGGGTCCATTTTATTTTATGCTTACCATTCCTGATGCCAAGAAACATGTCATATTCATCTGCCTGATGCAATATATATCTGATACAATTGTATGCAATGTATAAAATTCATACACACAATACAATACAAAGTATTTGGTGTGTCTCCGGTCAATGGACCTCAATGCAGAGAATATAATATGTGTGCTTCCTATTGTGGGTCCTCCACTAGCAGAGTCTTGCACTGAGACTTTAAACATCCTATCTAATGTCTTCATGTTCAGTTAAATGACCTTGTATAGTCTTTGGCACCGGAGCAAAACACAAGAGTGCTGCTAACACAAGCAAGATGCAAGTGTCTTTTCTTTCCCACAGCTACTTTTCACTCTTCCGTTAGCTAAGTGCTTCCCAATCATTGTCATTGCTGCTAGCCATGCCCCAAATTATGAAATATGAAGACTTTTCTCTTGTTAATTTCTTTAATGCTAGAACTTTCAATAAAACCTGAGATTGTACTTCATCTCTCATAGTAAGCCTTTCTTACAACCATCATATACAAATTCTTACAGTATAAATGATTGATGGGTTCAGGCAACTAAATGCCTTGGTTGTGTAACACTGTGTGTCCAGAGATACTATGTAATTTACCACAGTATCTTAAATATATAACTATGCAAATATTCTTAGACACAATTTTTCAATGGCCTGGTTATTTTATTTTCACTGTAGGTTTACAAAGAATATAAAAACATCTTCATTCTTTCCTCAATGCAGGTTTTAAAAACCACCACACAGGGTTTTGTTTTTTTGTTTTCGTTTTTGTTTTTTTTTTTTTTTGCTTTGCTCTTCTAACCAAGCTTCAGGCTACAGTAACTTTCATCTTTAGAATATTGAAGAGTGTAGAGGAACATCATGCTCTCCACTTAGAAGGTGAGCGAAATGACTAAGATAGAAAGAACAAAATGCTAGTGAAGTATATAATTTATTTGAAGGTCATTAATTATAAGGGAATGTAACTGCAATTTTAATGTTACTAAGTAACCAAATGTTTACCATGGAACCATTTCAGTTGAGATGGGAAGATAATCCCTCACACTGCACCTCCACTGACAACCTCTGCAGAATACAGTGGGAATCTTTTTAAAGCTCTCTATAATTCTAATAATCTAAACATCCTGCTCGTTAGTGGGTTAGTTACCACTCTGTGTTAAACCAAATATAGACTTTTGTAGTTTAAGATCTTGAGAATGGCTCAAAAGTGCTGGCTGAGGTAAGATCTTCTGTGAGTTGTATACCATGAGAAGCACTGAAAGTCTGTTTCAAGACAAATTTACCAGGGCAGATTACACAAGGGAGATAAAAGTTAAACATGTGCAACACATGAGCAAAGATTAACATTTCTAAAGATGGATAGCCTTTTCTCTGCTAATCGGTCTTGTGGACTTGCCTTGTATTTTGGATAATTCTGTAAGAGAAATCAAATTCTGCATTTATGGAATCATTTTTTTTTCTAAAAGCTTTCATTTCCTAATGCCTCAATTATCTTCACTCATAAAATGTATATCTTCCTCCCATCACAAAACAGCTTTTATTTGACAGAGAGGCGGGGTGATATAATAGTGCAAAAGCTTGGGATTTAACTGTTAGAGTCAATCAAGCTCCAATGCTTACAGCTCTGTGATACTGGGTTCTTCACTTAGTCTCTATAACTTGTTTTTCCTCCATTACTTGGAAAATAATATCTACCTCACACAGTCAATTGCTTCTCAAAATGTGATTAACATGCAAAGCACTTAATACACTCTCTGACATCTAAGTATATATGTGCTCAGAGGGTGAGTGAGTTAGAACATTGGTGCCTCTTACAGTGAGCATGGGAACAGAGATAGGAAGTGTCCTTCCTACTGATGGTCCTGAGCTAACAGAGTTGTGCAGCGCACCAGATGGATCAGGGTATGATTGGGCTGTGTTACAGTACATCTGACAACGGAACAGAATACAAAGTTTCTGCTTTCAAACAAGAAACGTGCTTTGTTTTTAGCAGTTGTTTTCTAACTTGCCTGTTATTGTAAGATTTCTTAGAAGGATGAATATGGAAGGTAAGTTATGGCCACAGTGATGCACTGGAATGTTCTAACATTCAGGTCTGTAGGAGAAAATTAGGGCAGGGAGATGCTGGTTTGTGGCGTCATGAGAAGTTGGAAAGAAATATGCATGATTGATTCCTATAAATTGGTATGAGGCCTTCACCTGCACTCTACTGATAATGGGGAATTATTTTTCTTCTACTGTCTAGAAGTACTCACTGTTAGAAGATTAATGGGATCAAAAGAGAGAATGTAAAAATAATTGTTAGCATTTCCTTGGCAACAAGTTGCTTAGCGAGGAATAAGCTACATTATCCTCCTAAAACCCTGAAAAGTGGGTGTTTTTATCCCCTTTACTGATAAAAGAATAATATTAAGAAGTTTTCTGGGTGAAAAAATGAAATAGAAGTGTTCCTTCAATTCTATTGTATGTCGTTAGGTGACTTAGTGACGTGTAATATGAGTGTGGGTAGACCTGCCCTCATCCATGAGGAAGCATAGAAAGGCAGAGAGAAGTTAGAGTGAGAACTCAAATTTCCGCAAAGTTGTGGCTATTCCCTTATGTGACAAACACAATATATAAATAAAGGGCAAAGTAAAAGACAGGTAAAATAAAGAGGGAGACAGATCTCTTGCAAAAAGGAAGGGGATCAAGAAATGTAGGCAGAGGAGGGTGAGGGGATGAAAGAATTAAGGTGTATCATGTACACATGTCCACTACCAGTGAAGGAGGTGGTCACTGCATACTGAACACATGTGCCAATAAAAATAACAATTTTGTAAAAGCAAAGCTACACATGTGCTACTCTAATATCTCTGCATCATGTTTCCGTATCTTTGCATTTATTCTAAGTACTGCTTTGACATACTTTATCACTCACATTTTCCCCTTTGAAGCAGTGTTCTAAAGCCTAGAAAGTTTTAAAGAATTAATTTCTATATCACAATATCTGAAGTGATGAGATACTATTTATGGTAACTCAATCATAATGCAAATGATCAAGGGACAATATCGAAAATTTAATGCTGGATTTTTACAAGATTCTAAAAGCTCAAGGCTAAGACTAATGAATAAATCATTTCAATATGAATTCATTACATTGAGTTTAGTTTAGAGGCATACCTAAATTTCTGAAAGATGAAATGGTTAAAATTCAGTAAATACTATAATAACCTTAACTAGTAATAAATCTGTTGTAAAGATAAAATCCAGTAAATTATATAAAAGGCTTAACACTTTGCTTGGCAAATATAATGCATGGTTCAGGAATGAATTCACCTATTATCATTGCTGATGTTTTATAGATTGCCCTTCCCAATCCTCATCCTGACCCAGGAAGTATATATTTGTAATCCCATGAAAAGTTATTGGAATTCTAGTCAGTTAATTCCCATCTACCACTACCAGGGCAACCTATGGAGAGAATAAAGACACTAAGGCATATTTGTAGTTATGGGGAGCCAAGGGGTCCTAAATCCAGCCATGATGATGGTTTTCTGGAACAAAGGCCTATACCCAGGACCAAAGCCAGTTTTTATTCATTTATGAAGAAGGCAGTGGCTTGAGGATGAACAACTGTGAGAGTGGCGGGAAATACACGAGTGCCATGAGCTGGCTAGGTAGGAGGCCTGAAATAACCTCTGCGAATGCAGAGAGAAGCCTATGCAGAAAGAATAATCTGCATAACACAGTTGAGATAGCTAATGTTTTGGAGTCGTAGGGTCGGTGCTTCAGCTCTGATGTATAATCTTTAAAGCACCAGGAAGTCACAGCTTCTATTCCTGAGGCTCGATTGCAGCCTCCCAACAGTGTGGAGCATTGGCTCACACAACCGGCCTCATCCGGGCCCCCTTGAGGGAGCAACAGAGACTCAGGGAAACACACCTGCCATCTCCAAAGATTCAGCACCTGGGCTAGACCGATATGCATTGCTTAAAGCCAGTTGAAGGGATAAGGAAAAGTCCCAGACAGCTCTGTACATATCAGTACATGGAAATAGGGTCAGGCTCAACCAAAACAGAGGCAATTGCTCCTCTTTTAAGGAGAGTCACCTAGGTAGTCCTCCAAAACGTTTCCTCTGAAAACCGTGGCAACCTTAATAGGTCACTCTGGAATCACATGAAGTGACAGCGTATGAGGAAGGTTTGGAAATTATGTGCTTAAGTATAATACAGGTGGTTGCTGTTCTCTGATTCTCAGCCTCATGCTGTCCTGCGGCAATGTTGTTGGCAGCCAGAAGTGTCCCTAATTCCTCTGCTTGGCAAGGGTTCTCAGTTTGTTTGGCTTATCTGTTTCAACAGGTGTCATTTAGCTGAGTGGCCATTAAGTTAGGGGTGCTGATTGCATTGTGATGGCAGAACAACAAGCTGGAGCAGTTGTGTGGTCAAAACCTTGATGGGTTTTCTGTGTTAATGCTTAACGGAGACCCAGGAGCCTTTCTGAAAGTCGGAGAAGAGTGCAGTACTTGCCTGACAAATGGACCTGATTGGAAGCGGCTAGGGAACTATCTGTGAGAACATGTATTTATAATAGCTGGAATCACAGCCAGGAAGTTCCATCCTGCTTGGAAATTCAGAGCAAAGGGCTGTGCTGCCTTTGCTCCACTTAACTATGACTCCAGGCATAAGGTGTGCACAAAAGTTTGACAAGAGTAGTTTACATTTTGCATACACAAGGCATATTGTTAACAAATGTGAAATGTGTGCTTATATAATAAGGATTCTTGCATATATCTTGTGAAGTCCATCTTTGTTAATGAAGAGTTTCCAGTTCTCTGTTGTTCATACTCAGAACATATTCTGATACTCTTTAGAGTCAGACATATTTGGTACTGATAAAAAAGTATCTGAAAGATTTTGAATTTCTTTCCCTTCATCCTTCCATTCTTACTCCCCTCCATCCCCACATGCCCTTTAAAATAAGCCTCTGCCCAAAGTGCACCAAGAGAAAACACATAACTGTAGCCTGGTTACTTTTCTCAAGTCCAATTTAGCTATTTTCCCTGCACAGATTGTGATATCCAAAGCTACTCAAAAAGACCAAAATTAACCCGAAATCATTTTCAGTGATTTGCAAGATTTCCAAGTGAAAATAACACATCTTTTAATGACTATACAACTGAAATGTATGAACACATCATAGGAGGATGTGAATTTGTCTCACTCTTGAAAATTCTTCCCTTTGTTAATAGAAATTTGCTTCTGAGAAGTTGTAGTATGCATCGGCTCTGTGAACTAAATATGAAGATATTCCTAGCTATTATTTGTCAACATCTGCTATGATATTATGTATGTATTCTCATACCTGATATCTCTCTTTCTAGATATATATGCATATATATTATATTTCACATATATATTTCCTATTCTATATCCTGAAATATATTACCTGAAATAACTCTCAACTCTGAAAACTCTATGAGGTTCAGAGGTATTATTGTTTTTATTTTTTATGTAAGTAAATAAACTCACTAAGAACTATAATAGTTTCCCCATATCATAAAACTGGGAAACATCTTGGTCAATCATACATAGAGAGAACAATAAAAGGATTCTAAAACTATGAGTATAGACCATGTGCTTCCAACCATCAGTAATAGAAGTCAAAAATAAACAGAAACTTATTGCTTTTAGTATTATTTTTTAAGTTTTTAAAATGATCTGTTGGAAATAACAAGAAATCTTCTATTAGAAAAAATTTGCTTATTGTAGAGAGAGGTACTCTAGCATAATATTCAAGGGTATCACAGTAAGGAAAACAGATATTAAGAATATACTTGCACAAGGAATTGCTGTCATTATAAATGTCCCAAGGAAAACAGGACTATATGAAGGCCTATTAAAAGAAGGTGCCCCCTCTTCAAGAAGGTCAAACAATGACTCTGCACAAGGGTAAACTCAGAAGGAAGTGTTAGACTTAGCTGGGGAAAGGAGATGTGGGAAGAACGTTCCAGGCACAAAGCACGCCATCTCATTTCCAAGAAGGTGAAGGAAAAGCAGAACAGCTGGAACATGGAGTAAAAGGAGGATATGTAGCTCTAGTGCAGGAGAAGGGAGGGGAGCCACTGTTAGGGCAGTTCCCATGATGAAAACCAGGACAAGGATGAGAGACATTGTATGTAGGAGCCAGGCTACGAGCTTCATAACTGACTGGGGGAGGGAGTGAGGATGAAAAACAAAGACACACAGAATTGGGTTAAAATGTCAGGGGCAGGGGTTCCTGTCTCCCTTCCATAAGGAACCCCAAGTGACCTGCTCACCCTGCTTTCATTCACTCAGGCATGGAAATGAGCAGTTAGAGTATCACAAGATTCATCTGCCTCCCACCATCCATGATAGATGCCCAGATAAACAGATTTCCCTAGCGTCTGCAGTGTGTGCTTGCATACCAACTTTGCCCCCCATGTTCATGGAGGAGGCCAGTTAGGCCACAGTCTTCCCATCTGGTCTAGCACAGCTATGGAGTTGAAATAAATGGGTCACTATAACAAACAATGTCTATGGTCAAAGTGCAAATTGTTCATTTGAACCCTATGATTTGGGATGTCTGATTTTTGATGACTAAGAGCACAAATGAGGAAAAACTGACTTGCAATTTAGAAGTTAGAAAGAGAAGCAGTTTCCAGGTTAATAAATATCTTCTAGAGCTCTGTAAGTGAGTGGGCACAATGATGGCTGTGTGATGTTATTCATTTATTTAGCTCAGAAATTAGAAAACATTGATGCCATAGCCTATTCCTCCTGAAATAGCCCAGAATAAAATCTTACCGAAATCTTCAGATAATAGGGGGTCTGCTAAATAGTAGGAAAACTGAATGCTTATCCAGATTCCTTAGTCTTTCTTGCAACACGATTCTTACACACCACAGATCCTGGTGAATTTGAAGGTAGCAGAAAACAAAATATTGTGGAAGTTTGTTTTCTTTAGAACATACTAGCATGGTCAGGTTCTGCTAGATGAAAAACTAAAAGGGCTTAACTACCTGATTACTCCAATAAATTTGAAAGACTAAATAATCTGGACAGGGGTCCTATTTATAGCTTTAGTAGCTTAGAAAAACCTCTCTGCATGTATTCACAAAGCAATTGGGAACAATTGAGCATAATTCAGACTTTAGATCTAGCACCCTAATAAATCCCATGCCTACCACTTTTTGACTAGTACAGTTATTTTAAGCAAATTGCTCTATGAACAACAGATTCTTCACTTCTGAAAGATTTTTGTGTGCATTAAATTCAAGAAATTATACAGTTCATTATACAAAGTGAAGTCTTGGTCCAGAGAGATTAAACCCTCAACAAAAGGAAGCTCATCGTGTTAAACCCAGAAGAGCACCACGCTAAGATCTCCCTTCAGGAGAGATCACTGAAACTGTTAGCGAAGTATATAGAACTTCATCAAACCTAATGGAAAATATCTCCAATGATACATAACTTGAAACAATTTCTCCTCTTAGTCAAAAAGAGAAATACTTCTCTTTAGAAATATTTAGATGAACTAGGACTTTGCACTGTTCATATAAGTGCTATGGGCCATAGCTTACTTTTCATACAGTGAATTAGACTACAGTGATGTTGTTCAGTAGCAATACAAGTCAAGAGAAATAGAATGCAAATCACAGGCACAGTTTTAGGTATTCTAAAAATTATAGAATGGAAAAACAGGCAAATATTCTAATATTTTATGTATTATATTAAAAAGTTCATTCATTCAATATGAATCCAATAAAATATTTAGCTATTTTTCTCTTTCTTGGTATTACATCTAGAAAACCATGAATATATTTGACACTTATAGTATGT
The DNA here is from genome assembly GCF_000276665.1 of Chinchilla lanigera. Lineage (NCBI taxonomy): Eukaryota > Metazoa > Chordata > Mammalia > Rodentia > Chinchillidae > Chinchilla > Chinchilla lanigera. Next base: position 4,677,866 of record NW_004955414.1, read on the forward strand.
GTCAATTTATGGTAATTATATGTCAAATAACTAGTGGCTACCACTTGAATAGACTGAGATGATATGATCTCACAAATCATTCTCTTTCTAACTATAGTATTAAATACATAAAAATTATATTTCTGGATTTATTGGATGCTATTTTTCATAAACATATGGGTTTATCATTTTGTAAGGAATGGATTTTTTAACTGAGGTAAAAATTAGGAAAAGCATTTAAATTATTTAGCTACTGCTGAGTGACAATATGGCCCTACCTGTCTAGGAATTCAGTCTGAGGCTAAGTAACAAATGTTTCTCTGCCGCACTTTTGAGAACTGAACATGTTACCACATGATTATAATCTTCATTGATTTCTTCATTAAATCTTTTAAATTTCTATTTTTATTAGTACCTGTTTTAAATCTGTACATTATATTTAAATTAAAAATTAAAAATCTGAAAAAATCTAGTAATATATGTCTCATGAAAATCTTTAATCATTAAATGCCCCAAATAATAACCCACCTCAATTTCTGACAAGAATACATTTCTGGATGGAAGTATACTCCTGTTACTCTTTTCATATGATAAAATTTTGCTCCGATTCCATGACATACACAAAATAATGAAATAAATACTTAACCAAGTCAACACAGCACAGGCTTCCACAAGGTTGCGATAGGAAGTATTTGGTTTCATCAATTAATTAAAAGCAACATTTTTAACAGATTTTTATTTCTTTTTTTAAATGAAATTGCTACATTTTAGGTATACATAATAATAACATTCATCATATATATGATATACTGTGCTTCTTCTTTTTTGTCCCACTCCCCTCCCCTCCCTTCAACCCCTCTTCCCTTTTCATGCAAAATCTTTGTTTCCAGTTTTCCTTCTGTTCTTTTTTTGCTCCTTCTTTCCTTCCCCCTCCCCCACCCTTGTTACCCTTCGCATTTGAACATTTTCTTCACATTTCCCAATATCTGTTATGCATGTTGGTCCTTATCTACATCTTCATTTTTTTTTTTTTTTTTTTTTTTTTTTTTTTTTTTTTGGTTTTTCTCCGGTACCGGGAACCGAACTCACGACCTTGCGCTTGCCAGGCAGGCACTTTGCCGCTGAGCTAAGTCCCCAGCCCCCATCTTCAGTTTTTAACACCACAGAAACAATGTGGTATTTGAATATGTGTGCCCAGTTTATTTCACTTAAAAATATGGTCTCAACATGCCTCCATTTAGCTACAAATGTCTCAGATTCATCCTTCTTAATGGCAAAGTAGTACCCATTATATTTTTTTAAAACCCCACATATTCTTTATCCAATGTTGATGGGTATTTGGGGTGTTTCCAAGATTCAATTATTATAATCTGTGTGGCTGTTAACACTGGTGTACATATATCACTGTAGTATGATGCTTTTAATTCTTTCAGGAAGATGCCGAGAAAGGGAATAGCTGGGTCAAATGGAACCTCTAGTTTCAGATTTTTAAGAAATCTCCACACTCATTTCCACAGTGGTTGCACCAACCTAAACTCCCACCAACAGGGCTGGGGATTTAGCTCAGCGGCAAAAGCGCCTACCTGGCATGCGCAAGGTCGTGAGTTCGGTTCCCGGTACCGGAGAAAAACAAAAAAAAACAAAAAAATAAAAAAATAAAAAAAATAAACTCCCACCAACAGTGGAGAAGAATTTCTTTCTGCCCACAGCCATGTTAGTATTTGTTATTGGTTGTTTTGTTTAAAATGGCCTTTCTTTCTGGAGTGAGTTGGAATCTCAGCATTGTTTTAATGTTTATCTCTCTAATGAACAGTGATTAACATTTTTTTGTATATTCATTTACCACTTTTACTTCTTCATCTGAGAAGTGCCTATTCATTTCAGATGCCCATTTTTAAACTGCATCTTTAACTTTGGAGGGTATGGCGGTTTTTTAGTTCTTTATATATTCTAGATATTATACTCCTTTGTAGACAAACAGCTGGCAAAAATTTTTTCCCACACGGTGGATTGTCCTTTCATTGTGTTGGTGGTATCTACTTCTTTTGTCTGGAGAGATGAGACAATGAACATTGATGGTTGTAACTGATATGTATTGACTTATCCTTGTCATGTTATTTTCCTGTTTATGGCTCCCTTTATCCCATTCTGTTTAATTGCTTGCCTTGTCTGGTGGATTTATTCTGCTGGAGTTCATGGAGGTGTAGTCTTTAGTATCTCTTTCTAGAATGTCCTTCAGAACATTTTTGAGTGCTGGTTTGGTGTTTGCGAATTTCCTCAGTTCTTTGTCATGGGTGTATCTTGTTTCTCCATAAATTTAAAAGATAGTTGTGTGGGGTCCATCAATTTGGATGGGAGGTAGTTTTCTTTTAGAGATTTAAACATTTCACTCCCAGCTCTCCTTGACTTGAGGGTCTGTGTTGAAAAGTCTACTGTGATTTGGATGGAATTTCCTTTATATATGATTTATTTCCTTTCTTTAACAGTTTTTAATATTCTGTTCTTACATTGAATTTCTAGAACTCTATTATATGCTTTGCTATAGTTTTTTTGTTTTTTTTGTTTTCTAAATCATGGCTAATTGGATTTCTATAAGCCTCACTTAACTGTGTGTCCAAATCTTTTTCTCTGCTTGGGAAGTTTTCTGCCATTACTTCTATGAACAGGTTTATCTTATGTCATTTGAGCTATCACCTGCTTTTCCTGTGTGTCCAGTCAATCTTGTGTTATTCTTCTCCACATCATCTAGCAGTTGTTAGATTGATTTTTTCATGGTCACCTGCTATTTTTAAGAACTCTTTCCTTTCATGATCGCTAACCACAATCCTGTCTTCTATATCTGATATTATATTCTCACACTGGCTCATTCTGCTGCATACACTTTCAATGATTTTTTTTTTTAATCTTCTAGATATCTGCTTGAATCTGTTTCAGGGGTTCCATTTCCTTCCTTTGTTGGGTATTCATAGTTTCCATCACTTTACTTACTCCTCCAATTTTTTAATCTATATTTGCTCTAGAGTCACCAAGCAAATCTTCATTATGGTCGCTATTTCTGTAGTTGTCTAAGAAATTATTTCTGATTTTTTTTTCCTATAGTCATATTCATCTACTTTGTTATTTTCATTGTTATCACTTCAGAGAGTCCAGGTGGCTGGCTTTTGACTTGTTCTACCTCATTGCATATATATGCCTTTGGTGAGCTACAAGTCTGAGGTTGCATCTTGCTTAAGGGTCTTCTGAGTTTCCATAATTTTTTTTTTTTTTTTAGTTTAATTCCTGGTTTGATCTTGTAAACTGTGTATGGTTGGTGGCTTTATTGCTAGTACTTATAGAACACTCAGGAAATTACTACTCCTCAGAAATATCTTCCAGGTATGGCTGGATTTGGGTTTTGAGTCTTGTGCAAGATCCAACATTTTCAATTTGGGTGGGGGGCGGGTGGTGAGAGGATGCTGCCTACTTGGCCCAGCCCCTGGTTCTTTACCACTAGCCTATAGTACTGTTTATGACTGTTAGGCAATCTCAATCTTGGCATAGGAAGAAAACTGATGAGAACAGTTATGTCACCTTAACTAAAGTAGTACAATCAGGAATTACACTAGCATCAAATACAGCCTAGAAAATGACAAATTGTGGTAACTATTAATTTACTACCGTTAACTGTATGAACTGGATTTATGACTATGAAACAAAACCCAAAACAAATCAGAGATTTGCATAACATAAACAAACCTTCAGTATGGCAATTTTATACTCAGGGAAGAACATTTAAAAGGGGTTAGAGAAAAAAATAGTGTAAAAGAAGAATAGGAAGTGATTAGAAGAAAGGTTGGAGAACAAAGGAAGATTACTTAAAGTTTGGGGAACTGATGCAGAAGATGGGGGGAAGAGAAAAGGAACAAATAAACACAAGATGAGAGCATAACAAAAACAGTAAAAAAGTAGACTCATAAAAACAAGAACAAACAATCATGAAAAAAAAACAAAAGAAAAACGAAAAGAATTTTAAAAAGTAAAAAAATGTACACTTCAAGCCATGACTCTGATGTCACTGGTAGACAAAATGAGACTCCAGATCCATGCTGATTAATCTCAGCACCAGCCATAATTTTATGGCTGGGTAATGGATAATTCCAGCAATACTTCATCATTAGTTCCACTGAACTTCAGGCCATTTTCTGACTCAGAGTCTAGAACCTGATTTGTTCAACCTGTAACACTCAGTGTGTCTCCTTCTGGCTTGAACTCAGCTCCTTGATCTCCTGCCAACATTAACTCAGCAGCCTCAACCTAACACTGAGCTTATGAGAATATTTAGAACACTTTGAGATTTACTGAAAACCTAAGAGTATAGAATTTTCATATTATAACTTTGCCCCCAAAACAAGGATTTTCCTATTTTAAATTTTATGTTAGTACATTTATTAAAATTAGTAGAATAATATTGATTTATAAGCATTAAGTGAAATTTATATCTCATTAAAGTTTTCTTGATTTTCACCTAATTTTCCTGTTTGGAATCTGATCAAAGATATCACATATCACAGTACATTTAGTTTTCATGTGTCCTTAGGCATCTGTTGGCTAGTGATAATTTCTTGTCTCTACTTATTTTTCATTACCTTGAGAGTTTTCTCATCTACAAATCAGATATTTTGTAGAATTTCCCCATTGAAGATCTTCCTGATGTTTTTAACATAGGTAAATTAGTGTTATGGGTTTTGGAAAGGAGGACACAGGTAAAAATCCATTTTAATAATATCATATCAAGCATATATGTCATCAAGATGATTTATTTACCATTGCTGACCTTGCTCACCTGGCTTAAACAGTATATGTCAGATTTTTCCACCATAAAATTACACTCTGATCTCTTCTTCTATACTTTAGTCTTCCAAAGGAATTCATTTTGTGCAGCCCATAGTTTGAGAGCAAATTATTTTGGTCTCCTTTTAGGATGGAAGGTCTGCACAATTTATTTGGAATTCATTCTCATTCTTCACCATTTATTAATTCATTAAATTTTCCCTCAGATCATGAGTATATTTTTCAACTTTTCCATTGCTAGGCAAAATATCTGACTCCTGCATCTTAAAGGGAGACTGACCATTGGCTTATGTTTTCAGAGTTTTCAGTCCAAATTCTGGTAGTTCCAAAACAGAAATATCACGGTAGAAGTGCATGGCAGAGTCAGGAGGTTTAGCTCACAGAAAAATGGAATCAAAGCAGGGGAATAAGGCCAGAAAATAAAAGGACCAGGAACCACATATATGATCCAAGGGCATGCTCCATGGCCCACCCAGCCAGGACTGGAATTATACTTTGCTAATGCCCTGGGAGACTCTTAAGCCAATCAAGTTGACAATCCATTTCTTTTTTTTGGTTTTTTTTTTTTTTTTTCAGTACCAGGAATCAAACTCACGATGTCGTGCTTGCCAGGCAGGCACTGCACCACTGAGCTAAATCCCCAACCCCCAACAATCCATTTCAACTGTCAAATTTCTGCACTTTTGGGTATTTGTTTAATATTTTGGGTTATAATCCAATGACACTTTACATTGTTGCCCAATTATTCATCTTTGTCTGCTGGGAGTGCTTTCAGTTGGCCCTTGAGTCCATTTGCCATATCCTTATCACTGTATTTTGTGAGGGGTTTCTTACACAATCACAATATACATTGATCTAGGCCCACCCTCATATTGGTTCACCTAGAATCACTGATAGCTCCAAGCAGAAATAGTTCCCTTTAATGCTACCAGAAATAAACACCTTTTCTGAGTGCTATGCCTGCCCAGTGCTACTTAAACGCTCTTCTTTCAGACTCACTTAGCTCACAAATACATGCATATATGTTTACTAAGTTGTTATGCATAAATATCTCTGCATGTAACCATCTGTATCTGCATGAACTAGAATCTGAGTTCTTAATAATATTTCCAACATGAATCAATTACTAGACAGTGTGTCTTCCCAGGCTGGACTGAGCTCTGGACATCATTGGGAAGCCTGGTGAGTCTGACCTCTGCCTCCCTGACCAGTGTGCAAGGCACACAAAGCCTCAGGCACCCTCTGGGGCCTTGGTGGATACCTGGCACACACAATGTGTCGGCCTGGCCTGGGATGCCACCACTCACCAATACAGGAGCTACACTGAGCACTGGGGATCTTCAGGCTCTCGCCCTGCCACTAACAAATAATCAGGACATTGAGACTGCACTTCAGGGAGTCTCTGGTTGTTCAAAAATGACAAAATGAGGGAGCAAAGTGCAATCCCAGACCTCTCCACCCCCCAAACAAGTCCAGGAGGCATCAACACAGAAGAGCCTGCAAGTCATACACCTGAAATTTCTGAAATGATACCAACTGAAGTAAAGAAACAACTCCATCAGGCCATAGAAGACATCAAATCAGAAATAATGTCTCAGGTGAGAAAAGAAATGACACCAATAATGAAAGAAATGTTCAACATATACAAAGATGACATAGACAAGGAAATAGAAGAGTATAGACAACTCAATGAAAACTTCAGGGAACAATAATAGAAAAGAACTAGGTGGTATGAAATGATGCAAACACATATCCAGGAACTTAAAAATTCCATTGAAAGCTTGCAAAACCGCCTGAACAAAGCTGAAGATAGACTTTCAGACCTTGAAGACAGCATAGCCACCAATGAACATGAAAGGAGGGATCTCTTAAAAACAACAAGGAACCAGGAAATAATAATTCAACAACTGCAAGATGAATCAATGAAACAGCAGGTGTCAATACAAATGACACATAAAAAGACTATTTGAAGAAATAATAGCAGAAAATTTCCCAGGCATGGTAAAAGAATTGGACATTCAGATAAGTGAAGCATATAGAACTCCAGTTAATCAAAACCAAAATAAATCTTCACCCAGACATATAGAACTCAACAATAGATCCCAGAAATCAAGATCCCAGAAACTCAACAATAGCTCAGAATATTAAAAGTTGTTAGAGAAGGGGCTGGGGATTTAGCTCAGCGGCAAAAGCGCCTGCCTGCCAAGTGCAAGGTCGTGAGTTCAGTTCCCGGTACCGGAGGAAAAAAAAAAAAAGTTGTTAGAGAAAAGAAACAGATCACCTATGAAGGAAAGCCTATCAGAATCACAGCAGACTTCTCAACACAAACCATCAAGGCAATAAGAGCTTGGAGTGAAGTACTTCAGGTACTGAAAGAAAACAACTTCCAACCCAGATTGATGTACCCTGCAAAGCTATCTTTCAAACTTAATGGAGAAATAAAATATTTTTGTGATAAAGAACAACTGAAGAAATTCATGAGCACAAAACCAATCCTACAAAGAGTACTAAAAGATATATTAGAAAGAGATAAAACAGACTGCAACTTCAAGAACAACAACAGAAAGGAACCAACAAGCACAGCAAGCGATTAAACAGAGGGAGAAAGGAGGATAGAACAGCAGGAAAATAGCATAACAAAGATAAGCCAGTACATAGCCATTATAACCATCAATGTAAATGGTCTCAAAGCACCAATCAAAAAAAGCAGACTAGCAGAATGGATTAATCAATTACCATAGGAATCACTTGAGCATCTTCATCCTGGTGCTCTGTAAATTTCAAATCCAGAAATGAGAAGCATCATTCCTGTCATCTACTAAGTTAATCTTATATTAGAATTGTTAATCTGTATACTCATGAGAAAAAACTTTATTGTCCACAGCAAAGTACTATGTCCAATTTGTTCTGCCTATTTTTACAGATTATTGATTTCTAAAGTTACTTAGGCCAGGACCTTCTTCACAAAGACTGTTTGAGACAGAAGGGAAGCATAAAACAATACAAATTTTTTCTGTTACACTTCTGTAGGTCTAAAGTATAAAATCAAGTTGTCAGCTGGTCTCTGTTGCTTCTGAAGACTTTGGGGTAGAGCTATTTATGCCAGGTTCAGCTTCCGGAAGCTCTCTGCATTTTGCATCCAGTAGCTCCCTCATACTTCAACTTTTGTTCTGTTATCACATCATTTACCTTTGCCTTTGTTTTCTTGTGTTCTACTTATAAGAACATGTGTGATAAAAGAATTGGACATCCAGATAAGTGAAGCATATAGAACTCCAGTTAATCAAAACCAAAATAAATCTTTACGCATTATTTTTAAAAATAAAAGAGATCGTCATTATTTTATGGTGACAAACACATATAACAAAATGTTTATAATCTTAACCACCCTTAAATGAATTGTTCACTGGAGATAAAAATCGTAATGTTTTGCAAACATCACCCCATCTTTACAGCACTTTTCATCTACTAAAACTGAAGCACATTATCCATTAAATACTAACTCCCCATTCTCTCTTCCCCTGCTTTGAGGCTCTGGCAACTGCTATTCTTTATTTTGTGGAAAGCTGGCTATTCAAGGTATCACACTGAAATTGAATCATACAGTATTTTCCTTTTCATGACTGATTTAACTTTTGCCCACCATGAAGCACTCACAAAATATACTGGAAATAATCCATATTGTATAATATGAGAGAATTTTCTTTATATGTAAAGTTAAATAATATCCCATTGTATTTATATGTCTTAGTTACTTTCTTCATTGCAGAGACAAGATACCCAAGACCCAAACTTAAATGAGGAAAGGTTTATTTAGCTTACAGTTATAGAGGATTCAGTCCATAAACAGCTGGCTCCAAGGCAGGGTGGCACTATAGACAGGAATTACAGGGGAGAAACAGTTCATGGTGGGAAGAAGGTAGAAGGGGCAATAAGGGATGACCACAGCTCTTTTAATCCCTTATATCTTATCCAGACTACTTAGGGCAGGTAGTACTCAAAACCTTAATCCTAATGTCTCCTATCCTAACAAGGCACCATGAATTAAATTCCATCCTTACACTCTCTATATCCAACTACCTCTTCCCCATCAATGACCACATGATGCTTTAGGGGGACATCTAGTCACAACACATAACTTTCCACCCCTGAGCCCTCAAAGACTCATACACATCCTTTAATGCAAAAGGCATTAATTCCACCTCCAAGAGTTGCAAATATACTAACAGTTTTAGCATTGCTAAAAGGCCACATTCAATGTCTTTTCTGAAATTTAAGGAAAACTCTTAGATGCAAGCCTCTGTACAAATGAAAAGAAAGTTAACAATTTCGACATTTAATGGCATGAGGTAAGTATTTCCATTCAAAAGTTACAAAAAGGGGGATGGCAAGAAATGGGAACAAAGCCAGTCCAAAATCCCACAGGGCAAATATTATATCTCATATTTCTACTTATAGTATCCCCACCAATCTATGATAAATTGTGAATTTGCCTGGCCTTCCAGGTGTTCTTCTGAAATCTGCTGGAAATCTTCTTGACCCAATAACTTTGCATTCTGCATGCACCAAAAACCAGCACCACTTTTATGACAACAAAGTCTGTTGCTAGCTGGAGCAGTAGGCAGGCTTCCTTCTCTCTTGGCTGTGGGGTTCCAGTGCCTATGAACCAAATCCCAAGGAACAACTTCACTAGTCCATCACCATTCTGGAACATGGTGTTCTGGGCTCTCTTTTCAGAGCATAGTCTTTCACTTTTGCAATTTCGAGGCTGCAAAGGGTAGAGTTCTGCTGCTTCTTGTGATGCCCTTCTCTGTTCTCAGGGCATCTTCTCTGTTCTTCTGTTCCTTCTCAGCAAACAAGATCTCCTCTGCTTTATCTTTGCAGCTCACAACTTTACTAGAGCTTCCTTTCTAGCCTAACTCAAAACGTTTTAAATCATTGTGATAGGCTCTTTGCTCTTGATTCTCAACATAAATCTGGTTAAAATCCTACAAAAGTGGAGATGCCACTGCTTCATCATTACAGAAACCTCCTGAGCCTGGCCTTTAGTCGGAGAATTTCTGTCAGTATTTGGTCTTCTGAGCTCTGTCCAAAATCTCCCATCAAATACAACCTCAAGCCTTCCAGCTGTACTTTTCCAGCTGGCATCTCTAAACCTTTCCTAACTCTTCCCCTTCCCCCAAGCCAGCTCCAAAGTCTCCTAAACTACATGATCCCACTTCTTGAGTACAAAATTCTGTCTTAGTCACTTTCCTTGTTGCTGAGAGAAAATGCCCAACACCCATATTTAAAGGAGGAAAGGTTTATGTAGCTCACAGCTGTAGAACTTTTAAGCCATAATTGGCTGGCTCCAAGGCAGTGTGGCATGGCAAACAAAAATTGCAGAGAAGTGTTTCTTGGTGGGCAGAAAGTAGCAAAGTGATAAGGGATGGCCACAACTCCTAGGGCACATATCACTCGCACCCTTAATCCTAGTGTCCTTGATCATAGCGTTGCTCCGTGAATCAGTTTCAGCATTACACATTGTAGATCCAGCCATCTCTGCAAAAGCCCCACGTATGACTGCATGAGGGTTTGGGGGGACATCTAAACGAGCTCTAACAGTATATAACACTTTTGACCTATCTGGTCACTTTCCAATGAGCACCTCAATTGAGTCTGCATTTTAACAATTATAATTCTATGAATATATGATACTTTTACAATACCTCCTTGAAAACCCTGATTTATATATAATAGGTATATACCTACAAGAAGAGGAATTGTTGAAATATTTGAAAATTATATTTTCATTTTTATTTATTTATTTTTTAAGGACCTTACTATGTAATCCAGGCCAGTCTTGAACTCATTAGGTAGCCCAAGCTGGCCCCAGATTCACAAGGTGTGCCACCACACTTGGTTACTTTAATTTTTTAAGGAATATTTATATGTTTTTCACAGTGAATGTAACATGTTCCATTCCTATCCACAATGGAAAAAACTCAATTTCTCAAAATTTTCACTTCAAAAAAATTTCTTTTTGCTCTGTCTTTTTAATAATGTTTCCTTTGAGTGTGAATTAATATTCTTTAGCTTGGATATCCATTTCACCAATGGTTAGTGGCAATAAATGTCTTTTTATGTTCTTATTAGCCACTCATTCATCTTTGGAGAAATGTCTATTCAAATCCATTTTATCTTTTTTATTTTAAATGTTCTCTTTATATTATGTGTTTTAATCTCTGATCAGATATAAAATTTGAAAATAATTTTCCAATTCTGTGTGTTCTTTTTCTATTTTGTTGATAGTACCCCGGCGTGTGAAATTTTTTTACAAAAAATTCTGAATTTCAATTTGTGTATTTTTTCTTTTATTATCTCTTCTTTTACTATCATATTCAAGAAAACTTTGCCAAATCTACTTCATGAAGCATTTATGCTATGTTTCTGCTGAGGAGTTTTGTAGTTTAAATATGATATTGAGGCCTTTAATTCAACTTGTGTTAACTTCTCCATAATGTTTGATAAAGGTTTAACTGCATCCTTTTGCATGTCAGCAGACCTTTTTTCTAGCTCAGTTTGTTAAAAAGGATTCCTTTCTCCATTGATACTTGACACTCGTCAAATATCATTTGGCAACATGTTAAAGGGATATATCTGGGATTTCTGCTGTAATTTATTAGTCTAGGTGTTTGTCTGTATGCCAGCATCAGACAATTATGATTTATGAAACTTTGTAGTAAATGTTTATGTAGTGATGTGTGAATCCTGCCAGTTTTGTCTCTCTTTTAAGATGTTTTGGCTGCTCAGGCTCTCTTCAGATACCTGCCTTGGTTGGTTTTCTCTCATTGCTGAGACAAAATACGCAGTGCCCCAAATTAGGGAAGGAAAGGTTTATTTAGCTCACATTTTGTGGAGATTTCAGTACATACTTGGCTGACTCCAAAGCAGACGGCAGAGGGCAAAACTTCATGGTGGCGGAAAACAGCAAAAGCAACAACAGCAAAGGGAGGAGTGGAGGTGGCAAGCAGCCTCTTTCCCTCCCTTACACTGTATGAAAACTATATGCACCAGGGTAGGTGTAACACTCACATCCATAATTCCAGCATTTGACAGTGAATCAATCATAAACTCGAGAAGCCTGCTCCAGGACTGCATGAGGCTTTGTGGGGACTTTCAGAAACAAACCATAAAAATTCCATATGAATTTTAGGATTTCATTTCGTGTCTTCCAAATAAGTTATTGAGATTTTGATAGGGATTGTGTTGAATCTATAGATTATTTGGTAGTATTTGACATCTGAATAATACTAACTTTTAAAATACCTGACCATGAGATATTTTCTTTTACTTTGTCTTCTGTAACTTCTTTTCCATAAAGATATTCCTAAATATTTTTTATGCCATTGTAAATAGAATTGTCTTAATTACCTTTTCAGAGTAATCATTGTCATAAAATATAATGATTTTTGCCAGTTGACTTTATTCTATTACTTTTCTGAATTAATTTAAAAGTTCCAAATGTTTTTTTAGCATTTAAGATGTTTCAGATATAAGGTCATGAACTCTGTGAACAGCAATAATTTTATGAATTTCATTCCACTTTAGATGTCTTTTAGTTGTTTGTTTATTCATCTAATTACTTTAACTAGAACTTCCAGTTCTGTGTTGAATAAAATTTATGAAAATGAGTGCCTTGACTTATTTCAAGGCTTACAAGATGAATGACTTAAGTATTTTACTACTAAATATGACGTTTGCTATGGATGTTTTATATGTGGTTTTTAGTGAATTAAACTAGCTTCCTTTTACTTATAGATTGTAGAGTGTTTTTGTTATGAGATGAAAAGTCTTATCAAATGGTTTTTGTGCCTCAACTGAGATGATTATGTGGGGTGTTGTATACTTTATACTGTTAATGTTACATCAATCGTTTTTATATTTTGGAACATCACTGTATTCTAGCAATAAATCCCCCCTAGTTAAGTCATGTAATTCTTTTAGGATGCTTCTGAATTTTGTTTACTGGTATTTTGTTGTAGATTTTTGCAGCAGTGTTCATAAGGGAATTTAGTGTGTAGTTTCATATTCCTCTAGTGTTTTTGTCTGACTTTGGTATCAGGATAATATAATGCTACCTTTGTAGAACAAAGTATTAGAAAATGTTCCTTTGTTTTTTATTTTATTTTCCTGATAAACTTGCATGGAGGTTGTCATAATTATCTTTACCATGTGTGGTAGAATTCACCCATGAAATCACCAGATACATGGCTTTTCTGTCTTGGGAGAATTTCAGTCATAGATAGACTCTTACTAGTTATACGCCTACCTAGATTCTTACATTATGACTTGGTCTTGATAGGTTTTATCTTTCTGAGAACTCATCACATTTGTCTAGTTTATCTAAATTGCTGGCATATAGTTCTTAGTATTACCCTCCTAAAACCACTTTTTATGTCTATAGAATCACCAGTCATGTACCCACTATTATTTTATTTCAGATTTTAGTAATTGGATCTTCTTTTATTATAAATCTACCTAAATGCTGTTGATTTTGCTGATCTTTCCATAGAATCCACTTTTGGGTTTTATTGAATTTTCTCTATTTTTTATTTTATATTTAATCTATTTCTGCTAAATGTTTCTTCTCTTTTACTTCTTCCACTTTTGAGTTCAATTTGTTCTTTTTTTATTACTTTAAATGTAATGGGTTTGAATGTAATTTTGATTTGAACTCATTTTTATTATAGTTATAGTGTGTTATAGTCATAATGGGTTTATAAGTATAAACTTCTCCATTAACACTTCTTCTGCTGCACCCCATAGGTTTTGCCATGTTGTGCTTTTATTTTCACTTTCTACATATTCTCTAATTTTCCTCATGATTTTTTGATCCCATTGTTTTTAAGAGAAAAATATACAAAATGTCCCATGTGAAGTTAAGAAGCATCTGTTTCTTATGTTTTTTGTAGTATTACTGTACATATTTGTTAGATCTACTTGATTTATCATGTTGTCTTTTATTTCATTACTTCTAGTTTCTTCCTTATTTCTCCATTATTGAGAGTGCAATATTGAAGCCTACAACTATTATTCTAAAGGCTTTCTATATCTCACTTTAAATCTGCAATTTTTGCTTCAGATATGATGATAGTTATCCACTGCTGTTTTGATGTTTACAGTTGCATCTTTGTGCTGTGCCAAGATTCTATTAACTTGTCATGTCATTTTTCTTAAATTTATTTTTTCTAAGTGTGTTCTTAGTTCAATACTACATTCAATACTACACCTTTTTATGAGATTTTTTTCTACATACCAGTAACACAAATAGCAAGCACTTCATTTATTCTTGCCACAAAAATCTGATAAGAAAAAAATATATGCTCTAATCATTTTGTTTATATCTCTGCATGTTGGAAATTTTTATATCTGCATGTTACCTACTTGCCTCTTTTTCAATTTTAGGGAATCATTCTGTAGTCTTTATATTTTATTTTGCATATAAATTATTTGAATAATTTTTTGAATGTAGATGTCCATGCCTACCCCAAAGTTCAGAAACACTGTAATGGAATCTAGAAATCTAGGATTTTGATTTGAATGTAATTTTGAATTTTTGTCTTAATCTAAATTAAAGTTTATGTTAGTTCTATATCTATTCCATATTGTGTTAGTTTCAATCCATTGTTTAGTTTTCTCTAATATTTAAGGAATGGGTGGCCCAGCTAGCTGAGCTCTACTCACATTATCATGGTGACAGCCACTTGCAAGGGGACAAAGCAATTGTTTGTGGAAAACATTTTCAGCTGTACTCTAGAAATAGTTTGAGGCCTTAGCTCATCTCTGTCAGGATGTGATACGTTAACTTGTAGCTTTAATGAGAAACACAAGCAAGCATAAATTGGATTGTCTCATTAAAATAATTACTTATGAAATAGATGTAATATTCATAGCATATTTACTTTGTAAACATCTAATATCAAAGCAAAAATAATGTATTACATTTTTTAAAATTCTTCTCTATTTGGATATTCTCTATTCCAAAAAATATACAAAAAAAATAAAATTTATATTGTATGATGCAAAGATTTCACAGATTTTTGGAATTTATATCTATGCTTCATCCAAAATGTAATTCATTGTGGTTCATCCTGGGGATTAAATCCAGGCCCTTCATCCTGAGTTGCATCCCTCCTTATCTTTTATTTATTTTATTTTTTAATTTTATATTTGAGGCAAGACCGTGCTAAGTTTCTTAGTATCCCAAGATGGGCTATAACCTATAATTCTCCTGCTCAGACTCCCAAAGTTCTAGGATTATAGGTCTATACCACAGGGTTTGCAAGGGAATAGATTTAATGCCAGACATATAATTTATAGGACTATTTTGTAATATTCGTCCAAAAAGTCAAATGCAGAAGAGTGCAGGAAATCTGACTACATACTAGAGACCCTAAGAATCCAGCTGGGGACCTGCATCCCATGTCAATGTCATGTACCTGTCCAGCGGAAGACCTAGAGCCCATGACAATGTCCTCCATCAGTCCAACTGGAGATCTAGACCCTACAACAATGTCTCATGTGAGTCTCTATCAAGGATCTGCATTGGGAAAGTCCAAAGGCCAGTGGTGTAGGGTAGAAAGTCTGTGCCAGCAGGGTGAAGTGTCTGTGCCACCAGACGAAGAGAGCTGCACTACAGCCAGAAAGCAACACTCAAGGTAAGGACCAGAACTGTCTCACAGAAGACTACAGCCATCCTCAGTGACAGTGAGGACCCAAGCTCCTCTGACAATGAGAACAACTGAGTTCTTATCAGGAAAGCCAGGGTGTCAAGCTTCTCCAGGAGCATCAATGGCATGCCATCTTCCCCTCCAGTTGTCCTTTATGCTGTTGCCAATAATCCTGAGGTGGGCCTTTCACATCCAGAACTGCACTGATTCAGTTCTGCTGGGAGTTACAAGTTGACCATTAGTTAATCCAACACAAAGGGTTGAGGAAGGCTTGCCTCCTCTAGAATATGCACCTGTATACTTATTTAGAAAAAGAAAGTCTATCAAAACACTTTGATTAAATAAGGACTAACATTGATTGAAGAACCGTTGTTTATGTCCAGCTCTATGTTAGATCATTTTTCTTTTTTTATTTTATAGAAAATGAAAAAATCTATAAAAGCAGCACGGAATTTCAAAACAAAATGATAGGAAATTAACAATGGTTGTTGTATTGCATATTATTATCTTCATTTTTATTAGTACTTATAGTGCAATTAGTACACCTTGAAAGTAAAAATTAACAACATAGAGAATATTTACCTGACTTTCACAAGGCTGCCTAGGCAATATGTGGCAAAGCCAAATTTGGAGAACAGCCTTATGAATCCCCAAGGCCCTGTTTCTGCTTCACCATCAGTGCTTCACTGTTCTGTCTGAACAGTTTGTTTCAACACTGGCCTCATGATGAATCTACAGTAAATGTTGTGTTTGTAACATCCATGGTTTTTTTATTTGCTAATTCTGTGTCCTCGAAAAGAAGAACAGCTTAACTGATTCTTTATATCCCCCTGTAGTTGGTATGATACCTATTAGCACATAAGACAGCAATGGCAATGTCTGTGCTAAAGAGCTACTGTTCTCACGTTCTGAGCAGATGGTCCCAAGCACCCATCCATATCAGGTTTTTCATTTCACCATTTCCATCTCTTTGAGAGAAATTCTTTAGCTGTACAATAGTTGCCCATTCTGAAAGTTAGCCATTTATTATCTGAATGGTCTTAACTACTTATTTAGTTATTTATTTCCTTTTATTGTTATACTTTTCACATACATAACAATCACATTCATCATAGGGAATTTGTACCCATACACAATGTATCTTGATTCTTTTTTCATTCCCCTCCCTTTCCTTCAATCCTGCTTCCCCTCTCCCTTCTCAAAACTTTGTGTCTATTGTTTTCCTTCCATTCTTTTTATTTTCTCATTCCTATTCCTTGCCTTGCCTTCCCTCTCCCCCTTCTCTTGCTCCCCGTCCCATTTGAGCATTTTATTCCAGCTTCCAAATATCTGTCATGCATTTTGAAGCTTGCTTACCCTTTGGGCTTCTCACACAAGAGAAACAATGTGATATTTAAACATCTGTGTCCAATTTATTTCACTTAAAATTATGTCTCAAGGTACTTCTATTTATCTAAAAATATCTCAAATTTGTCCTGCTTTAAGACAGTGTACTATATTGTTTCATCACTTTGTATCTCATTTCCTTCATGTGTAAAATGAACCTGAGTTGTGTGATTTGAAAATTAAAAGAAAATAAGGATTTGTTGCTTTCCTGGTTTGTAGCCAGCGGTGATTAAATGTTGACCATTGTTATGGCTTGTATTTAGATGTTCCCCCGCAAGTCTCGTGTGGTCATACATGTGGATTTTCAAGGGTAGCTCAGTCTAAAGTGTATAATGCTGGGGTTGGTTCATGGTGCAATGTGAGGATTAAGGGTGCCCCACCCTGGTTAGAATATGAGACAGAAAGAAAGCTGCTGCTTGTTGCTTTTGCTTCATCCTTCTTTCCATGTTCAGAACCATAAACTATTTGGGTTTATTTTTCTCTATTGTGATCCCTCCCTGTCATGCCACTCTGCCTTGGAGCCAGGTGATTATGGACTGAAGCCTAAAAACTATGAGACAAAAATGAATCTTTCCTCTTTTAACTTTAGCTGTTGGGGATTTTGTCTCAGCAACAAGAAAAGTAACTTAGACAAGTGACATGGGCCTCCTTGGTTCTATCCTTTGATAATAATATTTGGATTGCTAACCTTGGGTTCACTTTTCTCCTCTTGATTTAATATGATTCAGTATGTGACCAAAACTACCTTAAATGAGGCATCACACTGTTGGGACAACCTCATTCTATTGTCTTTTCCATCACCATGGTTGAGATGATTATATAGAGTCTGTCAAAAAATATATACACACTTCAGGGAAAGAAAACTGTATGAAGTCTTTTCAACATATTGTGTTACCCTCATACAGGGGAGACGAGAGGATGTGATCTATCACAGAAAACCCACTGCACTGCCAAAAGCTCAGAGAAAAAATTGGAAAAGCATGTGCAGCAACCTTAATGACCAAGATCACCCAAAGCAGCAGTTTGCCGTACTAACAAATGTTGAAAGCTCATAGCCACTACTTTGAGCACCTCTTGTAATTGTAGAAGCCAAAGTTAACTGGTCATCTCATGATGGCTTAGTAAATTTAGTATTAAGATATTCATACAAGTTTTTTTTCTTGAAGTGTGTACGTATGTTTTTGTGGACTTTGTACTGTCTTTTGTACTCTCTAAAATACATGCATACTTCTAGAAAGTGTCCTGTACCACATTGTACATTGTTTTTCTTTTTTTTTTCCGTTTTGGATTTTATGCTACTACTGACAAGAATCTACTTGAAAACAGGTATGATGTAGTCAAGGGTATAATAATAATGGTATCAACATTTGGTCTTCTTCTAGCATGGCAGGTATCAAACATCTACTGAATCGAACCCCAGATGTTATATACAAACAAATTATTTTTGTAATTTGAGGACTATTATAATGCTTTAATGATCAGTGCTTTCACAATCTCATAATTTAATCCTCAATAATTAAAAAATTTCTGTTTTTTGGTTACAATAATGTTAAGCTCTATTTAGACTTTGATTCACATAGTCTGACCTTGGCATATTGATGCAACATTATTTTATGCTGCTTACTACTAATTAATCCTTAGCTGACAGCCAGGGCTACTTACATATTACTCATTATGATACAACAACTATTTCAGTGAGCAAAACACATCTGCAAAATAGTGCTTCTGTCAGGAAGAGACCTGAAGTAGAATATATGATGCTTTCTTGTTGCATTCCTTATGCTGACAGAGGATATCTTATTGCAACTTCATGGTATTTAGCTGGTTTTTTAAATTCTTTAATGTCTAGTACACAGTGGGTCTGATGGTATACAGTCTAGATTAAAAACATGACTTCCTCATTTGCTAAGTATATGAAGTTGGACAAGTTATTTAACTTCAAAAATGTCTCAATTTACCTCTCTGGGAAAAGGTAAAAAGCATTCGCACAAATATTACTAGAGTATTATGGACTTTAAATGAGACAATAGCATATGGCAAGTGCTCCAGAAATGCTACCTCTGATGATAGTGAGGACTATAGTGGATAATTTATTTCCTTGAAGTAGCAAGAGGTTTCAATTTGGACTTACCGGGTAAGGCAAATAAAGTAAAAGAAAGAAATTTAAGGCCACATCTTTTACCAAAATATGAGTTGTTTTCCACCTGCATTCATCAAGTATTTATCAGTTTTTAAATGAAAAAAATTGTCAGAAATTCTGGTAAAACAGTATAGCCCAAGATATGACTGTTCTGTTAGAATAACCATTTTGCATACATTCATACATCAAACCCTGGCTACAGCACCCTTCCACTCAATGCTTGACAAATGTTTTCACTTTTAAAGTATTTTCCAAATTGTTTTTGAAATTCTGGAAATTGTCTTTAATGGGGTTGTTATAAGTGGATTCTCAGTGAAGAACAAACCACTAGGATGAGAATCCCACCCCAGGAGAACAGGTTTTGTTCACCGAGTTCGCTAGCCAGTTTCCTTTCCAGAAAGGCAGCAATGCAGTAGAACCCGGGACCGTGGACAGCTGCCTTTCATGATTCATATGAGGACTGAATTATTGGAGTGTATGAAAGACATAGAAATGTGCCCCTCTTTCACCATAGGTATTTAATTATAATGAGCTCCTTCCCTCTCTTTCACTCCATATCCATTCCCTGGCTTCTGCTATAAAAGCTTTAAAATAAATGGGTTGAATTTTGTGATTTCTAAAATCCCATCAGCCTAAAACTCAATAGTTGCTGAATATCTACTTATATCAAAGGTGACCTTGTCAGAAATAATGTTGTGCTGCACAGAATGTCTGGTTGTTAATGTCTCCCTGTCTGTAATGCATTGCTGTTAGGCCTCAGTATCATCTTTCTCATCATGAATTTTTCCTCTCAAGATTTTCGTTAATATTATTCTCTTGAAAATATTTAATGTAAACCAAGATGCTCTTGTTTGGCTTTCTATTGAGATAACTTGCAAATTTATTTATTTAATTATAGTCCTTGTTTTATAAAGTCAGGCTCTAGGATATGGGAGTTACATATTTAATCTGCTTTTTGAAATTATTATATAGAAAATAGTTTTGATACCATTTTATTATATTGAAACTCATTTGACACACATGAGCAGTTGTCTTGTTCACCAGTCTTTAGTGTTGCTTAAATATTGTCTTGAAACAGCTTTGATGTTTGCCCAATTAGTCTATATAAGCTTCATCACCACTGACAATTAACTGCAGTTCTTTCTAGCATGGACAGCCAAATCTGTGTGTGTGTGTGTGTGTGTGTGTGTGTGTGTGTGTGTGTGTGTGTGTGGTCAATCACCTAGAATTAATTAGAAGTATCTGCTTCTTCTGTGGCTACAATCTGGCATTTTGGGTAGTGATTAATTGTGGAAGATTATTGTTAAGCATCTGATATGATATAATGTGATTTTCCTTGCTTTAACACTCATCCAAACAGGCTGTTGAATTCACTAATAATTTAGATCACGGTGAAATTGCCAGAGGACTACCCTGAGGCTCTGTAATCAGAACTCTTTCACTCGCACTGAATTTTGCAATCCCACTCATCCTGTGGGAGTCCAAAAAATCAAACACACAGTGTCCTCTAAGAGAAGATCACCACTGAGGGTCATCTATAGAAAGACACAAAGCTGTCATTTCCGATTTTCTTGAAAATATGAGAGTGGAAAGAAAAGCTCCTTGGCATGGGGGTAATCTGGATGTGCCTGAAGGGACACTCCCAATATTTCCCTAACCCTTGGTCCTTGATGTACAGCTCAGACAGAGTAGGGAGAATGGGAGACAACTTCACTGAGAAGAGATCCTAAGACACTCCTTTTGAAGTTGTATTTCCATGAAAAGCTCCTTGTTGATGTGTGTTTGTTCAAGGTCTGGTAGAATTTGTGGATGGGTAAAGTATTTCTCGTACCAGCCCTTAAAGATGCTTCTTCAGGAGAAGAGGCCGATCAGAGCATCCTCTTCGCCTTTTCTTCTGCTCCACCTAATGCCAAGGAAGGAGGGTCAGATGGCAGAGCCAGTAGAAACTGTAGGAGAAGTTCTGAAATTTCCTTGTGTAGCAAAATTTCAAGCTGGTCTTATTAAAAATACATTTCTAGCTTGGTGTAGTGGCACATGCCTTTAATCCAAGCACTCTCAGTGGCTGAGGCAGGAGGACTATTATTTCAAGGCCAGACTGGACAATTAATCAATTCAACTACATCTTGCCTCAAAGTAAAGAATATTAATAATAAAAGAACAGGAGATATGCTGCAGTGTGACGCCTATGGGGCAGTCCTCAGTAATGCCAAAAAGTTAAATTCCTCCCACTTATGGTGTTGACTAGAAAGTTTGAGGTAAGGTCACAAATACACATTTTATACAGAGTCCCAGGGAAAAAAATAAGATAGGTGTCTCAGAGCATTCATACCTGGAACAACTTTCTCTACACACACTGTTTTTATTTCT
The DNA here is from genome assembly GCF_000276665.1 of Chinchilla lanigera. Taxonomy (NCBI): domain Eukaryota; kingdom Metazoa; phylum Chordata; class Mammalia; order Rodentia; family Chinchillidae; genus Chinchilla; species Chinchilla lanigera. The sequence goes on from NW_004955414.1 coordinate 4,699,280, forward strand.
CCACGCAGCCTGATTATACAAAACAGTAACAGACACATGGAAATCACAAGGAGGATGAGAGAATCCCAACTTGAAAGTAGGGCCTTCACCTTGATGACTGGCCATTGAGAAGTTAGTGAGGGCCAGGGATATAGCTCAGAGGCACAAGCGCCTCCCTGGCAAGCGCAAGGTCCTGAGTTCGATTCCTGATACCAAAAATAAAAAAAGAGAAGTTACTGAGGGCATCCTGGTTAGAAGCCTGGAGTGTAGATTTTTCTCTGTTTTCTAGCTTTATTTTTTCCATTCACAGATTTAAATTCTCTAGCTCTCTCAGTGTCCTCGTCTAGAGTATAAGGATTAAAAGTTTTAATATTTATTGGTTCCTTCCATCTGAGAAAATAGTTATGAGGTGCCAACAAAATAATTGTCATGCAAGTGCTTTTCCAGTATTATGTAAATGTAAATGATCATTATTATACCTTTCTAGAATTAGAAGTGCTCCAAGGTTGAAATCTGTGACCACGTGAATCTTCCATGGCTCTAATCCCTATTCTTGGAAAAGGGGTTACCCCACTGTCACTCAGTGCCAGCCCTCTACAGCTATATTTAAGTCTGTAAATATCCATGCGACAGTTGAACCTTCTGCTTCCCGCTGAGCTGAACGTGCTACTCAGAGATGGCACAGGTGCAGTTTTGATGATGCTCTTTTACTAGGGTGGTTATCTTACTGGCCTAGCCACTTCACAGTGTTTAAATTTTCTTAGATTTATAAGAGGGGTGTGTTCCTTTTGGCTCTTGCCTCAATTTCCTTGCCTGGATTTTCCTCACAGTTGGACCATTTCCTCCATGAAATCTCCTCTTTTATGCTCACATCCACACGTGACACTACAAATACCAGTTGCTCATTACATGTCCTGATTACTGGAGAACTACTTCAGTAGCTCACGTATGATTTGAGACTGTAGAGCGTGTGCTGTTCATGGTGTATTTACTGCCTATATGCCTGACACAGTGCAGGTACTTCGTAGAGGTTGATTCATAAAGGTATAAATGGATGAACATGAAAGAGCACCATCCCTAGGCTCAAGAAAGTTCTGTTCTTGAAGTACTTCCTGGCAGCACTCAGTTGTCCTAGAAGAAGTTGAGTGGCAAGACTCATCATCGTAGAGCTGACCTTGGCAGTGGGATCACTGTGCCATGTCAGCTAACAGAACCAGGAGTCCTGACGGCTGTGCGGTTGCCACACTGCAAAATTCCTTTCTGTCCTACAGTTACATTCTATTTTCAAATCTGAATTTGTCTTTAATTCTCTATTGTACAGTCTGTCGGAGTATCTATCTGGTACTCCAGGCCAGGGATCCCACCTAATTCTAACTAGCTATATGGATATTAATTCCTAACTCTTTCTAGCAGTGGTTGCTGACCACTAAATAGTCCCACCGTCCCCTCTAGATTTGGCTAACCTACTGCCACAGTTGTAGACATCCTCTTTTATGGCACCCATGTCATACAATCCTAATAAGTTACTAACAAACATTCTTATACAGTACTGTAGAAGATATTACCAATGCACTTTATTTAGGATACAATGAAAAGACATTTTATCATCAGATCCCTCTACCATCTCTAATTCCATTTCTGGAGGGCTAAGAGAAGTTTTCGTGTAGAAAATGATCTAGTTAAAGTATCTCTGTGCAGAAGCTTTGCCTAATTTTAGCTTCTTTGTTATCTTGTGGTCTGATGACATTTAGATCTGAGCATGCATTGAGCACTTGCTAATCTTGTTTGTAAACATGAATAATTGCAGAGATTATAACTACTCCTGATTCTCATAAAGCCTTATTAAAAGAAATATGTTAATGTGGTAAAAGCATGGACTCTGGAGAAAGATTGTTGATGTTCTGATTTCATATCTGTCAGTTTCTGGTGGCATGGCATGGGCAGGTTATGTTATTCCACTGTCTCAATTTCCTCATCTTTAGGGTGAGTATGGTAATTCTATTTATCTCATAGTATTCCTGTGAAGATAATGAATTAAAACATGGAATATTCAAAACAGTACTCATATGAATCTCTATGCCTTCTTAAAATACATGCACTGCTCCAAGATACAGTGAATGGTATTTTAAAATATGAATTGCACATACATCCATGAGTCAAGAATGAGAGAATTCATTGAATGAAAGTATATGAAAGACCCATAGTAGAACTTAAATTAATGAGTATAAAGGTAATGATGAAAATAGAGAAACACCATTCTTTGATAACTACCCCAAAAATATCTTCAAGAAGCATCATGAAGGTATGCTAAATTAGTGTGTAAGACTAATGAGACATAGGATATCTTCATATACTAAATGTATCTCTATACAATGCTCTTAGATTTTACTAAGGAAAAATAGTTACATTAAGGTGGAGAAACCTGATGAAATTCATTTTAGCCAAGTAATCAAAACTGACATCACTACTAAAGAGACACATTAAAATCGTGTGCCTTCTGCCATGATATCCTGAGGGGTCTCAAAATCATTTTGTTCTATTTCTACCAAAAATGGAGAATCAGAATCTAATCAGGAGTTAACAGATACAACCCCAAATTGTACAATATTCTAAAATAATTGACAGAATTCTCCAAAAGTGACAAAGGTATTAATAACAGTGGATGGTTGAAGGTTGATCCTACATTAAAGGAAATTTAAAATGAAATGACAGCTAAATACAGGATGTTTTCCTGAATTAGACCGTTATCTTGAGTAAGAATGTCATGGAGGAATGGGCAAACTGAAAAATGTCAGTAGATAAGTTAATAATTTAAAACTGTGATCACTTTCCTGGTTTTAAAAGTTACACTTGCTAGTTGGGTGTGGTGGTGCCAGCACTCCTTTAATGCCAGCACTCAGGAGGCTGAGGCAGGAGGAAGGCCACGAGTTTGAGGTAGCCTGGGCTAAGCGAGTTCAAGGACTACATACTGAGACCTCGTCTCCTCAAACAAACAAACAGTTACATGTTTTAATATGATATATTAACTTCTAGGCTAGGGGGCTGGTGGTTTAGCTCAGCAGCACAGTACCTGCCCGGCAAGCACAAGGTCATGAGTTAGATTTCTGGTACCGGAAAAAAATAAAAATAAAAAAAGTAACTTCTAGGCTATCTGGGTAAATTATATAAGACAATTCTTTGTACTTTTAGTTAGATTTTTTTTAACTCTGAATCTATTTATCTTATGGTGAAGAATTAGTTCTAGCTCCCTGAATGCTACAGAAAACAAGCACAGAGTTTAAATTCCAGAAGCTTATGGTCAAGTAAAAGACAAAGTGAAAAAAATAAAAAGATCCAGGTGCTGTGAAATATTTAACTTTAATTCTATGGAAATGTTGAAAGTAGAGGAATCCCTTTTGAGATAAAATAAATTTTATGAACAAGACAGTATTTTAGCGGCACATTGAATGGCATCTGGAATTAGAATATGCAAAGCTAGGGGGGTAGGTAGGGGAGTTAGTTTAGCAAGTAAAGAGTCAAGAGAAATTAACTTCCTTTGAGAGTATCAGTGGGTGTAAGTAGGAGGCTAGTTACATATGGGTATGAGATGGTATTAAAGAAAGTAAATGTCATGATTTCATCCAGCAGTCTATTAGGAGCCATGAAAGGGTTTTAGAGAGGGTGATATTAAGATTCTTAAGTAGAGAGGTATAAGGAAAACTGTTGAATGATAAGGACTTAAGAATCAAGGTAGGAACCACCATGTTATCTAAACATTCAGCATTAGGAGAAGTACTCTGCAGGTGCGTGCCCTGTCAAATAGTTGCTTGTGTGTAAATGGACCAAATAAGGATTGTGAACTCATAGATCTTCACATTTGCAGACTCAGATGGTGGAATTGAAAAGTGTCCTTTAGGACATTTTCCATCCAGATGTTTTAAACAATAGATGAAACAGTTTTAAATAAAGGTTTAAACAGGGATGAATATTTAATATTTTATAATGTAAATTCTGAAAAACCAACAGGTCAAGTACAATTCAGGAACCTGAGGAATACCATTTTATTGAGATTCTGATCTTTGATTTCTCCATAACATTTCTTAAATGCCCATTTACTGCACAGATGTTGGAACATAATTCTTAGGTCACCAGCTTGATGTATAATAAATCTTTATGCTCTCTTTTGCTATGTTTTATATTCAGAAGATATTTTATTATTATGCTAAAATACAAATAGCAATAAAATGTTCACAGTATAAAATACAAAAACATGAATTTAAATATTTTCAAAGTTCGCAGTTACATCAGATAAATTTATAAGACTCAGAATATGTTGCTTCAAAAATACTCATTGAGCAATTCAATTTTTAACATTTATTTCCAGTAAATAAATCTTCCAAACTTCCTCCTTACTTACTTATTTTAATATACATCATTCAAAAATATTTTCATCAACTTTATTTCCTATTTTTTATAAATTTAATAGTTAATGAGCTAATTTTTGAAAATATTTATTGCTTTCAAAACCATTTTTATTGGGTGCCTACCATGAACCAAACTCACTACTGTGCTCTGTTGGAGGCTAACATGACAAGTCCGAGTCCTTTCCCTCGAGATAGTTATAGTCTACTGGAGAAAGCGGATAGGAATACTTATGTTTGGGCTGGGGATTTAGCTCAGTGGCAAAGTGCCTGCCTGGCAAGCACAAGGTTGTGAGTTCGGTTCCTGGTACCAGAGATAAACCAAAAAAAAACAAAAAAAAAAGGAATACTTATGTCTGTAGTGAGAATTTCCACAAGGAAAATACACTTAGGTGACATTTGATGCTAATTACATTTTAGTATCTTTCAAATTCTTTTTAAATGATATGTGTAAACATAATAATTATACCTAGGAATGGACCATGTGATATTCAATACATGTACACGCTGTATAAAGTTTAAATCAGGTTAAATATACCTATCGCTTCCAACACTGACAGTATCTATGAGTAGTCAGCCGGCTATGCAATAACACACTACAGCTTCTTCCTCTCAGCTGACTGTAATTTAGTGCTCTTTCTTTCTTCCCTCCCTCCTCTCCCCAGCCTCTTGTAACCATCATTCTGTTGTCAACCTAGCAGATCATTTTTACATTCCATATATGGTGAGTTAGCTCAATATCTGTCTTTGTGTCTGGCTTATTTCACCTGACGTACTGATCTTCAGGTCCATCCCCGTTGATACAAATGGGATTTAATATTTTTATGGCTAAGTAATATTCCATTGTGTATATATACCACATTTTCTTTATCCACTCACTAAATAATGGCCAGTTGTGTTGTTTATATTTATTAGCTTTTATAAATAATGGTAATAATAGTAGTACAATGTCTTGATGTTGATATCATTTCTTTAGGTTGTTGAATCACAAGTTAGAATGATGTCTAATTTTTGGAGGAACCTACATACTGTTTTCCATAATGATTGTATTTATTTACATTTATACCAGCAGGGCACAATGTTCCTTCCCCCCACATCCTCACCAGTGTTTGTAGTCTTGATTCTCTCAACAGTAGCCATTCTACTACTTTGAGGTGACACACCATTCTAGTTGTGATTTGCACTGCCCAGATGACTAGTGATACTGATCATTTGTAGTGTATGTGTTGGCCATTTGTTTGCCTTCCTTGGAGAAATATTTATTGAGATATATTGCCCATTTTGGTATTGACATTTCAGAGTACTTTATATTCTGAAGATCAACTCATTGTTTAAGGTATAATTTGCATTTTTCTCCTATTCTGTAGATTCTCTCTGAATTCTGTTTATTGTGTTTCTGCTGTGCAGAACCTTTTTACTTTAATGCTATCATAGTTGTCTATTTTTGTTCCTGTTTTCTGGATTATTAGGGTCTTGCCTGAAAACATTCTTGTCAGTCATGAAGCACTTCTCTTGTATTTCCTCATAGTAGTTTCATAGTTTAAAGCCTTGCTTTTAAGTCCTTTAAAATTTTAATATTAATACATATTTTGATGCAATATTTGCATTCCTTTTTTCCAAATTGGTACATACATACACATGTTGAGTTTATACATAAATAAGTAGCTGGCCTATGCTTTGACAAAGTCTGAAGGGATCAGTGCCTCATGATAAGGCAACCAACATAACTTAGACAGGTTGTCAGTTTTCACCTTGGAAAGTGATGTTCATCCTAGGGAAATCAAGCCTGTAGGTGCCCTAAACATACATTACTAGCTGAAAACTTGTCTGATATTACCACTAGTATGAGAAAAATGAAAAGTTCCAAACAAAAATACTTCTTGATAAGAAGAAAATACTAGACATTTCCATGGGTCAAAGGTTTGGGATAGCCTGGGAATAGTTCTTTGGTAAATACAGTCATATTTACTTGAAAGGTTCATGAACATGATAATTAACTTTGGGGTTACATAACAGCTACTCCCTTTTATAAACTTCCAAATATAACTGGATGACATTTAAAAGTTATTTTCAAGCTAAGTTTCATTTGGTCTTTTACAATCTGTTTTAAAATATCGCATATTTTATAGTATAGCTAGATATGAAAGAAGGTTAGAGACACGAATTTTAGCTGGGATAAGCCAAGATAAAATCATGACAGTACCCCTCCCCTTTATTGTGCAAAGACTTCAGCAAGCAGAACATATATTTCTTCACCTGTATAAGGTTTGCATGCACATAAAATTGAGTTGCACATTAGAAAATCAAAGAAAAGCCAAACCCATAAATCCAGACATAAAGTAAATTTCAACATTCAGGAGGGTTTATCTCAAACTCATGTTTCATTTTCATTAACTTCTGTTCTGTGTCCTTGGAGTAGGAGTAGTTTTTCCTAGAATGTTAGAACTAGAAGAACCTCTAGAAGCTACAGTGTTCAGTCTTCTTCACTGAGGCCAACGGATGTAAAATATTTTTCTAAGAATATTAGGTGAGATCAACAATTGATTGTCTGAGTGAGTGCAGATTCTAGAGTTGTCAGGAGAACAAGCATGAAGGGAAAGAACACAAGAAAAATGGCCCATATGTTCACTAGACAAAGTAATTCGGAATCGTGTCTTTAGGATTTGGTTATTGAACAATTTCATGAGTCCAGCCCTTCTGGCCTTGGAGAAAAGCCTGTGTCTGGAGATGCATATTGTATATCAGCAGTGTGCACAAGATTGTCCCACTGAATGACTCCTACAGAGCCTGGCATTTTGATGTTGTGACTTTGCAGACTGGAGAATATAACCTAAAGTTAGTTGCTTTCCAATTGTGAAGTAGTGGGAAACAGAACCAGACATGGGCCCATGCACATCTTCAGGAGGAATCCCACCTCCTCAGGTCCACCTGGATGCTGTCTAAACGACCGAGATATTACACAGAAGCCACAAACCTGTTTCAAACCACACCGATCAGGTGAAAGGAAGAAGGCCCCCAAACTACTCCCAGGCTCGCCCTGGTTCAGGGTCTGGGGAGCTAAGCACGTCGCTGAGTGGGCTACTACCGCAGGCTGCTTCGTGCATAGAACGCTGACAAAGATGATAGGAACAGAAACAAACTGAAAGTTTTATCAGTGTGAGGCCAAATGACAGTGTAATGGGTAAAGAAAATGTGTATCTGGCAAACTTTTTTGATTTTATTTTCTAGCAAAATGAATGAGGGCAAAGCTATATTTTTAGACAGTTTATTGACCATAGAACGCCAGGGAAGCTGAGAGATTTCATTTCACTGTTAAAGTAACAGCTATCTTTGGGCAAATAAATGAAAATCCCATGAGACATGAGTGAGAACATTGTGAATATCAACATTTTCAAAAACAAAATTAAATTTAATGCATTTTTAGTGTGATATAATAATTCCATTAAAGTGAATAATTCAAGTATTATAAAAGTATTGATAGCTTTTAGTTTTCTATTTTAAATGTACACATAAAATGTGCAACTTTAACAAGATGAGGACAGTTATGAAGGCATTAAGAAAATCATTTTATTTTATTTCTTTATTAGTACATGTTTTTAGTACATAATGCTGACATTCCTTGCAGGGAACTGGTACATGTACATAACACATCTTAGTTCCTTTTTTGAATCTCCTCTTCCCTCCCTCCCTCCACTCTCCATCTGTCATATATTTTGATATATATTATTATGCAATTGATTATTAGTTTAGCAAACTGTGTCTTCATCTATGATGTCTCACCATGGCCATCCAGCCCAGTCATTTGGTAACCAAACAATATTGATTCCATCTATGGAATCCACAAACTATTTACAATGCTTATTGGTCATAATGCATTCTTAGCAAGTGCTTAATTAGTTCTCTTAGCACTTACCATGTCGGTGTTATGTTTGTAGAAAAATAATTCATAGACTTTTTTACAAATTAGTAACATCTGTGACACACAAAATAAAAATATTAAAATTTTCTGTATTACATATGTGTTCAACATGCTAAGGAAGTGTAACTGGGGAGGTCTTGCATTTTGCATAGAAAATTTTAAAATAGGAAGAATATTTGGATAACGTATGCTGTACTGTAGTGTTTCTTGAATGCCTGTCTTTTATATATCAGAAATAATTGCATATTCATCTCCTACTTCTGTTTATTTCTAAATTGAATCATTTCTATGCTGAAATGTTAATTTTATTTTTTAAAGAGAATAAAAACACATTAGAAAAGATACAGAATTTCACTAAACAAGATGATAAGAATTCAACAATGGTTGTTATATTGCATATTGTTGTCTTCTTTTTTTTTTTTTTTTTCCCCCTCTGGTACCAGGAACCGAACTCACGACCTTGCGCTTGCCAGGCAGGCGCTTTGCCACTGAGCTAAATCCCCAGCCCCTGTTGTCTTCAAATTAGTTGTTCACATTACCAGATATAAGCATGCAAAATTGGTCTAAAAATTTTAAAGAAAAAACTGAAGCATTAATTGTTCCTTTCAATAAACCAATAGAAATCAGCACTACAATTATCCCAGCTATCCTTCTATATACACACACACTTCTCAAATGAAAATACATATAGCAAATAAATATATGAAAAATGTTCAACATCATTGGTCATTTGACAAATGCAAATTAAAACAACATTGAGATTCCATCTCACCCTAGAAAGAATGGCTGTCATCAAGAACTCAATCACAAACAAATGCAGGATGGGCTGGTGGGAAAAAGGAACTCTTCTTCACTGTTGGTGGGAGTGTACACTGGTGCAGCCATTGTGGAAATCAGTCTGGAGATTCCTCAAAAAAAAAACAAGAATTAGAGGTTTCACTTAACCTAGCTGTTCCCCTTCTGGGTACTTTTCCAGAAGAACTGAAAACATCATACCACAGCAATATATGTGCACCCATGTTTATAGCAGCACAATTTGTCAGACTTAATTTTGGAAACAACCCAAATGCCACCAGCTGAGGAATGGATAAAAAAGATGTGGTATTTTTATACAATGGGGTACTACACAGTTATGAAATAAGTTAATTTTAAAAGGAAAATTTATTTTACTTTTAAAAAATAGCATTATTGAAGTAGAAGTGATATACAAAAGTACTACATATTTCATACATACATTGTGGTGACTGAACACATGGAAACCTCTACAGTACCAGGATCACAGCCAAGGAGATAAACACATCCAATGCCTCTCAGATTCTCCTTGTGTCCTTTTCATTGTATGAAAAAAAAATTTTTTTTTGCCTTTTTTCCAGTATCTGGAATCGAACTCATGACCTCCCACTTGCCAGGCAGGCGCTGTGCCTCTGAGCTAAATCTCCAGCCCCTGTATGAACACTTAACATAAATTTTGAAATGCACGATATTTTTATTGTTAACTACAGTTGCTATAATATGCAGCAGATCTCTTTAAATTATTACTATAGAAACCTTATACCTATCTAGCAGGTCTCCCTTTCTCCCACCTATGGCGAACATTTTCACAGCCTCTCCTGGGTTCAACAATTTGACTCTGACAAACGTTACTTTACGCTCTGTTTAACGTCAACTGTGTTAAATACTTCATGGAAGTGAAACCAGATAGTATTTGCCAGTGCCCTCCAGGTGCATACGTGTTGTAAATGACAGCATTTCCATCATTTTTAAGATTTAACGGTGTTCCATTGTGCACATGTATCACGTTTCCTTCAGCATTCATCTGTTGGTAAACAAGGTTGATTCCATATGTTCACTACTGTGAATAATGCAAAATGAACATAAGAGCATTGATATTCAAATTTTGCATACTTTGGGAAGTGAGATTGCTTGATTACATAGAACTGTCATGTTTCATTTTTAAGGATCCTCCATACTGTATGGTGACAATTACTGCACCATTACACTTCCCACCTGCAGTGTTCAAGCTTCTACTTCATTAACCTTCCGGCCAGCGCATATACATCCTTTCTTACCTTGAAGACAACCATCTTACTAGCTGTGAGAAATGTCCTTGTAGTTTTCGTGTGCATTTCACTGAAAACCTAAGATGTTGAAAACCTTTTTATGTTCTTGTTGCCCAATTATTGCCTTATTTGGAAACAAGGCAATAAATCTATTTACTTGATTGTTACTTGGGTCGCTGTACTTTTTAATATTGTTTGTAGGACTTTCTCTCTAAATAGAAAAACAGAGTAACTCCATAAATATAAAGTAACTATAAAATATGCATAGGTATTTAAATGAAAAAATATTCACCAGTGAGTATTTAAAATAAATTTTGTGTATGCCTAGACAGCTCATCCTGTTCTTGGGTAAATACAGTTTGTGGTCTTAGAAATGCAAAGCAAGCAGGCGACTGCAGATTTCAGATGAGAAGGAAGTCTCCACACTGAGGGTGAACTGATGACACACACTTTTCTCCACTTATTTTTCACTACTGTGCTATTTTCTTATGGAAGCTAGTTACTGTCTTTAAAGCGTATTAACTCCCTTGTGCTACCCCAGGACCAAATATGATTGGAAGAATAAAATATGCTCAGGTTTCTAAGTTTCTCTGCTACAATATAACACAAACAATAAAATATCTGCAGCCATTTGGGTCAACTTTAACATATGACCACAGAAACTTTGCTATTTCTAGCTTCTCAATTTTCACTTGTTAATGTGTCTAAAGCTGTCAGAGAATAAATGGTTGCTTGCACTTTCCAAAAACAAAATAATCATAGTCTGAAATTAGCTAGCTTTTCAAGACATGCTAGGTCAAAATTACAGCTCTCCTCCAAGATGCTTAAAGTGCAAAATGAAATGACTCATAATCAGGGAACCTGTGTCCAATCCCTCACACTGCATGCTGAGGTAAAAGTATTTGCTTTCTCTGAGTCTCGTTATATATTTCTAATCTGAAAGAGTAAATTATTGTCCAGCTTTCCCGAACTTTCCAAAGAGAGAGAAGATATACATTGTTCAATAACTATTTCATTGACAGCTCTTATATCTAAGATATTATGCTAGATCTTAGATACAGATAATCTGAACGTGATTTGTCCTTTGAAACAGCTTCTAATGTAGTGAGGAATATAATGCATAAACACTCAGAAAAGCTTCAATACACAATGCAAGGCAATGCTCAATCCTACAGAAAGTCAAAACTTTTCATCTTGCATTTTATTTTATTACTGGTACATAGATTTACTGGGTCATCTCTATGTAATCCACTTGACAGGATCAATAAACTGCATTTAATAAAAGTGCTAAGGAAATTCAGAGGAAAACTTGAAGCTTATACTGAAAAAAAATCCTTCTTTAAAAGGGTTCTTTGGCAAGTATACTAGTTAAGGCATTTGCTCCTACCACACAGACATGGAAAATGATAGGCAAAGTAGAACCATAGAGTCAGTATGGTTATGTGGTCCTCTTACTTAGACACAGAGGTGGGCAGAGAACAGGCAAAGATATGCAAAGGGATATGGTGTTCTGAGCCAACAAGATTGTGTTATGAGGATTACTTTTCATTCCAATGGCACTTGATCGGAGATCCCTTCATCTTTTTCTCCAAAAATTCCCTACCATTCTGAATATCATTTTCTTCAAACGAAAGTCTCCTAATACAAGAAAAAGGAATTTTGAGGTCAGGCATTTCTGAAATTTATAACTCTGTTTACTGAACTCAAGTTTCCTCATCAGAAAAACACGGTTATTATATTTATTTTGACAGGTTTTTGTACAGATGCAGAAGATAACACTCACCACCCAGTGCCATGTTTGGTACATTGTGTATGTTCACTGTGTGTGAGGCCCATCAATGCTGGATTATTACAGTGAATTTTTCAAATATTTCAGGTTTTGTGTATCTGTATATCTATAACATTAATGTTACACTCTATTTTCCCCATCCTACCAAGATTAATTCATGCAAAAATTATTACTTGATATATCCGTGGACTAGCTCCTGGATTAGAGAACTGGAATATAGAGCTTACTGGAAAAGTTCTGCCTTCACAGAGGTTGCAAATAGAATAGATGTATTTCAATAACATCTTGATACGGAGTAATAATGGTCATGCTAGTGACCTGGACAGTGGGTTTTGCATGCTGGAGGAGGAAGTAATCAAATTTGCTCATAGGTAGGGATGCTGTCCTACTCTTCTCATTGCTGAGACAAAATACCCAATGCCCACAAGTTAAAAGAGGAAAGGTTTATTTAGCTCACAGTTTGTAGAGGTTTCAGTCCATAATCAGTTGGCTCCAAGGCACAGCACACAGGCATCACAGAGGAGAAAAAGTTCACAGTGGGCAGAAAGTATAAAAAACAACAAGGCACATCCACAGCTCTTTCTATCTCTTATATTTTATTCAGGCTACTTAGGGCAGGTAGCACTCACACCCTTAATCCTATGCCATTGATCCTAACATTTCACCATGAATTAATTCCAGCGTTACACACTGTAGGTCCAGCTACCTCTGAAATACCCCACGAATGACTGCCTGATGCTTGGGGGACATCAAGACAGAAGTCATAACATTCTATCCCTGGTCCCTGCAAAGACTTATTAACATCCCTTTATGCAAAAAGCATTTATTGCATCTCCAAGAGTTGCCAAAGTCTTAACAGTTCTAGTATTCCTGAAAAGTCAAAATTCCCCACTGAGATTTAAGGTAAACTCTTAGTTTCAAACCCTTGTACAAATGAAAAGAAAGTTAACACTTCCAACCTTCAATGGCCCAAAATGGGAAACAGCAAAGAATGAGAATAAAGCAAGACCAAAATCCAGGAGGGCAAACATTAAATCCCACAGTTCTACTTCCAGTACCCTGACAATCTGTGACAGGTTGTGAATTTCAAAGGGCTTGGATGGATCTTCCCCAAGGCACTTCTGGTGGTTGTAGCTTCCATGGCTTCTTTCTTTGTCTGGCTTTGCTCACTCTTGCAGCCTTTGTTGGATGAGCCACAATCCTGGCTTCTCCAACCTTCCAGAGTCTCCACTCTGCCTTTGACTTCCCCTCACAGCTTCACACACTGCCCTCTCAAGGTCACACTGCCTGGCCTTCCAGGCCTTCTTCTGAAATCTGGGTGGAAGCTTCCTTGACCCCATGACTCTTGCACCTAAAACTAGCACTACTTGGAGGACTCCAAAGTCTGCTGCTAACTGCGGCAATAGGCAGGCTTCCTTCTCCCTTGGCTCTAGGGTCCCAGTACCTATGAATTAAATCCCAAGGAACAACTTCCCTACTCCACCACCATTTTGGAACATGGTATTCTGGGCTCTCTTCTCAGAACAAAGTCTTTCACTTTCACAACTTTTGGGCTACAAATTCTACTTCAATTTTGAGGCTGCAAAAAAAAAAAATTTCTGCTGCTTCCTGTGATGCCCTCAGGCCATCTTTTCTGTTCTTTTGTTCCTTCTCAGCAGTCAAGATCCCCTCTACTCTATCTTTTCAGTCCACAGTTTTATCAGATTTTCCTTTCTGGTCAAACTCAAAACATTTAAATCATTTTGATGGGCTTTCACTCTCAATTTTCAACATATATCTGGCTAACAGACCTGAGCAGTACTATGCTACTGCCTCAATATTGGACTGCCTTGAAATTATTTGTAAGATTAATTAGTGTGTCACCCTTAATCTCAGTCTCAAGCAAAGTCTCTGGACAGAAGCAAAATGCAGACAAACTTTGTACCAAGCCACAGCACATATGGGCTGAAAACTAACAGCCAATGGAGTCCTTCTTCCCAGCAGAAACCTCCTGCCCCTGGTCTTTATCATCATCATTTCTGTCAGCATTCTGGGCTTCTAAACTCTGCCCAGAATCTCTAATCAAGTACAACTGCAAGCATTCCAGCTGTACTTTTTCAGGTTGCATCTCCAAACCTTTCCTAAATCTTCCCCTTCCCATGAGCCAGCTCCAAAGTCTCTGAAACCAAATGGTCAGGGACACTCACAGCAACAACCCCATTTCTCTGGTTCCCAATTCTGTGTTAGTTAAGGGAGGAAAGGTTGATTTATCTCATAGTTTGTAGATGTTTCAGTCCATAGTTGGCTGGCTCCAAGGCATGGCTGACAAGCATCACAGAGGACAAACAGTTTATGACAGACAGAAAGTAGAAAAAGCAACAAGGTACATCCACAGCCCTTTCTATCCCTTATATCTTATTCAGGCTATTTAGTGTGGGTAGCACTCACACACTTAATCCTAGTGCCTTTGTTTCTAGTGTTTCACCATGAATCAATCTCAGCATCACACATTTCTGATGTAGCCACCTCTGCGAAAACTCCACCTATGACTGTATAAAGCTTTGGGGTGATATCTATATGCAAACCATAACAGGTGCTTCAAAGGTTAAATGGATAGATAATTATTTTCTCAATCAGTGAAAGAAAAACAAGAATGTGATCGAAGAGATCCTGGTTAAATATTACTTTTGGGATCATTTCTACAAGGCACAGAAAATGATGACAGTCTTGATTCAACGATCATACATCAACTTACACTGCAGCTGGGACACAGTTACTGTTTTAGTGTAGAAAGATATATTATGAAAGCTATTCAGATCATCATCAAATTCATTTTTATATGAACTATTAAGTTTCCTTGGATGACTAACAACAACAAAAGGATTGTTCGATAGTTTCAGTAAACTGTTCTTGAGCAAATCTGATCCACGTTGATAGTATTTGATGTTGATCAGCCAGCTAATTTCAGCAAACATAGATCAAGTGACTCTTCCATACCAGTTCACTGTAAGGCACCAGGGATATCACAGTTTGAAAAGACCAAGAATCCCATTGCTTATATCAATTCTAGTCTCGAGAGAGTTAAGAACACAAATGGAAATATTTCAATAACATTGGTTTATTCTGGTAAGTGATACTGAATTTCATTCATTAATTGCCTGTTGAATATGTTCACTATAATTTCAGATGAAACAGAATGATGGGGCAGCACAGAGATACACTTGTCCTGGTATTACAGTTTGGGTCTGAATGTTCCCTCAAATCCTCAAGCAGTCATGGGCCATGACTGAATCTAGAATTTGTGATTGGTTCATTGTCTAATCCTGGGATTGGGGGTGTGAGTGCTACAATCGCCCTAAGGTGGGTAATCTGCATACAATATAAGGGATGGAAATGTGTTTGCTTCCCTCCCCTCCTCCTCTCTTGTTGCTTTTGGTATCTTCCACCTCCATGAACCCATTGCCCCTCTGCCATGGCACCCTGCCTTGGAGCTAGCTGATTATGCCTAAAACCTCTACAAATTGTGAGCGAAATAAACCTTTTCCTCTTTAACTTTCAGTGTCAGGTATTGTGTCCGGGCCATGAAAGAAAAGTCACTAAGACACCTAGGGTAGAGTTTAGGGAATTCTTTCTGAAAGAGTTTACATGTGAGCTCTATTGAGATGATTTGGAGGTTATTTACCAGACAATGAGAGCGAATCTTTCATGCAATATAAAAAGACTGAACAATGCCACAGAGTTAGAGAATGACAAGATGCTTGTTGGGAGTATCAAGCAGCCCAACAGCACCCTCACACAAAAGAAAGATGATAAGTCTGGAGAAATCGGCGAAAGTGAACTCATGAAATATCTTTGCACGTGGCTAAGTATAGACTATGAAAGAATTTATCAATGTTCATTAGTCATTAATAATATAACAATTTCTCTCCATAGTAATAGAAGTTTCTGGTTTTGGTAAAGCATTGATAAGGAATTAATGGCATTTATTTTTGGAAGTTAATATTTACATGTTTGGTATTATTCACCCACTCGATAACTGTTTGTTGATACACTTTTTGAGAATAAGTAGTGACTAAAATAAATGTAGCCCTACCCTCATAAGACATATTTTAGGGAAGAAGAAAACCATCAGTTAGGTTACCATGCAATTACAATTGTGGAGAATACTGTGAACAGTAAAATCATGGGTCAGAGTGTCTAGGAGAAAGACTGGGAAAGTCTCCTGAGAAAAGTGCGGTTCAACAGAGACTGAAGATTAAATATAGCTCAAATTGCTAAAGGTGGGATAGGGAAGAAGGCACATTATCTTTGGAAGCGATTGTGAATTTGGTTTCTTGTTGGAGATACAATACTCAAAATTTAAAGAAAGCAAGGTTTCATTTCAGCTCGTGATAATCTCACTCCAAGGCAGAAGGGTCAAGGAGGAAAGGTATGGTGGAGCAAAGACGCTGAATTGATGGCAGCCAGAAGGCAGAGCAGGAGAAGCGTGCCTGAGCAGAAGCAAGGGGCCAAGGATAGGGCCCAAGGCCACGCCTCCATGACCTACTCAGACAAACCTATAAAAAGTGTGTTCCACAAATCTCTGCACTCAATCCCCAAATCAGTGGAAGTGGAATTGTACCCTAACTGCCATATCGCATACTGTTGCAACTTGCTACTCTCAAAATTTCCTTCAACCACACTTACTCTATTAGGTGCTGAATAACAGCACCTAACAGTTGATTCATAACTCCACCTAACATAATAAACTTATCTCATATAAAACCAGAAACACAATTATCCCTTTTGTGAAGTCTCATCAATTCCAGCATATTTAAATAGTCTATGGCCAAGGCTCTTCTAAAACTCAAGGCAAACTCATAGATTAAACCTCTGTAAAATATAAAACATATTACATAATCTCAAGATACAATGGCATAGGGTAAACATTCCCACTCCAGAAGGATGAAATAGGATATAGAAAATAATTGAAGAAAAGACTAAAGCCCAGAAGGACTGACATTAGCTTCTGCAGGTGCATATCTGGCATCTGGGACACAAGGTGGTAAAATACGAGTTCCAAGGGCTTGGGCAGCCTCACCTCTATGGTGCTGCCAGTTGCAGAGCTGATCTGTGCTACCACACAGCTGCTCTTGTGGCCTGTCTGTTCACAGCTTCCAGCTTGTCTCAGCACACATTCCATTTTCTCGACATCTCTGACCTCTTGGAGTCTCCGGTGCACCTTGGCTTCATTATCACAGTTCAAGCACTGCACTCTAAGGGGATCCTTGTCTGGCCTTCTAAGTCTTCCTTTGAAATCTGGGTGAAAGTTTTCCTGATCTCATACTTCTTCAATTCTGCATGCCAATAAAACTATCCCATGGATAGTGCCCAAATTTGCTTTTAGCTAAAAAGTAACCAGGCCTCCGTAGACCATGCATGTAGCATACTCTGAGCACTTTGCTGGCTGAGCATAGCGAGACGATTGCCAGAGAACTGATGGTCGGGTCTTCTCAAGTGGAAGTCTCGGGGATCCACTTCTCATATGAAAGGTTGACACTTTCACACTCTTGAGTCTACAGTGGGTGGTGCTGACATGCTCTCAAAGAATCATTCTTCTTGTCCCTTTTTAGGTATCATATCTCCTTTGGTCCCAACTTTATACATTATACCAGTCTAAGGTTCTTTCTGGGACAACATTTAGTTGAACATAATTTAGTTTAACATGGTTTAATGCTATAGCAGTCCTTGATTCTTTCTGGAACAAAATTTAAGTTTTTCAAAGTTTTCTACTCTATCTTTTACCCCAAATTCTCAATGCAAATCCATCTGACAGCAACCACAAGTACCCATGCCCTGGGCTCTGTATTAGGCTGTCTTGAAATTTCTTGTGAATTAAGTAGCCCACCAGTAGTCTCTGCAAATCTTAAGATATGGGCAAAATGTAGAAAAATGTCCTGCCCAGGTGTAACACATATGGCCTCTTGTCCAACTGTCAATGGAGTGTTTGTTCTCAACTAAAAACTCCCAAGCTTAGCCTTTGCTCCTGTACTACTGAGGAAATATCAGTGGCTATCACTGTAGAGGGGTTCCTGAAAAATGAGTCAGACATTTTGTTATAAAGTTAACAATAGGATATTTCTGGCTTATTGCCCAGGGATCTCCCTTGTCTTAATACTGAGAGATTTACTGTACCAGTATCTCTGGGAAAAATCTGAGAGATTTGGGAAATGAAAGAAGCAGCACTCAGAGTTCTGCATATTACAGTCTCTGAAAAATATGAAAGTGGCCTTGAAGTAATCCCTCTCAACTCTAGGCTTTCCCTCTGCTCAGCAATTAGAGATATGTGCAAAAGATGGTCAAGGCAAGGTCTCTGAAGCAAGATGAAGTAATATCAAAAAGCTCAGCACATTCCCAAATTTTAGAGGCAGATGTCATTTCAAGTCATCAGGGCATCCCACAGTGATGTCAGATCATATTCTCACACTAGTACACGAGCAGTTTCTCTGTTATTCCATAACTTATCCTCTCAGAAAAAGACCAAACCCTGAGGAGAGTAGAACCATAATGCCAAATATAGTCACAGCTGAATGTACATGTATTAACTGTTAATGACTCCATGCCGGGCAGTGTAATCTTAACTAAATGTGTACCTAGAGAACATTCAGTCATTGGATACTTCCTTCACACTGTCTCTCTAATTGATTCAGCGAGGATTGACCAACTACCAACTTACAGCCATGTGTTCAGTTTGTGATAATCAGATATCACTAGTCATTCTGTCACACCTTACATACTCTGACTGATCTGGGAAGAAATTAAGAGGTCATGAGGTATATCTTCATATAAGTGAACAGTGTTAAATTTTCATCTGGTATTGTGAAGAACAAAAGCTCTCTTTGCCAAATTCTTTTCACGTGTTGTATGAAACTGATATGATAAGGCATTTTTGTTATATTCACTTGAAAGAATAAAATATTTATTGTGCAAAGAGAGTTCATGGATAGGGTGTTTTTTCACTGATTGTTAACTCTTAGTGACTGAGGGGAGAGATATCTTCAATATCAACTTGTGGATGTTCATTTGCAGTAGTATGGACCTAAGGATTTTTCTCATTAGGAATGGTTACTTATATTTTATATTATCAATGTGAGTATGCATAAATGATGAAGGATCTTGTGTGTGATAAAATACCATAGACAATTTTAGTCTATATTTTGTAGTTGCTAAATGTGTGCTAAACATGTTTGCCTGGATAATGAATAGAGTTCACAGTTGTGAACAATTACCATCTCTACATTCTGCACTTAATATAATGAAGACAATGTAAAACAATGCATTCTTATATGTAGATCCCAAAACTGTGGGATGACTAATATGACCACACGCTACCAATTCCATGGAGTTCCGTAGCCCTTTCCATGGGGACTGCTTTTTGAGAAAGCATAGCTTGATGTAGAGCCAGACTAAATATATAACACAATGGGTAATGATTGTCCTACAGAGCTCATGTGAGGCTGAATTCATAGAAATGTTCTTTCAATAAGGCACATGACAATTTTCATAGAGACTAGACAGAAGAGCATTATCTAATGTTGTTTTTTGCCTTTTCTGTAATGTATTTGTTTCATTTTAAATAAGCTGGGAGATGAGATGTTTCCTTATCATATAGAGATGTTTATAGAGTTTTATAAAGTATTATATAGAGTAGTATAGAGAGAGTATGTTTATAGAGTATTATATAGAGATGTTTCCTTATTATATAGAGAAACAGGTCCAGTGGTCTTTTACTGCTGAGTCACCACCAACCGAGTCAGGCGACAACCTACAGAATGGAAAAAATTCCCAGCTACTCCTCAGAAAAAGGACTAATCTCTCGAATATACAAAGACATAAAAAATGCTCCCCAAATTTAAACACCCAATTAAAAATAGGCATCTGATATGAATAAACACTTCTCAGATGAAGAAATACAAATGAGCAATAAATACATGAAAAAAGTTTAATGTATCTGGCTATTCAAGAAACGCACATTAAAACAACCCTGAGATTCCATCTCACCCCACAAAAAATGACTATCATCTAGAAATCAACCAAAGACAAATGCTGGAGACCTAGTGGGGAAGGAGGACCCCTTCCTCTTTGTGGATGAGAGCATAAAATAATACGACCACAATGGAAATCAGTATGGAAATTCCTCAAAAGATTAAAATTTGTAATTCCATGTGACCCAGCCATTCTCCTTCTAGATATCTTCACAAAAGAATTAAAGATATCATGCCACAGTGAGGTATATACGCATGTTTATAGCAGCACAATTCCTAATAGCTAAATTTTGGAAACAGCCTACATGTCCATCTATAGAGGAATGAATAAAGAAAATGTAGTATTTATGGCCAATGGAGTACTATTCTGCTATAAAGAAGGACAAATTTGAGTCATTTGTAGGAAAATGGATGCATCTTGACACCATATTGTTCAGTGAACTGAATCAAACATACAGGTTAACACATCATATGTTTTCTCTTATGTGGAAAACTCAATATATAAATAGAAAAGTAAAAGACATAATAGGAAAAAGGGGAGAGAATATACTCATTGCAATCTAGAATGAACAATATATATAAAAATGTAGTTTGATTGAATCTAATTGTCTTGTGTGTTTTATATTTTGTCGCCTATTCATCTGGTTGTTAATCTTTATATATGAAGTTAGGTTTATCAGGACTTATAAGAGAAATAAATGAATCTGATGCTGGCAACATAGAAGAGGTGGGGAGAAGGGAAGACAGACCTGAGGCATGTTATGTTTACATACTGATTCGGTACAATGGATGCAATCGTTGAGCACTACAACATGTACTAGTGAACATTAACAATAAATCAAAGTTAATCTTGCTTTAACCACAAAATTCATTTTTAGTATCATCTTGCGCCCACGTTATCAGTAATTTTCCTGCTAGTCACCACTGCATCTGCTTCTCATTCTTTTACACAGAAGAATCATGCTGCTCCAAAAGGGGCTTTGTTCTAGTTGTGCTTTGTTGAAGGTATGTCTGCTTTCTCCTATGTTAAGTGTGTTTCAAGATAAATGGAAAGATAGTCCATGATTTTGGATTAGAATTAGTATTGTTAAAATGTCCAAAATCCCCAGAGCAATTTGGAGATTCAGTGTAATCCCTATCACAATTTCAATGTTATTTTTCATAGCTATACAAAAAGCAATCTTAAAATTCATATGGAAACAAACACACATACAAACTCAAATTGCCAAGGCAGTTATGAATAAAAGGAACAAAGGTGGCAATATCACATTGCCTGATTTTGAACTATACTACAAATTAATAGTAATTAAAATAATATGGAATTGGGAGAAAAAGGGATATACATACCAATGGATCACACAAAAAAAGCCTAGAAATGAATGTCAGTTTAGTTTTTACAAAGGTGCCAATAATATACAATGGAAAGGAACAGTCTTTTCAATCACTGTTGGGAGAGGTGGATATTTATATGCAAATTGCTATTGGATGCCTCTCTTATTCCATATAGAACATTGAACTCAAACTGTATTAAAGATTTGCACATAAAACCAGAAATTGTAAAACTATTAGAAGCAAACAAATGGGAAAAGTCATGCAACTTTTGCCCAAATAATGATTTTTAGACTTGACCCAAATGTGTGGTCAACAAAAGAAAACGTGGACAAACGAAATTACATCAAATTATAAGGCTTCTGCACAAGAACTGTAAAAAAATGAAAAGACCACCTACAATTTGGGAGAATAGTCACACATCTGATCAAGAGTTAATATCCAAAATATATGAAGAATTCAAATAACTTTTTAGAAAGAAAGAAGTTAATCTAATTAAACAAAGGGTGGGGGAGTTGAATAGGTAATTTTCAGAAAACTAAAAGAATGGCTGACACAAACACAAAGCTACATACAAAAAATTGTTCACCATCACTGATCATCTGGGAAATACAAGTCAAAATTACAATGAGATACCGCCTCACATCTTTGGAATGGCTACTATCAGAAATCCAAAGATAACGGATGTTTGCAAGGATGTGGAGGAAGGAAACTTCTAACATTGTCAGAGATGTCAATCACTACAGCACTGCAGTAAACACTATCACTTTAAAAGAAACACTAAAAATAGACCTGCTGTAGGATTCAGCAGTCCCACTTCTGGGTACGTACCTAAAAGATTTGAAATGTCTGTACTGAAGAGACATCTTCATTCCCATATTCACTGCAGCATTATTTATAATAGCTAAATTAAATATCCATAAATGGATGGATAACAAAACTATTGTGCAATCATATAATTAGTCAGGAAGCAATTCTGTCATTTGTGACAACGTGGATGGAACTGGAGAAGAGTGTGCTAAGTAAGATAAGTTGAACACAGAAAAATGCTGCATGGTTTCCTTTACAAGTGGAATCTAAATCAACAGAACTCATGGCAACAGAGAGCAGAATGCTGGCTACTGGAATCTGGGAATACAGGAAATGTAGACAGGTTTTAGTAAAAGGACACAAAGCCTTGAGTAAAAAGAAGGAATGAAAATGTTTAGGGAGATATGTTGTATAGCATGGTGAATATAGCTCATAAATAACTACTGCACATTTCAAAATCCCTCAGAGTAAATTTAAAATGTCTCTATAAAAACGGTAGATACTTTGGGTGATAGATAACAGTGAGAAAAAGAGACACGTATCTCAGCCTTTATGAGCCTTCATGTTGTAGTGAGAAGGACAAGTAGTAAAGAGATGTATATGTAACATATGCACTGTTAAATGTGATAATAAATTCAATGATAGAGTAAGAAAGAAACTGGATATTATTGGACAAAGCTTAGAAGGGAACAATTGTAGAGGTTGACCAATCATACCTCACTGACCAGGGAGGATTAGAATACCAAGGGAAAGGAGAGTGACACATTTCAGTGTCACCTTCTCAGATTGTCTGAGAAACAACTCAGCACGCTGTTCAGTAGTTGCTCAATATATACGACAAGCTCCACCTTTGGAACAGAAAGGAAAGAGACCTTGTGGCCCTGCTCACACCACAGTAGGGAAAACACCCAGAAATAGATCACTGCGGTGCATGTGAACATAACTATGGAGGCATAAAAAGCAAAATAGGAACTAGGAAAATAGAGAAGTCAGCTGATCTAGGAGGATTATAAGAAAGCTTTGGAAAACAGGAGATATTTGAGCAAAGGATTAAAAGACAATACTAGGTAATTATGATAGCTAACCTTTTCCTTTCTGTCAGAGAAAAATTTAACAAAACATGTTTTCTTTCTCTATTCAAATTATGTAAGTAGTATATGAATACATTTCCATTTTAAACTTTTCAGGCAGCAAGTGTAGAGAAAATGTGAAAGGTTAGGACTAATCTTCAGTTCCGTTCACTCTAAATCCGGAATCTAAACACTGTGTTCCACCGAAAATACAAAGAAAAATAGACAAAACAAGACTGTTTGTGTGCTCTCCCAGCAGTGTGTGTTAAAGTTTATAGTGTTGTAAACACTGTATAAGGTAAACTGAATAGAAGCGACACAGAATATGTTCTTTACCCTCAAAATGTTAACGTACAATGAATTCAGGAACCATTTATACAGATGTTGACCCCTGAAGGAATACAATACCTTTAAGTGGTTTGGTAAACACACAGTAGAATACATCTCACAGAGCTTTAAGAATTAAGTCTGGAGAAGTACTCAGGGGTAGATTCTAAAGTGTTTCGCATGCTAATTTAGGCATTTAGATGTTCTGATATTTTCTGTGAGAGGCTCTTAAAAATTATAAGCAAAAAAATTGTTACTGCATGTTCGTAGCTCTGTTGGCTAAATAAAAGTCTTCTCAATATTGGGTCTTTCCTTATAATCTAATCCATGAAAAGATTCTACTTTAATTAATAGTTTATAATTATCCCTTTAGTAATAAATACCTATCATGGAAAATATAGGGGACACAGAAAACTGTAGCCACCATAACCATTAAGAATATTAACAAATATAATTACTATACAAAATATCAACAAATGTTTTCTTGATGTATCTGTGTTTATAAAGCATCTATAACCTACCCAATGACAAGAGAATGTGTTTATTATATATAATCTTCAAAAGCTACTGTACTGGTTTTCTGTGATGACCCATGGTCTACAGAAGGCCATTTTACAATGAGTTTCATTCCCTTAAAGAAAGAAAACAGTTCCATTCTGTAGCTTTTCAATAAGGCACAGACATACATGATGATTTACTATTTTTCTTTTTTGATTTTATGGAACAAAGGTAAAACAAAATTTCATAACAAAATAATAGGAGAATAATAATAGTTAGTATATTACATGCTGTTATTTTTAAAGTAATTGTTCAGGGCATAAGATACAGGCATAAAAATTTCTCCATTCAATATCAGCACCAACCTTCCTTTTTAATGAACTAAAAGACACTATTAGTATAACTGACTTGCAGTTTTTCCCTTTTTCCTACTGTCCTTTCCTCTTTCACCCATCCTAGATCCTTTTTCCTTTTAATAATTTCTTCTCATTTCACAATATCTATTGTTCATTTTAGATCTTGTTTACTCTTTCAAATTCTCACACAAGGAAGACAATATAATGTTTGTACTTTTTAGTCTGATTTACTTCACTTATGAGTACGGTCTCAAGTTGCATCCATCTACCTATAAAAACTCTCAAGTTTATCCTTCTTTATGGCTGAGTAGTACTCCATTACTTAAAATTCCACATCCTTTTTATCCATTCCTCAGTTGATAGGCATTTGGGTTGTGTCCAAGATTTAGCTATTACAAACTGCACTGCTATAAATATGAGTACACAAATATCACTGTGGTGTGATATTTTTAATTCTTCTAGGAAAATATCCAAAAGGGGAACAGCTAATCCTAGTTTTCAAGGAATCTCCACATTGATTTCCACAGTGGTTGTACCAGTCTATGTAAGAAGTCCACTGAAAATAAAAAGACACTAGAAATTCAACCTTACTTTTCATGATTTGTCTAAATCATTACATGATAGCCAAACTGGAACCAAATGCAAAACAAGCTCAATTTTAAATGATGCTGTCCTGAAACTTTTTCTATTTGTACTTTTTTGGCTTCTTGGGACAGGATCTCAATATGATGGCCAGGCTGGCCTCAAACTCCTGGCAATCCTCCTGCCTCAGCCTCCTGAGTGTTGAGATTACAGGTGTGCCCCATGACTCTTGGCTTCTTGGACCTTAACAGAAAGATGAATACATGGTCACTAAGTCATAGACAGAATACAAAGTCATCATGATGATTTTTCCCAGAGTGGCAATTAAAAAGAGCTTTTAAATCAACCCAAAGGTCATGCCACAACTCTCATGAAGCTATAATGTACCTCAGTTCCTCTGCCTGTATAACTGGGCTGTCTGGCACTTGCCTCAGTGTACAAACCACTGACAGTTAAACTCAAAGGAGAAGAATTTTATTTTGGCTTTTGGTTTCGTCCATGGTCAGCCGGACCCAAGGCAGAAAGTCATGGTGGAAGAGAATGGTGGAAGGAAGCTGCTTCCTGCTGTGGGCAGGAGGGAGTGCGCACAGGGAGAACCTGAGGAGAAGGTTGAGCCCCCATGACTCACCCAGGCGCCCCCAGAAACCTACTTTATTAATCTACTAGGCAGCTCTCAGCCCAGTCAAGATGACAAACAGAGTTCGTCACAGTGGGTACTTCTAAAAGTCAGTTTAACTTGCAGACCACTTTGCAGTAGTTGGCACAGAACAGATGCTAAAGAAGTGTTGGCCTTCTCTTGCTTTCCTTCATTATCTCTGTATTTCCACTAGCTGAGCAGCACCCCCACGGTGGTAAGCAATCAATAAAATGCATTTTTCCATTGCATAGGATGTCTAGGTAGTGTGGCTTCACTTTTCCTTTTGGAAACCTCTGTTAGAGCATTACCAACCAAATCAGGTAGCTTTGCTTACTCCTGGTGAGATGCAGTACATTCCTGTTTTGGCCCTCAGCCTAATCACCTACTTCTCTCATCAAGTACTCTAATAACTGTTTAAACAAATACCCACTGGGGGTCACTAGGTGCAAGACACTGCTGAACACCAGCGTTCAAACTGTGCTGGACCACTCTTTTATGCTGTTTACCAGCTTTCTGCCAAGATTCTTATTGTTTCCCATTACTACATTTATTATCTAGCCTGAGCCACTCGATTCAGGCTGATGGTAGCTTAGCTGGCCCATGATCTTCCAGACCAAACTCTCCTCCTTACCCAAACGCTCCTTTTAGCCCTACTGTACTCCTTCAGAATAGGGTTCTAATGAAGAAACATACATTTCTTTTTTTGTTCCTATATTTGTGAAAAAGTTTTAGAGAGATTCAAAATCATAGAATTCAAACTCAGGAAACACTTGTAGCCAAGTCAATATTTCTAAATATAGCAATACATCTGAATGCTCTGGGGTCTTGATAAAAATGGAAAATCTCAGAATGCACCACGGATAGTCTCATTCTGTAATTTTAGCAAACATTATTGATTATTCTCATATACAACGAGGTTTTGAAATCACCAGTTTGATTCTTACTTCAAACCAAAAGTATGACTGCAAACTCATTCAGGCAAGCATAATTTCCTTTTTCCATTATGTCCCTAAATCTTAATACTTCAACCTCAAAGCAGAAGAAAGTGTTGGCATATAGGAAATACCCATACAAATAACCAAGAAGTCACAGTACATCATCAGCACCACTTAATAGTGTTTTTGTTACTTATACTTGCTCCAAAAGAGGCCTTCAGGCCACTGACAAAGATCCATATGACATCATTTTCCATTCCACTGATCAGGACAGGATTTGATTTGTAGAATATAATACAACAGGGATCAAGAGCTCTGTCTACTTCAGGGATAAATTCTATTTCTACGTCAGTAGCACCAGCCTTACTGAGAATTTTATAGGTTTTTATTCTTTCATGAAAATTATCACGTGGACAGGTGTTATGATATGTCTGAAAAATTATAACTTGCAGGCAGAGAAACCTAAATATGAACTCATATCCAACTTCTGTCCTTTTTACATACACCACACCCATCTTGTGGCGGCTTTCTGGTCCCCAGAAAATATTAACTGCTCTTTACTACTCTTAAAGTCAACTAAAGATTCAAGCCCTTAATGTGTATTTAAAAAATACAGATTGAGCTTGTACTAAGTGACAGGCACTGTTTCAGGCACTCAAGGAACAGAGCAGATAATAGCCATGCCTCCTAATAATTGTATTCTGTCAGGTGTAATTATGCCGGCTTCAGAGAATTGTTGTGAAAGTGAAATACACATTAAGGCCTTATAGATTTGGAAGCACTCAATAAATGCTACTTGTCTTCTCCACCTTTGATTCTTTTGAAGTGATACCTAAATATACCACTGAGAAAATCTTTTAACTGCATCTTTTTAGAAAACTTGTAATTGTGAAGAAAAATCAAGTGAAGACTGAGATCCAAAATAATTCCTTGGCCTTTGTTCAAGCGCTTTTTACACTCTACAGAAACTACTGGAATTTGAGGTTCTATTTACAGTTTTTCACCTTTACTGGTCCATGGGAAGACCAAGCAGTCTGCATCTACACAGCTCTGGATCCAGCTCTAGAATAGATAAACTTAGCATGTGTCATGGGAAATAGGAGTGCAGATTCATTCCGTTTAGTGTGAAGCTCCATTCCACAAGCTCATGTCAAAGCTTTATGAATTGTCTGGATATACCTGCCAGGAGCAGAGACAAATTCATTACCATCTATGGAGTAGTCAAACTGAAAGTGTATTTCAGAAAGGATGCATAGTGATTTATGAAACTGGTCAGATTTTTAATGCTATATGGTGATACCTATATGATACTTGTCACATATATTAGAATTGTACCAATATTTCCTAGAAGGCTGCTATAATAATAATTTTTACCCTGAATAAGCATAAAGTTCTCAAAGATAGGTATTTGATGCTATATTTTTCAACTGGCCTGCTTGCCAGGAACACTCCAACCCCTATGTCCATGTATTTCTAATTTGGAATGTTTTCACTGTACCCTGAAATGCCTGTCTACTCTTTCCTTCCTACTCTTCACTGGTTTAATCTAGCTCATCACCCAAACTCTTTAAGAAAGATTTTCCCATCCTCCTGTGATTCATCTTTCTTTCTTTACTTTCCAAGTTTCTCAAAATTTATTCTGTATGCTATTCTGTCACTAGTTAAACAAAATCCCAAACAAAGCCTTTAAATACATAGCAGATCACAAGTCATGATTAAGGAGATGAAAGTTAAAATCCATGTTTTTTGCACAAAAGAACCTACCTATCTGAAATCTAAAAAAATTTTGATAAGTTAATTACAGCCCATAAGATTCATAAATCTTAAAATTTCACAGACTGTCAATCTTATTCCTGCATTGTCTTTGAAAAACATTCTCTATTCAACAGAGAGGATAAAAAAGTACTCCTTTATTAAGTCTCAGTGAGAACTGCCAAACATTTTGGGGGATTTTTTTTCTCCTGTAGCATGTTAATTACTTAGGTCCCAAAGTGAAACTAAGTTTCCTAAACTGTTCTTTTGTTAGAGAGTGCGGAGCCAAGGTAGGGGTGTCTGTAGGAACTAAGAGAAATATGCATACTTTCTAAGGAGGAAGCACTTCTGTCCTCAAAATGCCTATAAGCTCATGTCTAACACTGTTCTTTGGGTATATAACTAAAAGTGTTTGTTGCCTAAAAGGGTCAAGGAAGATAGTAAAGATTCTCCAAAAACTATACCAACTCTGTCACTAAATAGCATGTGTCACAGTCAGGTGTGTTTCAGTGTGTGTCCTTCCCAATAACAATAAAAATGATCATCATTAGTTTAGCACTTATTAAGTGACATACATTGTGCTTTACAATGATCAAGCTATTTTTTCTGCTTTGCGATCGTAAATTGCATGGATAATTACTATCCCTACATTACACAGCACAAATCAACATTAGAGAAAGATGATTAATTTCCTAAAACTCATACTGAGTTGCTGCACTACATTGTAATAAGCCATAAGCTCCTGAGGAAAACAGAGTATTTTTATTAATATTTATTTAGAAAGTCCTTAAATAAAAACGTGGCTCTTAATGGATGTTGAGAAAATGTTTGCTGTTTTGACTTAATTTTCAAGAAGAGTAAGGAATTTGTAGAATACAAATACAGCATAGCGTTGTGCTTTCTTAAATGCAGCTGTTAAAAGTGTTCCCCAGTTTGCTGTCATGTACTTAGACTTGTCAACATGGAGCCTGGAGTGGAGGGAAGATAACCTCTTTTTTCTACACCGTCATACTGTATCCAAGTGGAGAAACACACCTCATTTCACACCACAGGCACCAAACAGGAAAATAGTATTATTGTGAAATATATCTAAACAAAAAAATAATGACTTTGGGTTTTGCATTAGCCTTTCTGTTATTCACGGCACGTTTATAGAAAAAAATGCATCTAATTCTAAAGGAATTGATGGCCAGGCAAGTTACTTTTCTCATTTCACAAGTAACAAAACCGCCTTGTCCAACATCAATGACAGTACAAGGACTTCTGACCAGGTTTCTTCTTCTATTTTCTTTATGGATTTACTGGTATCAAGCTATAAACAGGAGTCATTCTAGGACCATTATACTCCTACAGTAGTTAATTTACTTCTGTTATAATTTAGAAATCCTACCTTACTTCCATGGAAGCAAAACTGTAAATATGATTCTGTTTACAAATTTACAGACTCAATTTGTGCAGAGAAACCCCAGGTTTTCATTATACTTTGAATACTAAATGAAAAACAAAATTCCAATGAGCCCATTTGAATTTTACAGTGAATAATGCATTATTCCTCTAACAAACGTTAACAAAACCCTAGACTTAAGAGAATGTTGGCTGCAAGAAGCTACTAGAGGGAAGAGACCATCTCTACCTCCAATACATACTTGGAATTAGGAGGGAGAAAGTGTTAGAAATGGTGATTCAAATATTCAAACCAAATGAATGGACCTTAGAGCAGTCATACGATATATCCATTGTT
This sequence comes from Chinchilla lanigera, assembly GCF_000276665.1. NCBI lineage: Eukaryota > Metazoa > Chordata > Mammalia > Rodentia > Chinchillidae > Chinchilla > Chinchilla lanigera. The sequence goes on from NW_004955414.1 coordinate 4,729,467, forward strand.
TGCAGTTCATTTCTGAATCTCAGTACCTTATTGAAGAAGCCAAGTTCCATTTTATAATTTACAGAATCACCTGTATAAGACCAGAAAGTAGGATTTCAGGCTTGCAAAGGGAGCTCTTGACTGTCCTGCAGAAATTGCATCTGTACCACCTGTCACTGAGTTTTATGCATTCATTCATCAAGATGTATTGAGCAAAAATTGTGTGCCGCGATGGGTTCTTGAGATGCATAATGAATAAGGCGAAACCCTTACCTTGGAGGGCTGTCGGAGGGGGCGAGGATTACCATTATCAGGATTACCGTAGTCCAGTGAAATTTCTCCCCCTCTCATTTCCAACATTTAGTTAAAAAATTTCTGAAAAATCTCTAAACCTCAATTCTTTGAACATGTCAATAATATTAAACTGAGCGCAAGCATTTTCTTAGTTTCTCTTATTTGTCAATCATTGTTCTAAATTTTTTCAGTGTATTATTGAATTTAATACTTGCAAAAGTCCTCATAGAAACTCATCATTATTCTTATTTTATAGGTGAGGAAAATAAGCAGCAGACAGATTAAACAACTTGTCAGTGGGCATTTAAGTAACAAATACTAGGCCAAGACAATGAACCTAAGCAATCAGAATCCACAGTCTGTAAACTAGAGAAGGGTGACAGCATCCCACTGCTGGCCCTGGGAAGAAGAATTCTAGGATTGAGAGCTTCCTTTGGCATTAGAATGAAGGCACATTCCTTTTACAGGGAACGCCCTTCCATGGCCACACCAGAACCGTTCGCCTCTCTTTTCTGCTGCGCTTAGTTCCCCGGCAGCTGACACACACAGATCACAATACCAAAGTTCTCTTTTGTTTATGGCTGCAGTCAGATTCAGCCCGAGGCAAGCACCAGCAAGAGCTTGAAGGAAGAAAGGGGAATGAGCTTAGATTGTTGACTTTTTGCAGGGCCCAGTTCCTGTGGAGTTACTTTGAAAAGACTTCCTTCCCTGTCTAAGGTCTCTGGTTGGGTAAGACCTCTTCTCCCCTCACTGCCCATAGACCTGTAAAAGGTCACGCTCCTCCCTTTACTCCTTTGGTTTAGGTTTGGTAACTAGATCCTGACTTTCACAGACTATGGATGCTGCACTATCCCTAACTTCAGTACGCACTACCTACATTTTTATAAATAGTTCTTTTATTTGTAGTGCCCAGATTTCCCTAATTATGCTAATTGAAGTGTCTTATCTATTCCCTCCAGCAAATCACACAGGCAGATGCACTGGTTTTATAAGGCATTAAATGCTAAGTGTTTCTGGTTAGATCACTGCTTTAATATCTTAATCTAATTCATCAATGTTCCTACCACACAGCATTTTTCAAATCCTCAGACTTGTATGAGCTTTTCTTTTTTCACATACTTGTCATGCCGCGTTCGTTCTCCTGGGAATTAACAGGGTACAATCACCCCTCACTCTCATGCTATCTCTCTCTCTGTCTGTCAGTCTCTCTCCCCGCTTCTCTCCCTCTCTCTCTCTCTTTTTTTTTTTTTTTTTAGTTTTTTTTTTTCAGGTACCTTGAACCGAACTCATGACCTTGCACTTGCCAGGCAGGCGCTGTGCCGCTGAGCTAAATCCCCAGCCCCTGCCTGTCCCTCTCTTTTTCTCTGTCTTTCAATGGATCTACCTGCTGTAATAACAGAATCCAATGATTTAAAAAAAAAATTAATACAAATCAGAGCCAGAGTAAGAGCCAGAGAAAGACTGAATTTTTCAATTTTGTCTCAAATACTCTCGAATACAACATTATATGTTATATTCTCCTTTGTGCTTGGACCATGAGCGTGGCAAAACTGAGCTCTGAGGAACTTAAGAGGTTTGTCTAAAACACAAGCGGTGAGTGATAGCCACATGCTGTAATCCGCGGGGCTATGGGAATCCATGCCTTGCTATTAGGACTTCTTTTGATTCTCCCTAGCAATCCAGCCCCAGTCACCAGAGTCATGCTGCTCAGCCATGGGGCTGCCTTTCTCATCCTAAAAATACAAGGGGCTACAATGCAATTTTTAGTCATGTTAGTAATTATTCTTTTCTAGATCTTTTTCTTTCCTGTTTTGTTAGCAATATGTTGTTTCCACCCACTACTTTTATGAAACCAAAGCAGCACTTTCTGTGGTGAACACAATTGGAACTTTGCAAATGCCTTCTTTCTGAACAGATGAAGGAACAATACCTGTCTTCAGGGAATCTTATTTGAAACCTTAGATTGCACAATGGCACAATAATAAGAAACATTTGCTAAGGTAATTCAGCGCCTGGGGAGGTTTAATCTGAAACAATTGGAATCGTGGATGTTAATACCCAGCATTTTCTGCTGGTTTGTGAGGAGAGAGGACCAAGGGACTCTAACAGGAAGCTCGGAGAGGGAGCTTGGTAGGCAGGCAGAGCTGTCACTTGCTCTCTTTCCAACACTGTCTGCCAACTCCAGTGGCACAGTTGTTTCCTATTGAGAACAGATTCTGCTTGTTCAGTGCATGTTTGTGAAGAAAGAGATTTTCAGACACTCATATATAATGGGGCTTTCACACATTCAAAACCTAGCTAAACTTGGAGAAAATGCCAAGAGCACAAACTTGCCGGAAATGGTAATAAAAATACAGACTTTGTTGAGTCAGGGTGAGTTCAGGCAAAGAGCCCAGGTCCACAGCACACAGACTCATGCCCAGAGCTTGTCCATTCCTGCTCTGATCATTCAGGATGACACCAAGCTGGTCTCCTCTCTGGAGCATTAGTTTGGTTACATCCGTCCAGACAGGTGGTTTTGTGTTCAGTGTTCAAAATGCTCCTCATTGTCATTACTGCTATCTTCCATGACAGAGATGCAGTGGAATCTATCAGTTTTGCAAATCCCGTCATGCCAGATCCATGCTTAAAAGATTTCTTATTGTTCTTCAAAGGAAGTTCAGACCACTTACTGTGGCTTTCCATGACCAGAATCCTAACTTTTGGCTTCCTGCTCTATCACCCCCTTATATTCCCCTCAAACTCCCACTTCACAGAATGATGAATAGGTCCTGAACAAGTCACATAGCTCATATGTCTCTGCTCATGCTACTCGCTTCTTCCCCACATTCCTTTTACCTTGGTCCACTCACTGGTCCTTCCAGATCACTAAGCACCTTCTCTTTTGGACTGTTTCTTTGAGATCCTCTCCCTGCTGCCCACCTCAGAGCACTTAGGCTTCTTTCCAAAACAGTACTTCGCATCTTCATAATGTGCAAACTGACATCAAATGTAAGAAAAAGAAATGTGCAAACTTGAAGTAATTAGTACAATATCATGTATTCTCTTTTTGTCTCTCCTATTAGACCTCAGGTGGATGTGCACTATATCATTCTTTATACAACTCAACTCCCATCTTGTGCTTGTTCATATAGGGTCTTAGTGAAAATTTTCTTTCAGTTAAGAAATATAAGCAGGACTTGGTGCTTACCTGTAATCTCAGCCGCTCAGGTGGTGAAGGCATGGGGACTGTAAGTTTGAACAAAACCTTTCGAAAATTACTAGGACCCTATATGAAAATTAAAATAAATAACAAGACCTGGGAATGTAGCTCAATGCAAAATTTCCGGGCTCAGTCTCCAGTTACACACACACACACACACACACACACACACACTCAAAAAGACTTTATTGGTGGTGAGCTTGGAGGCACCTCAAGAGTATAAATTATGATTCACAATAAAGTCAACAAAACCAGTCTTTATAGATAACTTCTAACACTTTAGGACTGGACATATGAAATGCCAATTTTCCCATTAACATTTTTTTAAAATTTCAAATAAATTATTTGCTAAACTCTGAACATCTTCATTGTTTAAAGGTATGTGTGAGAGGGCCTTTAGAAACATATATCACCATTGCTTAGTGTGTTCATTACTAAGCTGCTAGTAGGATGTCTTAAACGTTTACCAGCTCAGAATGGAAAATGATTTGTGAAGTAACACTTCCCTGTAAGTGGCAGAGTGAGTGATCCAAATCCAACACTCACATCTCAGAGTTTTCAGTTTTACGTTCTTTACCTCCTCCCAATCTTCCTCCAAAATGAAGTGTCTAGAAGAGATTTGTAGAACTAAAAGCGATAAATACTACAAAGTCTCATGCTAACAAAATGATTTTCTTCTTTATTCTGTTTTTTTAAGAAAACATCAGAGGGACCTTCTCGCTTTGGTGCCAATGTGTCTTTATTTGGACTGGCTAAGTTCCCTTCACACCAAAGAGAAAACAAGCTTTGGGCTCCACTCGCTGGCAGGCAGGCCAGCTTACTTTGTTTTAATTACTCTTGTTACATATTTATTTTTAGACTATATAGTATCTGTAAGACAATTTTCTTTTAGCATTATAATGATTTCATGCAACTTTCTGTATAAACATACTTGATTTTTGAAATAAAGAATCAATATGAAGAAAACTTTGAGGTAAATCTTAGTGCAAGCCATTCTAAAGTTAGAAAGAAAACCTTGAAGATCATGAAAGAAAGTTTTAAATTGGGAAAATTACTAATGCCTTATCATGATGGCAACACAGTGACTAAATTTGTAGATGACTTCTGACAGTAATTTACCATTGCTCCTTAGCTTACCTTTTTACCTGCTCAGTAAAGGGGGGCTGGTTCAGTGATACAGTTTGAAGTTGGTTAAAGGCACAAAGACTTTTCTAACTTCATGTGGCGGAGTATCCTGTCTCCCCAGATAACTCTGAAGAAGTACATAAAGCTATAATACCATTCTTTATCAGCTGGGTAAATTTCCCATAGCATCATGAATACATGCCTGAAGCTTAAGACCTAAAAAGCTCTCTTCTTTCTCAGCCCTAATTAAAACTTCAAGATGGTAACCTGCATTAGAGGCCCCATGATACAGAAATTCAAAGTCATGAGCAACTTACTCAGCTCATTTTAGAGAAAAACATATGGGCATGTGGTATACATGAACGAAGTAGAATAGTCGTGGATGAAGAGAGTCTGTCTCTCTCCACCTGTGACAGAAAAGGGAAGAATGTCATTTATTCACAGACATTGATTTAAGTTATGCTGGGATAATTTAATTATGTAGAATATACTTATGCAGAACCAAGTAAGTCTCAGACACCAATTTAAGTAGTTTCAGATATTTACTTAATAAATGTAAAAATCATGAGTTTGATATTATTAATATTTTGCAGATAAGGAAATTAATGCACAGTTAAGTAGCTCACCTAGGATCACACACCTGGTGGGAGTGAGACTCAGGTACTCAAGCTCCAGGGACTACACTAAACCACTAGGCCAGCACCCATCCGAGCATCCGCTGCTGTTCTTCCTCAGAAAGGAGGTGTGCAGAGGGGGGCAGACTTGTCCCTTTGACCACAGCCAGCAGTAAAGAAAGGAAGAGAGAGAAGGCTCTATGTCATTAATCCACAAGTGTGCATTCTGTGAACCATGGGATTCAACGATAAAACTCACTATGGTACCACTAACATCACGAGCTCCCTCTAGACACCAGCAATTTGTCATCATTTACTAAACACACTCTTGGTTAATGACTAAGTACTCTTAATTTATACTAAGCTATAAGAAAAAGTATAGATGTATGGTAATTGATCATCTCTTGGAGAATTTGTGTGACTTGACTTGCAAAATAAAGGAAGTCACTTCCTCTGGTCATCTTTAACCTGCAAGATCACAGCACTGGTTCATTGATTACAGCTCTTCACCACATCTTAGAGAGCAGCACCCGTCCTTGCAGAACATTGCACCAAGTCAATATTTTCAGTTGCACTTTCTAAAGGCTGTTCCATTGCTCTATGTCTGGCAGCTTGTGGGAGTTGCAACATTTGATAGGAAATGCAAATCCATAAATGGATTATGTGTTAATCTCAGTCCAACTAACTTGTGCCCCTTTCAAAGTGGGTGCAATATAAAACATACAGTATGCCAACGAATGGCCTCTTTGACAGTGCCCTACTGGGGACTCAGCCATGGCCTCTATTACTTCTAGGTTGAACCTTTGACAGTGGAAGGAGCCAGATGAACCCTGGAAAATGAGATCCTATGCTGCTGGGTCCAGGCATATCCAGCAGCTTCTCTCTGCTTGATCCCAGCATGCTTTCAATGGAGTAGCTGATGACAAAGAACGGCTGATATCAATTTGAATGCCTTCTATGTCATGGAGTTTGTCTGAGGAACTTAACATGTAATTCAAACATCTTTGCATTTTGGCTACTGAATGGAATATACACATACCTTTTCTATAAATCTTGCTGCTGATTTCCTTATTGCTTTGCAGGACCCTTTCTGATCAATTGGTCAAACTATTCCATACTGTCCAGTAATCCACATATATTCTTTTTTAGTCTATGTTTCTTCCCACAGAAAGTGGATATTCACAAAATTTCTGCCTATTGGAAGTGTTTTCTCACTGAAGCTACTCATGCCTGATCCAAAATGTAGTGCCTTTTCATCTTGCAATGGAGTGTTATCACATTTTGCAGAGTAGCCCCGATCTAAAGTAAGAAAGTATCTTAATTACTTTTCTCTCGTTGCTGAGATAAAATAACCAATGCCCAAAGTTGAGGGAGGAGAAGTTTATTTAGCTCACAGTTTGTAGAGGTTTCAGTCCATGATCAGCTGGCTCCAGGGTAGCTTGGTTTTGAAGGAGAGAGTAGTTCATGGGGGCAGAAGACAGCAAAGTCAATGATTGACCTTACAGCATCTTTCTCCCCATTTTATACTCTATCCAGGATTTTGGAATTAGGGCAGTGCCAAACCAGTCAGTGAACTGATCACACACCCTTAATCCCAACATCACACATTCTAGATTCAGCCACCTCTGATAAAGCCATATGACTGCATGAGGTTTTCGGGGAACACTTAGACATGAGACATAACAGAGGGTCAGCCTTCATACCTCCACATCTAATAGTCACTGGAAAGTCTGCCCTCGAGGAAGAGAAATACATATGGTGAGGCAGCTTCCCAACTTCTGGGTGAGGGAGACTTCCAGAGAGTGACTCAGTTCTGAGTTGTCAGCAATCAGCACTTCTGGCAGCTGAAACAGTGGGTCCTGTAGTGATGAAGAGCAATATTTATGGTATCTCACAGTTTCTGCTCTGTATATTTTAAATGATAAGAGGAAAGAGATTAGGTCTCAGAAGTGGTGAAAGTTTGGTAACTCTAAACCCTACTTGGAGTCTGATTTCATGATGAGTTTTTCATTAATATACTGACAAAATGCTGCCATTAAAAGTAAGATTTTAGCTGGGGATATAGCTCAGCAGCACAGCACCTGCGTGGAAAGCACAATGTCCTGAGTTCGATTCCTGGTACCCCAAAAAAAGTCAGATTTTGAACCTCCATCTCTACCTACAAGTGTCTCACAAAGGACCTAATGGATATAAATATAGAACATCTCAAACTGCTTAAATTTTCATCTCCAAAACTTTTAGGTATCATAAGCAAGAATGACCCTTAGAGAAGAATACACTGAATTCCTCCATTGGCAGAATGGGAAACTAACACAAAGGAGAAATAATTTATTTGCTATTGGTAGGGGGTTCATTTCCTACATCTATAAATTTGAAGTAGCAATTACTCCTATCCATTGGTTATAACCACTTGTAGAACCTAAACCATATAGCTTGGAAGTAGGTAGAAATTGCATCTGATCCCAGGGCAATTGGCTATAATTCCTTTACTTTGTTCAATACACCCTTCACCCATAAATTTAGTTTCTGAAAAGCTTATAATTTAATAAAAGGAATCATTTGTTCATTCCCTTAATAAATACTAATGGATACTGTCTCTGTACTAGGTACTATGCCAGACTGAAGAAAATTAAACAGGAAAGCAAATTTTCTTTCACAGAGCCTACAGACTAATGGAAAGATCCATATTCATCAAATAATCACAAAGTAAATAAAAACACAGAATGACAAAAAGTGCTCTGAAATAGAATATTGTTCCAAGAATGTGCATTATAGAGAAATTAATTTAATCATGAAGGTCATGGAAGACTTTGGTAATGTGATGTACACAGCCTGGACATATGAAGCATTAACATACTTGGTAAATAACATGGAAAAGAATATTCAGGGTGAAGAAACAATACATGTAGACCTTTGCCAGAAGTAGCATGATGCATATGAAGGATTGAAATGTTACTCTGGCTGAGGAGGATAACAGAGCTTCAGGAGGTGCAAACCTCAGACTCTACCAGGTCATATTCAGGATAAGAAACTGCTCAATTGTTTTATTCAGGGAAGGACATAATACGATTTGCATTTTTAAAAGGTCCTTCACTGCCCTTTGGAGAATGGATTGGTGGAAGACAAGACTGGATGATAACAGAGTTATAAGCAACACAGTTCTCCTGGTGAAAGATGGTGATAGCATGAATTAGCCTAGGCTAGTGGAGCAAGAGCAAAGTAAGTGGATTTGATTAGTATTTAGCCAGCGAAACTGACAGGTCTTGATGCTGACTTACCTGTGGGAGAGAAGATATGTCTCTTTCTAAGGTTTTAGTTAGCACAGTTTAATGAAAGTAGTGATAAGACATATGCATGTGAGCACTGCCAGGTAAAATGTGAATAAATATTGAAAACAAAAGCTCTATGAACTTAATTCTTCACTCAGCTTTGTGATCCTTAATTTTTGTATTGTGCGTCTTTTAAGAAACTAACGGGATTTTAAAAACTTCTGTCCTTACATAAGCACTTTCTCACGGTCTCAAAATTTTGCATGTATTTTATAGGTCAGCTTCATCCAAGTAAATTTCATATCACGTGACATTTATGAGACCCTGAATATGAGGCTATGACTCTTTAGCAAATGTTTATTGGACAATGTGAATTCTTGTCTCACCTGCATGCTGCACTGCAAATGCTGGGCAGCAGGGAAGGTGACTTTGCGTAACTACTGTAACTGTTCACATGCTACGTGCCAGTTTGGTTAGCAAATGAGGACTGAGTGGACGCTTGCACGGCTTTCCTAACCCTGGTAGGGGATCACAAGACATAAATGTCCCTGTAGGAACCCGTACCCAAGTACATCAATCCTAATGACAGAACCCAACACAAGTGTCATTACGGCTCTACTGTCAGGAAAAGCAGCTCTCCCTCTGGGCAAAAGTGCCTTCTGCCAGTTGCTCTTCACACTTGAAGCTTCATGTGTCCTTAGGGAAAATAAAATATTTCATCCCCCAGGGAACAAGTCATTTGGATGCAGCTGCATTCAAAAGAAAACTGCTGACTTTGGATCTGATACTGTGATGAAAATTTTACAAAAATACTATATATAGTAATTATATACTCTACATACTCTATGCACATGAGACATAATTTATATGCCAAATGAGCAACCATGCCAATCTAGAAGTAATGAAAAGAGGATATGTGCTTAAATCCCAGCTGGCGGGCCTAGAAGGAAAGTATTTTAAAGAAAAATCTTACAGAAGTAGGTACAGTGTCACCTTCCCTAAAAATTCACTTAAGGTGACATAATAAAAAGCAAATAAAAGAAAATGAAATAAAATTTCACAATGGCCTAATATGAACTTTAATTATCTTTTAGGTATTTAGAGATAAATTTGATTCATTCCAAAAATGTCATCCATTTTTCTCAAAGGTAATAATAGCACCAAATATATACTGAGGAATTACTGTATGTCAAATACAGTACCAGAGCTTCACATATATTATCTATTCAATTTTTAGAAACATTCCATAAAATGGATGTCATTAAAAGGCTCATTTTACTAAAAAATGAACTGAAATGCAGAAATATTGAATAATTTTCCCAGCAGATTCCATTATAAGATCAAATCACATAATAAAATCCAAGTGTCTGACTTAACACATTACACAAAAATGAAAATAATTGTGTGTACTTAATATTCATATCATCTGTCCTTCTTAACCATTATAATAATACAAATACCAAACATGCATGTTGATCTCTTAAAAACTAAATTGTAAATATTTGATCTAGACCACTGTATTTGGAGAGCATAGAAAAAAATAAACAGGAAATATGAAAGTACAAAAACAAGTTAATGTCAGTCATCATGTCAGAATTACATAATACTTCTTTAGTGTTGTAGTTTGAGGTTTAAAAGGGGAAAAATACAGGACATATAGTTTGTAGAATTACTTCATATTAGTCACCCAAAGAGTCATACACAAAAAGAGTATAGAAAATCTGTCCACACACTAAAGACCAAAGAATCCAGCTAAGGGCCTGGATCCCACAGTAATGTCCTGCATGAGTTAAGCTGAAGAGAAAGCCCATGACAATGCCCCCCATGAGTCCAACTGGAGGCCAAGAGCACAGGATAATGTCTCATGCGGGCCTGTTTCAGAGATATGGGCTGGGAAGGCCCAAAGGTCAGTAGTGAAAGCTAGAAAATCTGTGCCAGTGGGATGAAGGATCTGTGCCAACTGGCTGAGGGACGCGCACTGGGGCCAGGAAGTAATGCTCAAAGTTAGGACCAGAGCTTCCCCAAAGTGGACCACTGCTATTCCCAGTAAAAACAAGGTCCCGAGCTCCTTTGACAATGAGATTATCCGAGTTTATCAGGAAAGCCAGCATGACAAGCTCCTCCGGGAAAACAGTACAAAATAGCCAGCAGCTCCCTAACAGCTTCTCTTCTTCTCCAGCTCTGCCTCTTCTGCTGCCAGCAACAATCCTCAGCTGGGCCTCCCACACCCAGCACCACACCAATTCAGTTCATCTGTGTGTTACAGGTTGACCATCAGTTGTCAATCCACCACATTTGGTAATGAGGAAAATAAAATTACATATGGAATGGAAAAATTCCTACAAAATGGCATAATTATTTACTAAAAACAGTGACCTGGAGCGTTTCAAAGCAGGCTTACTAATTTTAAATATATCCTTGTGTAAAAATGTTATTTTCTTAGTGAATCTCAGCATTTCGCCTTACACAGCAAGTAGGAAGCCTGCACTATAGAAATAATCAGAGTTTATACTTGGAAGATGGCTGTTAAGAAAAGCTCAGCAATCTTATATTCAATATCTAAAACATTTTAAAACGTAAACTCATCCTTACATGTTGCACAATCATTTCTAGCATTTGTTAAACTAATCAGATAAGGTCCTGTTGGTCTCCTGAAAATACACTTCACAGACATACAGAGGCATGCGATTTCATTCTTATCTTTCTTTCTTCTTATCAGATGTCGCATTTAGAAAGCTGAAAATAAAGCCTCCCAATTTTTTCATAGCCTCTGACTCAGACTCATAATGTATCTTTCTCAACTCAACCATTAAATTGGCGCAAAACTGAGTTTTAAGTGGTTATGTTCAGAACCCACGTAACAGTAAGGTGCTTCCCGAGAAAGCTTAAAACAATTCCCATTTGGGGAAAACAGTTTGCCATTTATTTAGTCATATCCTTTGAAAAATATGTACAATAAATGCCCGTTAGCATTCTAGTGTACACACATGTAAAACAAATTGTTCATGTTATAGTCCTAAGCTATCAATACCCTAATATTATACTGCAGTCACAAATACTCATATCTATATGATAAAACAAAAATGCCTATGTCATTGTTTTTTGGATGATCAATGAAGTGCATCCCTAAATAATCTTCAGCTATGTGATCATGATGGTCTCTGACTGTTCAATAGTGCTTTTAAAGGTATTTGTGGCCAGAAGCACTGCAGATCCCTTTGCTGGTTCAATTTCCAGCTTGTTCAGGCTCATTATCCTGGTTTCATCAACAAAACTTAGGTGCTCTAAAAAGGCTAGAACTGAAAATAAGATCATGCACACTCTGCTTTCCATCCTATTCTGCTGGGCAGTACTCATTTAGATTCATACCGCCTAGCTTACAGTCGGTCGCATCATTGCACTCACTTCTACACCTTTTTGTGCTCTTCACCGCTCCTTTGCTGCTATCTCCAATCTCACCAACACTTACCACTCTTCTCCTATACAGACACACTGCAGGGAGATCATGGACCTAACTATGTGTGACAAGTACAGCTCATTTTAAGAAAACCCAGTACCCTGAAGTTTCATCCCATCAAGATGATACATTAGGAAGAAATGGATCATGTAATAAGACTCACAATTCCACAATTACCTTGTGAAGGAAGCAGCTTGATTATAGAAAATAGGCCCTTGTCCAGGCGCTCTGCCAGTAGACACTACTGTAACTGTTTAATAAGTTCTCTGAAATGGACACTATTAGCCCAGTTTGCAGAGGAAACCAAGAGCCAGAGAATTCAGGGCATTCATTATGGTCAAAAAAGAATGAAGACTAAACTCATGTCTACATGTCTTTCTTCATTAGGAAATAATCTTTCCTTACAGCCAGACCTCATCTCAGCTCCTAAGTTTCAGGAGTATGTGTTCTTAATTATTTTATTACAGCATTCCAACTCTTAGAGGGTTTCCCGAGAAGGCCACATTCAGCTGCACCCACCTCTGAGATGTCCTTCCCTTCCCACCACCACTCGCCTGCTGTCACTCCATGGGAGTGTTCACCCTACTTCTACTGGTTCTTTCCTCAGACGGAGCCAAATTAATGTGAATACTGTCCTCTCTTTGAGGAAGTAGAGTGACTTCTCTAGTAAATTTCAGAAGAATAATTGGTGTCAGCTCATCTTTATCTTTCTTCATTAGGAAATCATCTTTCCTTTACAGCCAGACCTCATCTCAGCTCTTTAGTTTTACTTCTGCAGCCTGTCCAAATGAAGAGATGTGTCAAGTTCTAAGCTTCCAGAAAGTTTTTGTTCACTTGGGTGGATACTACGGTTCAGATCTAAAATGTGCCCCCAAAGCCTTGTGTGTGGAAGATGGTTGGCTCGTAGGGTGTTCTACTTATCATTCAATCCATCTGTCCATGAATTCAATAGGTGAATGTGCTGTTAGGAGATAGGGTTTTGTTGAAGCTAAGTCACTGTGACATGGCGTGGGAAGGTATCTTCTGTGCCTAGCTCCTTTCTTCTCTCTTTCTTGGCTGTCATGGACTGAACACCTTCTCCTCTGCAATGTCCCTGTGCCAGCCACTCCCTGCCTTAGAACCCACTGACCACAGACTGAAACTGCAGGCAAAAGCAAACCATGCTTTCCGAGTGGTTGTTGGGTGACAAGTCTCAGCAACAGGAAAAGAACAAAGGCAGGGAGTAAGGCTGTCTGGTTTCAGGGCTCATTGACATTAGACTGTATTCCAACCTACTGTCTTAAAGATTTATGGTGCTGTGCTGCTTTCTACCTTTATTTTTCATATCTCAACTTTTTCAGAAATAAATAAAATTGAAAGATTTAGTTTGGGAGCTCTCCGAGGCTCCCAAATTCCCCTGAAAGTTTTTCTAAACACCAGGTCAGAAATCACCTTTCCCTCCCCTATTCCATTAAATTTTCTATTTCCATACTAGCCTTTATAACAAGTTCATTGTGTTAGCTGCAAATTCTGTTTCCTCTGTGAAACTGCAGATGCTTAGAGCTGTTTCTCATGCATTTATCAGTGTAATTCCACCTCGACTTTAGTGAACCACTGTGCAGACAACAGGAGTTCAAAAACATGCTTGTAACTTTCTCCTACCCTATTGTACTTTTCTTAATTCTGTGGTTGGTTAAAAGCTGTAGGAGATATAAACACCAGTGTCTCTTGTCTACAGCAGACTACTCAGGGCAGTGATTAAGGGCCAGTGGAGAAGCTATAAAATTGCTGACCTTCTGAGTGACAGTGAGACAGTTAGCTGATCCCATTAGAAGAATTGTCTGTTTGGTTCTCCTCCTGTTCATTCTGATTATTCACATTGAGCTTGCTGTCATGATGAGGGCATCATGGAGGACGGACCTAGAATTAAGAGAAGGAACTTTGAGTCCTAAAAGGGGTAAAAATAAATCCCATTTTTAAAGCTGAGAAATAGTTGATAGCTTAGCTGTCTTTAAATTTATTCTACCCAAGAGGGAGCCCAGCATTTTTAATTGAAAATGAAATAGTGCTTTGTACCTTATAATTTCATTCCAAATGTATATAGCATGACAGTGTTTCTTAAGCAGACATTTTAACACCTACCATTTTAAGTACTTGCACTTATTGCTAAGGCACTAAGTAAGCTTTGCAGATGACAGAGTGACTCATTAGAGTTGACAGAAAACATCAGCGACAGAGCTTTTGGTTGTCATAAGTGCCTTTGTGAAGGGTGGGTTCTGTTCATTAAGAATTGTTCTTTATTTGAAACTTGTTTATAGCTAACCCTAATGCGGTTTATGCATGTACTAATTGGTCCTTTCATGCATCCATGCCTTAATACATTCAAAGGCTTATACTGAGTGCTATTGCTAGGTAAAAGCCAATGGAGGGTAGTATACACACACAAATAATTATGCCTTCATTTAAGCAGTCCTTCACAATGACAGATGAGAAAATAAATTATTGGAGCAATGTTTGGAAAAGGTTATGAAGTCAGGATGCTAAGGAAGGATAAAAGAGAGGCTTTAATCTGTTTGCATCTAGGAAAATTTTCTAAAAGAGATTAAGTCTTAGCTAGGCACTGAGACTTTAAAGGGAGTTATTCATAGATGAAATAAAATAATGAAGTGCCTCCCACATTTCCAAAGCAGCTTATTTCCCTGGGGAGTGACATAGGAGATAAGAACTAAGTTCTGGGATTGTGAAGAGCCTCATAGCCCACTAAGTAATGTAGAAATTCTCCCGCTGCATATAGGTAATTGCCTCAAGCACAATGATGATGTCAGCAAATTTGCACGATAACAAATGCACTAAAATTTAAGAAATAGATGACATGTTGTATTCATATCATCATAAAGGTCAGTGGTAGAGAAGAGGCTTGTGTGAGGAAGTATTTATGATGTAAGGACGGGGCATGGTCTAGATTAAATGTCTGTGTTAGGGTGGGTATATAACAAGCTCATAAAGAAGAGAATATGAAAGAAAAATTGGAGTCTCAGAATACGTGCTAAATTTCCAGTTTAAATGGTGGATGGTAGTATATCTTAATAGTGTTAGGATATTCAATATGACTGTTAGGCTTGGGTTAATAAATTACAAAGTCAAAAGGTTGCTACTGAAGTGTTTACCGAGTATGCAGTACTCAGTGGGTACCCATAGTAGGTACTGCATCACATACATGATATTCATCAATATAGAAATATTGGTTGAATCAGTAATAACCATTAATGTAAATGGCCACAATACACCAATCAAAAGAAACAGACTGGCAGAGTGGATCAAGAAACAAAATCCAACAATATGCTGCATACAAGAAACACTTTAGCTCAAAGGAAATCCATAGACTGAAAGTCAAAGAATGGAAAACAATAATCCATGTGACTGGAACTTAGAAAAAAGCAAAAGTAGCTATTCTGTTTGCAGACAAGGTGAACTTCAAATCAACAGTGATGAAAAGAGATAAAGAAGGTCACTATATTCTTGTTAAGGGAAAAAACTTCAAGAGGAAGACATAACAGCCATAAGCATATATGCACCAAATGTAGGATCAATTAATTATATCAGGCAAGTTTTAACAGACATGAAAAATGAAGTAAGTAATAACAAAATTGTGACTGGGGTTTTAACACCCCATTGTCACAAAGAGATAGATCAACTAGACAAAAATTCAGAAAAGAAATAACAGAACTAAACCAAACGTGTGAACAAATGATCTTAGTAGACTTTTACAGAGTATTTCACCCAACAACATTAGAATACACATTCTTCTCATCTGTGCATGGGACATTCTCTCAAATAGACCACATGCTAGCACATAGAACATGCTTAAGTAAATGCAATGGTATTGAAATTATCCCATAATTATTATCAGACCATAGTGCAATGAAACTGGAAATAAATGATAAAATCTGTTGCAAAAGCTCCATAAACACATAGAAATTAAATAATGCCCTCATGAACAACCAATGGGTCACAGAAGAAATTAAAGTAGAAATTAAACACTATTTACAATCAAACGAAAATGCAGATACGAATTACTGGAACCTGTGGGATGCAAAGAAAGCAGTCTTCAGAGGGAAATTTATACCAGTGGATTCCTACATCAGGAAACCAGAGTGCGAATTAAAACAATACTAAGATTCCATCTGACCCCAGAAAGAATGGCTATCATCAAGAAAGCAACCTATAACAAATGCTGGAGGGACTATGGGGAGAAAGGAACTCTTCTCCACTGTTCGTGGGAGTGTAGACTGATGCAACCACTGTGGAAATCAGTCTGGAGATTCCTCAGTAAACTAGGATTAGAGGTTTCACTTAACCTAGCTGTTCCCCTTCTGGGTATTTTTCCAGAAGAACTGAAAACATCATATCACAGAGATATATGTGCACCCATGTTTATGCCAGCACAATTTGTCATAGCTAAATCTTGGAAACAACCCAAATGTCCATCAATTGAGGAATGGATAAAAAAGATGTGGTATTTTTATACAATGGAGTATTACTCAGCTATAAAGAAAGATGAATTAGAGGCTTTTATAGGTAAATGGATGCAACTAAAGACCATACTCATTCTTGAAATAAATCAGATTCATGTGTGTAAACATCATCCTTCTGCCCTACTATAAGAACCTGAAAGAGTAAATAAAATCTGAAAGGTATAATAGATATTGTACAAGGGAAAAGAAACTGCTCAAATAGTAAGGAGCAACTGGGATGAAGGAGGGGAAAGGGAAAAGAAAGAAGGAAGAGGGAAAAAAATACATATATGTATACACAGTATAGCTAGGATAATTGTACTACTAACATCTGCTGGTTTATTGAAAGGAATTGTTAAGGTGCAATTCTTTGATCAATCTTACAAGCCTACATCTGGTTATATGTGCAATCATTTTGAGGATGACATTATATAATATAACAACCATTATTAATATCCTATCATCATGTTTTGAAATTCTGTATCATTTTTATTGTTCTCTATGTTGTTTTGTTTATGTATTTGTTTTTGTTATTTTGGGTTTTTTTATATGAAAAACAAAATTTATATGTATATACAAGGATAGCTGCAATAGGTGTATTGCTTATGTCTGTGATTTATTAAAAGGAGCAGTCAATGCTTAAAATTGTTTTTTCTTGACCAGTTTTGCATGCTTGAATCTGGTAATTGGAATGACTGATCTGAAAACAATAATATGCAGTATAAGAACCATTGTTGAACTCCTACCATCTTATATAGTGAAGCTCTGCATAATTTCCAATGTTTTCTCTTTTTTTAATCACTTGTTACTGTCTTTGATTGTTTGATCGATCTTACATTCTTATGTCTGGTGGACTGAGCAACTTCGTTGAAGACAACAGTATGTAATACAGCAACCATTGTTTATTCCTATCATTTTGTTTTGATGTCATGTATCATTTTTGTTGTTTAGTATTGTTTTGACTTTGTCTCAATTGTTGTTGTTTGGGTAGTTTTTTTTAATTTTTAAAATAAAAAAAAATTGGCTAAAACTATGGACTCTTTAATACATGCAACAATATTTACAATTGTTTTCACTGAAAATAGTGTGTGAATGTGTGTGTTTACTATGTGTTTTCTTACTTATAAGAAGGTCACTCTCAGGCCTTGCTTCTGAGTAAAGTGACTATTTGAAATACCAAAAACAGGAGCTATAATTATCTACACATTAGTCCAAACAATATGTAAAAACGATATGCACATAGTGGCAAAAATTAAAACATGAGGAAATGTAATCTTTTCTCCACTAATAAGCAACTTAAATCGTTATTATTTGAGTTACTTGAGTCAGTCGCTTGTTGAACCGTAAGAGAACTCTACTGTCCTCTCCTTCACCACCTTTTATGCTGCTCTCTCAACATGCCTTTGCCCTACCCTCCTCTGCAGATGAAGGGCTGCACAGCAGTGTGCACCTTGCCTGTAAGCATCAGCAGCAATTTATTGAAAGAAACATCAAAAGAGTGAGTGAGAGTCAGTGCTCTACCCGCTACATCCTTCATCTGTCTAGTTAAGGAATCTGTTAGCACACAGGTGGATTTTAGATAGATTCTCTTCCCACTCCATGTTTTGAGGTTCTGACAGTAAGACTAAACCAAACCACTAGACAAGATGATAAATAAAGGTGTGAGATCAAAGCTAAATATGTATTCAGTGATTGCATAAAATGCTTTCAAGGCTCTGTTCAGGTTGCACATCTGGCTCCGAAACCTTTTACAGTCCTCTTTCATTTCCAAGCCCAGCCTGATACACCACAGCACAGCAGAGGGTCCCTCACTCTGTCTGTGACTACAGTGATGGTTCACTGAGGGAAGGAACCACCTCACTCCTTTCAGTTGTTTTGTCATCCAAGATGGTCTCAAGTCTAAAAGAGACACTGTCAAAACTCTTTCTGAATTTACTTTCCCATTAGTGCCGATTTCCATGAATTCAAATCTATGTTATCTAACTACATGCAGTTCATTCCAGAATTCAAATTTTAAAAAGATAAAGCATCATGAATAAAAGTATCATTACAGTATTTCACATATCCTATGCATTAATCTATTTGATTATACCTCTTTGTTCAAAGTTTAGAAAACACTTTCACAAATATGTTAGAATCAAATATTCTGAGAAATAGATCCAAAATGTATGATCAAGAAACCCTCTCATGCTGTAAAATCATTTCAATACTATACATGATTTGATCATAAATATAGCAGAAAAATAACACTACAGTGCCTGGTGTATATACATTTATTTGTGTTCTACATGCTCAGTTTTATTCTTAGAATCTACAGTAATAAACTGACTACAAAATAAGAATGATTTCTGTTACTAGGTCTTTGCAGAGATTTCCTATCAGCACCTCTCTTGCTGTGTTATGTGTTTGCTTTCATGTTATTTACCCAGCTGGATAGCAAGCTTCTGAAGGAGAGTATATTTTGCTCCCCCAGAATGTATGATGATGTCTGGCATAAAGAAGGAATTTTCAGTGCATCACTTTAATAAAGAGCAAAACAAAAATATATTTCTTTACTAAAGGGCATCAGGACTCTACACTTCCCCAGCTTAGGCTGAGGTGACTTCTGAGGTACTTGTATCACTATGCTCTATTGCTCTCTCCATGCCAGGAGCAGTGCACAGTGCTGAGCAGGTAGAATCGGAAAGTGACCTGCTAATGCTGAATCCAGATGAGCATGAAAACAGTAGTGCCTGGGGGCCTCCCAGGATCAGCACCTTGAGAAGCTACTGAGTGACAACATGAAGAGTCAGCAGTTGTACTTGCAGTACACATGCTATTCACAGGATAGCCACATACGCCCATAGTTAACCATACTGCAGTTAGTATCTACACTGTTTTTTCCACTTCTTACATTCTCATGTTACCTCAGTTCTTAGGTCTTTTTTATATCTTATATACCACAGTAATTTTCTGCTAGTCTGAAATTCTCAAAATTGAGTTGGGCTTTCTGCCCGCTTGGTCATGTTGTCCTTCGTGATATTAAGTTCATCACAGTGTGTGGTTTCCGAGTCTAGAATATGTTTTAACTAACTTAATTAAATTTTAACATTTATTCCCAGTGTCCAAAACATAGAACAATGCTTAATACAGAATAGAAATATGTTAAATAAAATAAGGGGAAAGGTTTTGATTTTTACATATGAGAGAAATATTGTATAGTCTTTTTTATCAGAGTTAGCAGCTTCTAGTATCTATTCATTCAATCAATGTTTATCCAGTGCCTAAGAAGTGTCAGGCACTGTATTAGATGCTGTGAGCGCTGTGTTATTTTGTTCTTTTCTTTATAGTAACCCTGCCATTTAGTGTATCTTTGAATGGGTGATTTTTATATTTTAACATTACAACAATAACTGCATGCAGATGGTGTTTTTGGCTAACATTATGCTGATAATGAACTAGGTCTCATGGAGATTAGTTAATTGTTCAAGGTATAATCTTCTAATAAGTCAAAGACTTGGAATCAAACCCAGAAGTGCCTGACTGCAAAACAATTATATTTTTAACATGCTTCTATAAATATTTAGTTAAAATTAGTATACTTGTCACACTTGATGAGCAAATGAAGTATAAGGGTCATATTCTTCTGTGATGCCTTTGACATTAGTGAATAAAATATTTAGATAAATTTGTTTCTTTGGGAACTTTTCTATATAACTGCAAAAATATTCTCAGGATAAATGAAAACACTTTCAGCTAGATCTCTTTATGTATCTTACTAAGGTATATTTCATTATAAAATCAAGTAGACCTTATTAAAATATGTCATATTTTTGATCAATATTTTATGAATGCTGTAGACTTTTATGCTGATATCAATAGGATATACTGCTGGGCTCTTGTCAGGGCCTCCTGGCATTAGAATATCAGAAAAGAACTTTTCATTGTCCAGTTGGCATCATAAGGATAGCCACTTGTGTGTTCATATACCCCAGCACTGGAACTAAGGTGATTTAAAGATAATTGAGAGGAAAAAATATAGCTAGATATTAAAATTTAAGCTTTATATATCATCTAGAGACTTCAGGGCATCACTTAAGTATGCAAGAATCTACTTTTAAGGGTAAATTAGGAGCAAAATGGAGGATAGATACTGGGAAATAGGAATAACTTGTACAAATGGGAAAGGGAACAAAGGAAGGAGAGGTGGGAAAGGAAGGAAAGGAAAATGAATTTTTAAAAACAGAATAGAGGAGAAAATGGATACAAGGCTTTTATAAATGGGGAGAAGAAGTAGGATTGCAGGAGGGGAGAAAAGTGGGAAAAAGGATTAAGATATGTACAGGTACAAATTCCTCATGATGTATGTGATCATTATGAAGGACAATATGTACTAATAAAAAAATGTAAAAAAATTTTTCTAAGTTTTTCCTTAAAAAAGTTTGACTTTACTACTTAAATCCACTGTTAACAGGAGATCATTATGGTTTGTTTTTTTTTTTATAGGGTTCTTTTTTTATTTTTATTTTTTTCTGGTACCTGGAATTGAACTCACGACCTTGTGCTTGTCAAGCAGGCGCTGTGCTGCTGAGCTAAATCCCCAGCCCCTTTCTTTATAGGTTTATAATTGTACTTATTCCTTCAGACAAAGCTGTCCCAATCCATCCATCCTTGATTCTTTCATGTGAATTAGTATGTATGGAAATAAGCATACCTGCAAATATGTGTAATGAAGAGAGGAAAGGAAAGGTTAAAATGAAGAAAAGCTAAAATGGAATATTTGAAACTTTTAAAGAAGCTTATAGTGAAAGATTGTAATTGCAAGCAGAGTTCTGGATTTGACTCCATGATTATGATCTTAAATCCTTAGTAAAAAAAAAAATTTAAAGGCTCTTGATGATTTTTTTTTCTCATGTAGAGTGTGGTAAAACTTTTTTATTAAAGAAAAAAAGATTTATTTTGGCTTACACTGTGCAGAAGTTTCAGCCCATAATTGGCTCCAAGGCAGAGAGGCATGGCAAGGTGAGCCACAAGGGAGAATAAGAAGATGGACAGGAGGCAGCAACACAATAAAGCAGCAAAGCAGCAAGCTACCAGCAAGTGTCTTCCTGCCCCTTGTGGAGTATAGCAATACTTATGGTTAACTGGTGAGGTAATTCTGCCTGGGTAAGACATATTGTTGGTAAGGGGCTCTTGTAAATATAAAGCACCATACAGAGATATACACCTAAGTTGAATTGAACATTCTAATTTTTCCTAGGGTAACAGCATTTAGAAATACACTTAGATGTATTGTACATATACTTCACTGTCTTCTGTCATTTCTAGAAAGATATCAACACATGTTATCGTTTGTGTCTGGGTGTCCCCCCAAAGCCTCATGCGGTCATGGGGCAGGCTTTTAGAGTTTGATTGATTATGGGTGTGAGAGTTACAACTGCCCTGGGGTGGATAGTTTGCACTTGTAAGGGAGAGGAAGAAGGTGCTTCTGGCCATTTCCTCCCTTGTGTGTGTTTTGTTGCTTTTGCTGTCTTCAGCCGCCATGAGCTGCAGCCCTCTGCCATGTGCCACTCTGCCTTATAATTTGCCAAGTACGGACTGAAACCTCCACAAACTGTAAGCGAAATAAACCTTTCCTTCCTTAATTTTGGGCGTCAGGTATTTTGTCCCAGCAACGAGAGAAAAGTAACCAAGACAACACATATTTTTAGTGATGATCTTTTCTGAATGGTGTTCCCACCATGGTAAAGTTTTGATTTAGAGTTGTACCAGACCCTAATTTTTTGTTGTTGTTGTTGTTGTTGTTGTTGTACCGGAGATCAAACCCAGGAACTGGTACTTGCCAGGCAGGTGTTTATGCCACTGAGCTATATCCCCAGCCCCAGACCCTAATTTAGATTGGGGCTGCAGGTAGGGAATAAAGAAGGCTTTGGGAGAAAGACGTTCCACCACATAAATGTAGGCCAGATGAAATACTGGGGGCAATGCTGGGTCTGAGAAAAAAAAAGGTCACATTTCCAGTCAGAATAAATACAAACTCCAGAAACACTAAGGTAAGGCGTTTGTCTGATGGGTCTAATGGAGGAAATAAAACTTAAAACTGCACATAGGGAAAGGCAAAATCTCACAGTGCCATGAGACTGTCAGGCGACAGGAAGGGAAAGATCTGAAGGGAGCTGCAGAAGGATCTCTTCTGGCTGAGCAAACCGGAGGGGCTGTGAGGTTTGCAGGGAGGATGGGAGGATGCACAGGGGAGGTGAAAGGAGGAGGCAAGTTCTGTGAAATCATCGTACTTGTAGGCTCTTTGCTTCATGTTCGCATTTTTTCCTGTGGATTTGAAGATCATCCTATTGAAGCTGATTATGCAATGCACTTGTCTCCAACACAGACTTCTCTGCTTGAGCTACAAACTCATCTTTTCTGCTGTCTTTTCAACAACTTCAAGTGGAATTTTAACAAACATTTTAAATTTAACATATTGCTACAGATAATCTGTGCTTCTAAAGGAGGCACCGTCACCTCAATTACGTATCTACCATATGAAATATTTGGGCTGCCCATTTAATCTGCTCTACTTATAATTCCTCACGTTCAGTTTTCTAAAAATACTGTACTGTGTTTACCTTCAAAATATATATCCAATGCAATTGATATCGCCAATATTTTCACCTAATTCCAAGCTGTCGTTGTTCCTTATTTGGATTGATATATTAGGTTTCCAATTAATCTAATTCCAGTTTTGATTATCTGTACCATGCTTTCCCCAGGATAGTTGGAGTAACCTTTAATGGCAATCAATTCTATAAATTTCATTTTTGTTGTTTTGGGGTTTTTTTGTGTTTTTTTGTTTGTTTGTCTTTTGGTTTTTTTTGAGACAAGGTCTCGCTATGCGATTCAGGCTGATCTTGAACTCACTTTGTAGCCCAGGCTGGTCTCGAATTCACAACGATCCTCCTGCCTCAGCCTCCCAAGTCCTGGGATTACAGACATGCGCCACCACACTCGGCAATAAATTTCATTTAAAACATTCAAATGATTGCTCAAAAAATTTAGGCTTCCAGGTCAAATGCGATCAACCACCTTTCCAGTCTTCAAAGTATCCTCTCACTTCTCTTTTGGTTATCAAGCTTCAGCCCCATTATTTTTCTTTCCATTTCTAGAAATGCTTATTTCTATATCAGAACCCTTGGCTTTCCTACTTCTCCTTACGGAATACTCTTCCCCCAGAACGCTGTGGGAGCGCTTCATTCTCACTTTCTCATATCTCAGTTCAAGTGCTTCCAACTCGGGATGCTCTTTCCTTTCCATTCTAGCTGTGGTAGCACAACCGCTTCAACCATTATCATCTCATCTTGTGTTGTTTACTCTGTTTTATTTCAGCATATTATAATTCTACCTAAATTTACTATATAGGTATATCTATTTGATTTTTTCCTACTACGTTCTCTTAATAAAGTCCTGTAAATGTGAATGATTCCTTTATCTATTTCTATTATCTACTATAATAAAATCATTTTTCTCAGAGACTAGATTGTTGCTGACTTTTTGTGTTATATTCCCAAGAGAACTGCATGATGCTGCTTGGCATAAAAGCAGTGCGATATGCCCACTACCTGGACAAGTGCTTGACACATAAAGTCATGTATTAAATAATTTTTAGCTGCTAAATTATTTTGTTTTATATTCATTTTTCATTTATTCAAACTTCATGTTGAGTTTTACAAAGAAGCACAAAGTTGCTTTTAAATATTAACTATAAAGTATTTCATACACTAAGCTAATTTCTAAGTAAGCTTTTGAAGATAGTCTGAATATTAGTGAGTTTGAAGACACTGGCAGAGTCATTTGATAATTCCGTGCAGAGTTTATTCGATCTTAACCAAGGAATCATTAATATGCTTTAGCTTAGAGAAAACAACACAAGGAAATTAAATAAAGAATTAACAGGTACAAAATAAAATGCAAAACTAATGGAAGGTGACTGGGTGAAGGGCTTAGAGGATATGCCATTAAGCACAGTTTTCCCTGGTGACACAGTAGTGGGAACAACTTCTTGTTGAAGGAACCAGTTACAAGAAAAATAATCAGGAAATCTCAGGGATTCACAGACACCCCTACCTCACCAGGGACATTGACAAAAGCATAAATGAACCACAGTGTGAAGTTAAGGTACTGCCTTGCGGGGACAGTGATCCTTTGAGACAGGCCTGTAGGGGCTTTGCAACCATGACTCATTCTTGGCAGTTGTTAGGAAGTGCCTTGAAAGTAGGGTAGAACTTTATTAGCCACATTAAACTGGAAAGTGCTGGGAAGGAAGTGTCTTATCCTTCTTTACAAGTTAGGAAATTAACCATTTAAGGAAGTAATGAATTCTATATCACTGAAAACATTCACAATAAATAACAGCCTGAAGTGTTAGTAAATTTAAGACTCTTCAATTTAAATACCAGTGAACTACCAAGCAGCTATCATTTATCAGAAATTATGGAAAATTCAAAGAGTAAAAAATGACTAACCTAAGAGAAGAGAGAAGAAAGGAAAAGGAAACCAAGGAATAAAGGAAGGAAGGAAAAAAATATACGTTGTTAATTTAGGGAGATCACAAATGAGTAGTTGCGCACACAGATAGATGGCTGAATATTCCCCATCCAGTTATGAAAAAATAATTCATTACTGAGAGAGAAGGGAAAATGGGTGCTAGGAGGTATCTGGTGCCAGAATATATCCTTGATAGATCTGTAGGATTTTTTTTAAAAAATAGCCACAAACATGTTTCAGTTATTGGATGACTGATACATTGGCGGTGGCTCCCTATAGCCACGTAGCTAGGTCCTTCACTCTCCCATGTATTACTGATACACATGATTATATCCAATGCAATGTGTGATTATAGCTAATATTTACTTTTTAAAATTTGAATTATAAATTCATTATTTTTGCTAAAGTGATTCTTCTCCATGATTAGATGGTTGTTGATTTTTTTTGTTATATTCCCAAGAAAATTGCATGAAACTTCTTGGCATCTTCTAGATTTATTCGTCTGCACTCAGCCAATCTGAATAACTCTATAAACATGCACAGATTTATAGGGAAGTGAGTTATTAATTTCATGTCCTGACTCTCAGTTTACTTAAATCAGATTACTGGATTGAAATAAAAGGGTAGTCATAAATTTTAAATTAGGTTAACAATACTGGTACTTTTGCTGAGTTATGTGAATGCTAGATATTTTTTGTAGAGAAGTATGTGGTAGTAGATTTGGTGGCTGCAATTTGTAACATTTAAGAAGTAGTCAGCAACTGCCATAATAATTATTAGATTTTTCAAATGAGTACGCTACTACTGATGAAAAGAGATGCACTTGAGTTAGTACATAAAGGAGAAAATAGAATCTGGAAATGAAAAGGAACACTAAGGGTTCAGAAAACTACATTAGTTCCAGAATAAATACTCCTAGATCCACAGATCAAACAAATAAACAATTTTAGGAGGAAAGGGCTCCAAAGAAAGCTACTCAAGGTTTATAAAGAACACTGAGTTGAAGATATAGGATCAAACAAGAAGATATTTTATAACGTCCAAAGGGTATTGAATAATTCTTATTATAGTGCCTATTATAATTATCTTTTATCTATGATGCTCAACTTTCTCAAACAATATTTGACACTATAATTAACTTTTAATATGTCAAGTACCAAAATTACACATAGGAATCCAGTGGGAAACTCATGTATGTTTATCATAGAGTGCTCCAGACAGTACATTTCCCACGTCATCACTCCTCCCTTATCATCTTCCTTAGTTTCATTTTTTTAGTGATTTTCAGGTCATCAGGAAGGCCTCACTAAGAAAATCCTAAGAGTACTATCATGTACGATGACAGTTGATATGATGAAAGATCAAGGTATGAGGTTTGGGGTTGAAGTTACTACTTTTAGAATACAAACATATTCTCAGATCAAAGATACTAAACTGAGTCACTGCAACTAAGTTAGTGATTAAATAATGGAAGCAGCAACGAGCTGCTTTTTGTTTATTTTGTTTGTTGTTAAGTAGATGCAAAAGAGGAAGGTGTCATACGCTGTAGCCTTGCAGGAGTGAATCATAAGTTGAATGTCTTATAAATAAAACAGTTCTTTGCCCAATTATACATTCATCACTTGGTGAAGTTTGTTTCACATTGTATTTAATAAATATAAATTAAATAAGGTGACACAAAGTGACATCAAAAAACTTAAAAGTGATGACACATCCTGTTCCATCTATTGACCTTCCAAAGATTTTAAACTAATTCAAATAAGGGTCTTCACAACTTCTAAACAGAAAGGGCAATTGAAATTATTTGAGCCTCAGGACATTGTGTATAAATCTAGTTCCATGGCTTTCTAGTTTATAAGGCAATGAAATCCAGAAGATGCATGCACAGACACGTACTTACGTACAAGCATACATACATGCGCACACCTCTAGTTTCATAAGCTAGTTTGTATTTGATTCTGTTACAACCTAGAGGCTTAACTAATCATTTTCAGACATGTGTCCCCAGTACAAGACATTTGGAATCCCAAGGTAGTATATCTAACCTCTCCACTTGAATATTAGAATGTCACTATACTTAAAATGGAACTTATAAACTCCTCTCTAAAACTGGTTATTATCAAAAGCACTGTCTCAGTGTTTGTTTAAGCAAGGGCTTTGTAAGTCATCTGATCCTATGTTTATCTCTATATCACTAAGTTTGAAAACCCCATAGTTCCATTCCTTGGAACCCCATAGTTCCGGAAATCAAATTTCTTCATTCTGCACATCTGATCCTGTCCCTGACTACTTCCCAGTCTTCAGGGACTCATTGTTCGTATGGAGCCTTCCCAGTCCTCCTCATGGCCCAGGAAGTTTACATTTGTAACCCCGTGAGAAGTTATCAGAATTCCAGCAAGTTAATGACAATCTACCACTTCCAGTGCAACCCATAGTGAGAATAAAGACATTACAGCATATTTGTGGTTATGGGGTGCCTAGAGGTCCTAAGTCCAGCTACAATGATATTCATCCAGAACAAAGGCCTCCACCCATGGCCAAACCTGGGTTTTATTAATTCATGAAAGAGTGGCTTGAGGATGAGTCACTGTGCGAATTGCAGGAGTAGGTATGTGCAATGAGGGGGGCTAGGTAGGAGGCCTAAAATCACCTCTGCAATGCAGAGAAGGTTATGCAGAAAGAGTAATCTGCATCACACAACGGAGATGGAATCTAATGTTTTGGAGTCAGTGCTTCAGCTCTGATGTGTAACCTTTCAAGTCCCCGGAAGTCATAGCCTCTCTCTTGAGGCTCAATCCCAGCCAACAGCATGGAGCACTGACTCTTCATCCCATCTTGCTACAGTTCACATGAGGGAACGATGGGTGGGGTCTGGGGAAACATGCCTGCCTGCTGTCTTCGAAGACTACCATCAGCACTTGGCTGGACCGATATGCATTGCTTAAAGCCAATTAAAGGGATAAGGAAAAGTCCTAGCCAGCTCTGTGCATATCAATACAAGGAAATAGAGTCAGGTTCAGCCAATATGGAGACAACTGCTCCTCTTTCAAGGAGAGTTACCCAGGTGGTCCTCCACAGTTGTTCTTCAGGTAAAGACTAGAATTTTTAAAGCAGCATGTAAGATCATGAGCTGGACTGTGGTTTGTTATGCCACTATCTCATTTACTGTCTATCCTGGCCTTTCACTTCTTCAGATGAGTTCTGATTCCCCTCATTTTAGAAATGTGAATAAAATATTTCTTCTTGGAATATTGATTTATTTTCTTAAATATTTTTTATTTTAAAGAGAAAAAAACAATAACAAAATGACAACAAAAACAAAATAATAAAAATGATACAGAATTTCAAAACAAGATGATAAGAAATCAGCAATGATTGTTATATTACATATTGCTATCTTCAACAAAGCTGCTCAGATTACCAGATGTAAGAATGCAAGACTGATCAGACAATTAAGGGAATAAAAATAATTTTAAAGTCATTAGAAATGATACAGAGCTTCACTAAGCAAGATGGTAGGAATTGAACCATGGTTGTTCATACTGTTGTCTTCAAATTAATTGGTCAGATTACCAGATATAAACATGCAAAATTGGTCCAAAAAATTTAAGCATTAACTGTTCTTCATAAATGAAATATTTTCTTAAATATTACTAATATAATTCCTTACCTAGTTAGTTGCTATCTTCATTAATTTTCTCTCATTGCTGAGAGAAAGTCCTGTACATCCAAAGTTAAAGGGGAGATGGTTTATTTAGCTCACAGTTTGTAGAGGTTTCAGTCCATAATCCACTGTCTGCAAGGCAGGGTGGCACATGGCACAGGGACAATCATTCGTGGTGGCAGAAGACTGCAAAAACAACAAAACAGAGCAGGGAGAAAAAGATAAACTTCTCTGTTCCTTATATAGTATCCAGGCTACTGGGATTAGGGCAGTGCCAACTCAATCAGTGGACCCACCCAGCAATCACCCACCCTTAATCCCAGCACCTTTAATCCCAGCATTGTGCTACAAATCAATAACATACTCTAGACCAGTTACCTCTGAAAAAGTCTCTGGTTTAGGGGGCCGTCTGGACACAAATCATAGTTACTGTTCATCATTGGAGTCAAATTAAATGTTCATTTCTTCACAGAATTCTTAATGACCCATGACTAAGGCAAATAAGCTTCTGATTTTTTCATTATACTCTTTGCCCATGTTTTAATCAACTTTAATTAAAGTTTATTATTTGATCTTGGTAGTAATCTTTTTCATGCTTATAGCATCAAATATATTTTTGTTGTTCTCTTGGGTGTTTTGTACCTAAGCTCACTGCCTGGCATAAAGGAAATGTTAATTAAATGTCTGTTGAATGAATAAGCAAATGGCAAAATTATAAAGGAGAAAGAATGAGCTAAAACTATGTTGAAGTGGTTGAACACTTGTACTGATTGTCAGCAGACAAAAGAAGGAACAACCTGGGTTGTGTGGTTTAGATGATACATAAGTCAGAAGAGATAAAGAATGAACTAGAATGAACTCATCAGTTTTGCACATTCTTTTGTGGATTATAATTTTTAACTTGTTGGGGATTGTAAATTCATTATCAATACTATTTGTCAATTCCAACATTTTAAAATATGTATTACAGTTGTTCATAATTGATTTATCTGAAAGTGGTAAAAGTATTCTGTATATTATGTTGATACAACATTAAAATTTTTCTAATTTCTAGGATTCAACAAAATACATTCCTGTGTAATTAAATGTTAGCATACCAAATCCGGAGGTACAGCTTTATGAATTAATGCCTACATCTAACTTTAACACCTTCTTGTAAAATTTAATGCATTTACTATTTATACAAAAATAGATAACCTAATGTAGACTGGATAAAGCACTAAAGAGAACTTATTAGTGCATATAATTAAAAAGACTAAAGTAGCCAGTTTTCAGGAGTGATGTGGCCAGAATTCCGACTCTCATTTCTTTGTGACTCTCCATATCTTAGCTTTCTCTTCAGGCTGATTCTCCCTTGTGGAAAAATTGCTGTTTCCATCACCAGCCTTACAGCCTCACCTAATATTCTCCAAGAAAGAGAAAGAGAATATCTGTGTCATCTAAATTCTCAGCAAAGTTCTGAATAGGTTCAGAGAAAGTATAAGTGCTACATATATTACTTCATTATCCAAGCCAAAAATGTGGCCAAGAGAGAATTACCCTGATTAACCAAAACCAGTGAGGGTCCTCTGCGGGTACAGCATGTAGTTACTGCAGGAGGACAACAGTGAGTGTTGAGTAGAAGTTGCCACCCTCTATATTTCAAGAGTTCTACATACTGCTGCAAAGACACAGCTGTATATAAGGTACCACACATTGCATTTACACTGTGGAGTCACGAAAATGTTCACAATACGTTAACTTCAGTCCACTTTAAAATAAATTAAAATGTGAAATTGTAGGTTGTCTGACAATAAAAGAATTCAAAGCTATCAATTAATGTATAAAAAAATCCCACCATCCCCTTTCTTTAACCATACTTTTACAGTTTTCAAGCATTTTTAAGTAGTTAGATAATCAAAAAAGATTATTTTTATTTCTCAAACACAAATAATTGTATACAATTTCAAATAGGTAATTACTAAGTTATTTTAAAAAATGATTAGGTGTTGGTCATCATTTGATCACAAGCATTAAGTACATTGCTTGGCATACAGCATGTTAAAAAATAAGCATAAATTAAATAAATGAATGAATTTCATATTTTGATGATTAAGACTATAATTTTTGTTTGAAAATAATCCCTTTTATTATTCATCATATTAAAAATAATGGCATTCTTACTGAGGGATTCACTTATTCATCCCAAATTTTAGCAAAAAATTAAATATCCATTTTCTGAACTACACTGTGCCAGGCAATAAATATCATTCTTTATATACTTCCTATAACAACCTGTCCATATATAAATCATAGCATTTATGATAATGAGCTTATCATTTATTAATTTAAACAATATTTTATTCAGTGTTTACCATTTTTCAAGCTCTAGGATGTAAATAAAATGGAGACGCAATCCTTTTCCCCTAAAAGCCTTCTAGTGTGAGGGAGTTCAGAGTAGGGCTAGAGAAAGAATGTCTTATTTTTCATTGTATCTAGATGATGACATAGGCATACAATAGGTACTTAACAGACATTTAAATTATGAATAATGCACTATAGAGTAAATGAGTAAAGTTCCTTCTAGGGTTTTATAGCTCACTCCATCCTATAGAGGAGATGAGAGTAGGGCTCCAGTGGGTCACGATTATAAAATCAATCAATTAGTGAAATAAAATACTGAATTAGATAGGCTAAATTTTACTAGAATGCTATAATAAAGCCCAGGACAATAAATTAAGTGTTATGCAATGCCTGTAACTTTTTAGTGATCCTTATTCCTGAGTTCCTTGTTACAATTAACCAGAGAGACATTATTCAAGAGTTCATGAAATCAGACTTGCAATTCTAGTATCTAAAGATTCTAACTTTCAAATACTTTGCTTGACTCCCGTATATGTAAAGACACCCAGACCTTTAGTTATAGATATTTATTCTTTCTGCATTTCCATACTCTTTCCATCCATTCTTGTTTAACCTACTGTGTGGTCATATTGGACTCCTAATTTTTCCTTTCTGATAATACAACAAATGTTCATAGAATATATCAAGACCTTTATTTGCCTGTGTACATGAGGCATGTAAGAGAATGAGTCTAAAGAGAGCAATCCAGACAAGATAAATGATTAAGAGAGCAAAAAGTATGTTTGATTTTAAGTAGAGTTTCAGATAAGTTTAAGTCACTCAGATAGATCCACCTGGAAAACAGTAACTAATGAATGACAGAATTTTTGGAGTGACGTGAATCATTATGGAGGCAATAGGTAGGTGAGATGAAATTCTTACAACCACATGTACGTGCCATGAAAGTCTCCTTATTGTGACCGGTGTTCTTATGTATGAAAAAATAATTTTGATGAGGATAAATAAAGCTTACAGATACATCAAAACACAGTTGAATTCTTTTCTTGTCTATAAAGCTTGTTTCAGCCAAGATATATTATTAGATTTGAGTTTTAGAAATTTCACTACTAACAGCAAAAGCAAACTATTAAGCCCTAGTCCATGAAGGAGGTAAGGAGGTTCTAATAAAGCCATCACAGTGGTCATGGGTGCCAACAGAATCACAACGGATTTGTCTCTGGAAAGGAGAGGCATTGCCTTGCCCCAACAATTTAAATTTGAGCAATTCAAAAAATAATGGTAATTAGAGTCATAGAGTGAGATCCAAATGACAGATTGTTTAAAAATACAGGGGAAAATACTAAAGACAAGACACTGAAATACATTCATGTCTAAGGTCTGTGGGAAAGAAGAAAATTTCACCCTAAAAATGAACAAAGCAAATTGCCAAGTCTGGTAGTGCAGCGCTATCAGAGGAGAGATTTTCAAGGAGGAAATGTTTAATTATCTAAATTCAGCAGAGGTCAGTGACTCTCAGCATCTCCTCCCATACCCAAATATAACCCAGACTGACACTCCCCTGCATTCTGACATCTTCCTGATCCTGCCTGTAAACAATGTGCTGCCCGCTCCTTGTACTTCTTTCAATACTTTGAGTGCGTCTTCACAGGGCTTTGTCTTTCTCCCACATCTGCTTCTTCCAAACATAGTCTCATACTTTGGAGCACATAAGTGTTTAATAGTTACACTGTATATTTTTTCAAACTATAGTGGCATCCTCTGGTTACAATCAAGATTAATATTAAACTATGAATCATTTGTCACTGGCCTCATCCTCTTACAGTCAGGGTTCATGTTTTCTATTAAAGATAAAATATGTTACATGTACACACTCCTTCTACCTTTTTGCTTCTGAAACATGACCAGCTGTCACAGGACATCTGGGCAAGAACAGCCAATGTACTTCATATAGTTAGTGGTGATAGCAGAAAGTACAAAAGTGAATTTTTAAGCTTAAACATATCAATAATGAAATGAATTTGGTAAAACTAGGAGAAAATGACTCCACTTCTTGGAAATAAATTATTTCTAATTCATCAGGCTTCTCAGAGCTGAATTTAATAACTAGCCATGCATCCAAAGCAGGAAGGGTAAACTCTTCAATTCACATTCTTAAGGTTGAACATTTTATTTATTGACTTCTCTGCATTGAATTGTGGCTAAAATCTTGCATTTTAATAATATTACAGCTATGGATCCTTATATTGTCTCAAATCTTTGAAACAAAGAAATTCTGTTTTCTCTTTTCATAATTCTAAGTGAAATAAATCAGGCACAGAAAAGCAATACTGCATTATCTAACATTTAGATATTAGATTAGAATTTAGGAACTCAAATTTATGAGAGCAGAGGGTATAGTGGTAGTTATGAGGGGCTGAGGTACAGGAATGAGGAGACAGTTACAAAGTTTAAAATGCTCGTTTATAATATGAACAAGTTCAGCAAATCTAGCATAGCAGGTAACAGATATGTGAAATAATTTGATTGTAGTAACTACTACACCATGTAGTATCTCAAAACATCATATTATATACCATAAACCTAAACAGTTTTTGTCATTTAAATATTGAAATAAAATACAAAGAAAACAAGCTGCAGGAATAGTAGAGAGTGATATAAAGCAAATAAAATAATTGTGTTGAGTGACCCATTAAAACAGCAGAAAGTCCTAAATCTCCTTTACAAGAACAATGTTTCAGGGGGCTGGGGATTTAGCTCAGTGGCAAAAGCACCTGCCTGGCAAGCGCAAGGTCGTGAGTTCGGTTCCTGGTACTGGAGAAAAACCAAAAAAAAAAAAAAAAAAAAAGAAAAGAACAATGTTTCAGATGAACTAAAGATTAAACTGAAAATAGCAGATCCTGAATGACATGTTTAAAAATACAGTGGTACCTCAGTTCAGGAATGCTTTTGTTTGCAAACAATTTGCTTCAGAAACAGACGTGTTTGGCACACTGTTTTTTTCTGTTTGCAAACTCTGTATAGAGTGGCAAACATGATTGTGGCCATCTTTCCCATACAAACACAAATGTGGCAATCTTTTCCAAAATTGTAGCATTAATTAAGTTCATGAACCAAAGCATTACTATGTAAGTATCTGTATGTGTGTGTGAGTATATGTGTGTACCACGTGTTAACATGTGTATTGATGTGTATGTAAGCGTGATTATGTGTAAAGCCTAAGTGTTCTACAGGATAGAGGCTACTAGTGCTTTTCTAGTTAGCAGAAGTGACAAGAGGATTAAGTTCCCAGTTATGCAAGAACATTTTGTCCTTCAGATAAATGTTGTTAGGTTAAAATAATGCATAAAATAATCCACAAAAAAGGATAATAACAAACACACTAAACTCCTTATTATTAAAATGCTATCACTTATGCCTGTTCCAAAACTTCTAATAATGAAATCTTTGCTGTAACTTACCATGACAATATAACAGCTCTTGAAATCAATTTGTTAAAGTGAAAACTAACTGAGAAGCATAGTGCTGCGTGGTGCATAAGGAAAGTAAATGCCAGGTCTACACTGGCACATACTGAATCCCACACCCTCACTTCTTCCGTCCCCTGGAAATGTTAGATCTAGTACTCATCTCTCTGAATAAGCACTCTGAGCATCTTCTTTCCTGCTTCTCCACCTGTTCTGCCTTTACTCTTTGTGTGGTTTTATTTTATGATTCCTCCATCTCCTCCAGTATCTCAGCTCCTTGTAAGCCAGCCACATTTTCTTAATCACTTCAGAAATTTGTTTTCCAAAAATACTTTCTTAGTTAAACTTTGAAATTTCTTATCAGTCCTGTACCTCCTATATCTAGCAAAATCGACTCTGAAATTGTTCTTTTACAAACCTATTTCCAAATAGTTCAGAACCCCTGCAGCATAACATGCACTCTTCATTCTGCCGTCAGCTGGTCAGCGCCTCTCGTGCAACCTAACTCCATCTCAGCACTCCACCACGTAGCCAGTGAGGAGACCAGGACGGAACGCAGCTTCATGGCCTGTGCTCACTCTTGGGTCTGGCATTTTCTGGCTGCACTGCACTGTGTGTTCCGCATGAAGATTTTGCCTTCCTCGGCTTGACGTCACTGTCCTGCTCCCCCTCATCAACCGCATTCTTACCCTCTTCCTTCCTTGCCTCTTCCCTACATCAAACTCCTACAAGGACACTTTGTGCTCTGCACATTCCTTGAATATCTACCTT
Source organism: Chinchilla lanigera (assembly GCF_000276665.1). Lineage (NCBI taxonomy): Eukaryota > Metazoa > Chordata > Mammalia > Rodentia > Chinchillidae > Chinchilla > Chinchilla lanigera. The sequence continues at coordinate 4,764,659 of NW_004955414.1, forward strand.
GCCTGACTTCCTGTCTCTACTGCTCATAACGTGTAAAATGCTCTCGTTGGACGGTTATATTAGCTCTAAATTTCTGCCAAATGAAGATTCCTTACCTGGCTGACTCTGCAAACATTTCAGGGCCGAACACAAAGCCTTCTCTGATTAATTTTCTACTGCATGTTTTATATGTTTCAGTGCTTCACATGCAACAGGTACTTATTACATATTTGTTAATCAACTTACCCTCAATAGTCCACTTTAACTTTTAATGCCTCTTAATTCTTTTTCTAACACTACTGTTGTTACTATTACTATTATTATAAATGAAACAATTTATAGCTTTTATACTTTATTTTAATCTATTTTTCCTGAGTCATGCTTGCAAATGACATCAAATTTTTCAGGCAATTAGGTTTTGACCTTTGTGATTGTATAATGACTATTTCAAAACCTTAGTTTGAAACCCAGTACAAGTTTTTACTGTTTACTTGTCTTCTATGGTTGTGTTTATTTCTAAGCCCTATCAAATAAATTTGAGGCATTAACATTAGACTTGGTATTAGTGAGTGTCATGGGTGTATTTTGTCAAAGAAAAACATACTGCCTCAAAGTGAAATGCAAGTTGAAGAGAGTGCATTCTGTGTTTATGAAGACAAATTATAGTCTCTTGAGGATGGCAGAGTTGCTCTTTTCCTTGTGATTAGATTATCTTAGTAACTTTGCCAGTGTATTCTAACAGTAAAGAAATGGTATTCTCTAAGAGGGTAATATGATGGTATAATACAATTCTTTGTCTCAGAGAAGAATAAATTCAAAGTATGTATGTGTTCCTGTAATAAAAATTACCTCCTCTCTATATTTTCATTTGTATCACGATGGACATAGGTTTAATCAAATACCACAAAGTAGGGGCGGGAGATTTCACTCAGTGGCATAAGCACCTGCCTGTCAAGCGCAAGGTTCTGAGTTTCATTCCCAGTACCAAAAAAAAAAAAAAAAACCAATACTCAACCTCAAATGCCACAAAGTTATACTGGTTCAGTTTCAGGTTTTAGGTTTAGGTAAGCTGAGTTTATATCCTGTGGAATTTATTATTAGGTTCACTTTCTTCCTTTATATATGATGGTTGTTGTCATTCTATCAAGTTTTCCTTTATCATGCTCTGATGGCAGGTGCTGACAGTTTTCTTTTTTTTTTTTTTTTTTTTTTTTTTTTTTTTTTTTTTTTTGTTTATTTTCCAGTACCAGACCTAGCACTTGCCAAGCAGGCACTGTGCCACTGAGCTAAATTCCCAGCCCTGGTTGATAGTTTTCTTTTCATGGTGCCTTATATAGAGCACTCTATGGAGAACTTTTACTATGCAATTATACACAAGAGTAATATTAGTTAAATAATGCAGGAAAGTATGACAACAATGTATTAGATATGAAATTATGAAATGAGAGACAAAGGAAGAAAGTAAATTGGAGGTGATGATATGTTTATCCATATCACCATGTTATCTGTCTCACTGACAGGAGTTTCATCAGTGTTCAATAAACAATTGTTGACTAGTTGAACAGTGTGGTTAAGAGGCTGTTTTACCTCCATAAAACAAGCAAATAAAGACTACAAGAAATATCTGTGAGATGACAATTATTGTCCTAGCATAGATGTGTCAGCAAAGATCAGTAAACACTAGTTTCAGTCTTGAAAATTTACCAGCTTTCTACAGGAAATTAGTCCAATTACTAGGAAAGAGACTTGTAGACCGAAGACTGTAAAGCTACTCTAAACAAGGGAAGTTCATCAGGAAAACAGCAATGGCTATATAAAGCTGCAGATACAACAACTCACACAAAGTGTTTTCTATCTTTCACTAAAACATTCTCCTAACTAAATTGCTACATATTTCACACAATAGCCCAATTTTTGCATTTCACTAATGGCTATCACAGGAAATGAGAAAAAGATTATATAATACACAAAATTATTAATCTGTTTATGAAGATATTTTTCAGCTTCACCGCTGCAAAAAATGTGTATATCAGAAGGTATTCCCGGGGGAACAAAATCAGAAAAGAAAATGCCTAACATCTTAGAGCCAAAATAAAGGCAGGATGAGCACTATAAATATTTTAATGAGTTTTTCTTAATAACTGCTATTTTCAGGGTTTTGAAAGTCAGCCTACACTGACCAAGCCCATAAATGGTTCAGACTTCTTTAGAGTGTATCCCTTCCAGTATTAACAAGATGGATCTCCAAAAGAAAATGCAGAACGGAGGTGGGAAGTGAATAAGAGCTTTCCACTACTATATAACAAACTACCCCAAATCAAGCAGCTCAAAGTAATACACATTTATAACCTCGTACTTTCTGGAGTTCTGGCGTCCATATATAGCAAATGGGTTCTTCCGGTCAGGGTCAAATGGGTTGCAGTCGAGCGATCTGGCAAGTTGTGTTACTTATGTTTCGTGGAGGAATCTGCTTCCAAGCGCAGTCAAGTTTTGGCGGCCTTCAAATCCTTCAGAAGTAGGCTGTGTCTTCATTTTCTTTCTGATTAATTCCTGGTGATTGTTTTCAACTCACAGAGGCAGCTGCCTTCTTTTCCACACATAGCTCCTTCCGTATGCGAAGACAAAGCTGGAGATGCTCCTCCAGCTCTCTCGTCAAATCCCCTCCCGTTTGAATGTCTTTTGCCAGAAAAGCCAATCGCTTGTCAAGCTTCACCTGAATAGAACAGACACACCTAGAAAAATCTCCCAGTTTTATGATCTTCTTTGTATCTTGAAAATCCCTTAAAAGCAGTACTTATCTAGATTAATGTTTTATCAGCTATGAATACTAGGTTTAATAAGAATTAGTTCTAAATCACAGAATATCGGCAAAGCTACGCAATGAAAATCAATTTATGCACACAGAGCAAACTTCGGTTTCTCAAGTTTCCTTTTTTCTCTTGGATATTCTTATACAGTTCTTCCATTCCGCCCCTGTGCATCTTTCATAAATCCTAGGAAATGAGAACAACTAGGATTTACAAACCCCAGTGGTGGATTGATTTTCAGTCAAAAACTTCTGTATTCTCAAAAATTCTATATTTTGCTTCATTGTATAATAAACTATTCATAGGTGTTTACTGTATATTCACAAAAACTTTCATTTAAAATCTCAATACCCATCTTGGTTTTCACTATTATTTAGAGTGTCTAAAATCTGCTAGGGCCAGGGAGATAGCTCAGCGGTACAAATGCCTGACTGGCAAGCACAAGGTCCTGAGTTTGAGTCCCGGTACAAAAAAATAAAAAGAAAAGAAAATCTCTTAATCTTCCAGGGAGCAAAAGGAATATTGTATGAAGATGGCCAATAGATTCTTACTAATAGAATTTTTAAAAATCCAAAAATACCTTTTAAATGCTGTTGTTAAGAAATTTGGCACAAGGATAGTAACATGTGTGCAGAGCAGCAGCTTCTGTAATAATTCTGTGGGTGGAGAATAGATCTTGGGGAAAAATGCTGGGCTGTGGCCTAATGGATGTACTCATTAACCTTAATAGCATTATGTAGAGAATGGAGCAGACCGCACTGGAGGGGAAAGCACACTCAGCCTTTAGTCATCTTACAAGGTGCATTTGATGGTGTTACATTCTTAACTAATAATGAGTGGATATGGTACCTAAAAAAATTCTGTGTAATTTTAAATTTACTGTTTAAAGTACAATTTTCCTTCTTGTGCAAGCCATTATAATAAACACTAGGATGTAAAGATAACCAAAATACAGAATATATAACTACTTGAAGGAAAGAGAAATACTTGTAGCTCCCTTTAATGTACCAACAGTTTCAGAACTAAGAAGGAAATATAATGTTGCTTATGTGACAGCAGAAATCTTGCCATGCCTGCCTATGCCCATTTAATAATATTAATTGCATGTTTGCTCAATAAATAAATGATTGAATGTCACAATATTTTAGATGCAGAGAAAACTATTAAGTATAGGACACTCATAGATTTTAGTAAGTTACTGTTAACGTTCGTGTCTGGATGTCCCCTCAAAGCCTCATGCACTTTTAAATGGGTCTTTTTCAGAAGCAGCTGAATCCAGAGCTTGTGACTGAGTCACAGTGCAGTGCTGGGAATATGAGTGGGTGACTGGTGGATCAGTCCACTAACTGCACCGGCACCACCCTAATCCCAGCAGTCTGCATAAGATAAAAGGAGAAAAGAGAGCCTCTTTCCTCCACCTCTTTTTGTTTTTGCTGTCCCGAATGGCCGTGAACAGTTGCCCCTCTGCTGAGCCACCCTGCCTTGGAGCCAGCCGATTATGGACTGACACCTCCACAAAGCATGAGCTTAACAAACTGTTACCCATTTAACTTTGGGTGTTGAATGTTTTGTCCTAGAAACAAGAGAAAACTAACTAAAAGTTACATTCTGTCACCTTGATGGATGAACTAGATTTATCAGATCAGCTGACATGTGAGGAGCTGAGAAGATGCACCCTGTACTGAGCGGAGAGCACAGTCAGACTTGGAGGCGTGAAAGTGGAACATGTCCAAAAACAATGTGCGGTCTCCTGTCGATAACGTGTGTGCGATTAGCCTCAGCAGCACTATTGTTACCACAGCAAGCAGAGCTAAAGGTTTCAATAAGCAAGGGTCGCTGTGTACGTATAACATGCCTCCCTTTCCTCTCCCCAGTGTAACCACTGCTAACTCTTCTAGTGACCCTCATGTACACGTCTAAACTTTGGTCTGGTGTTGTGTATTTTGGAACAGAATTGGAGGTGATTTATTTGAGGCTGTTTTCCCATGGCAGGTAGAACAGTGACATGCCTCCCCATGAGCTCTTGTGAGCTGTAATAAATAACAGTGCCAACTGCTGACCCATTGTATGTGATTAGCCTTCTGTGGAAATAAACCAAGAGTTTGTAACTGTAAGAATTAGGGAAACACTCAGAACACTAATTAACATAATTGGGAAATAATCTTCAGGAGACAAGACAGGAAGGTGAATTTCAGGAAATGATAATTCAGTGATGGGAAACCTAATGAATTATACTGAATGAATTATGAAAAGATTGAGTTAAAAGGAGAGTATATTCAGCCCAAAGGATAAATGAGGTAAAGCTAAAGGGCTGGAAGTTGTCAGTGCCCATCCAGGTAGGACCTGCCTAAAAGACTGGTGGCTCCTGGAGAGCATGGGCTGGAACCTACCATAATATTGCGCACAAAAAGACATTCAGAATCCTTATTGAATTAATATTTTAGGGTGAATACAAAGTTCACACTATCAATAAAGAATGACCCAATGCATTTTTAAGTGTTACATGTGCTTTTGGCATTTTAAATATCAATCACTTATAAATATACTTTTTGAAAATGAGAAATTGGATGAAAATACACTAGCTCTATGTTGCAGATTTAGTTTTTGATGAGGAAATTTTAAAATTATTTAGCATTTAATCTCAACTTCATAAAGTTCATACTTTTTTTACTTCATAGTTTTCAAGATTTATTTTTAACTATTCTTTTTATTATGTAACTCTCAGAAACTCCTCTAAATTTTATAATTTTTTTCCTGTTGGATCTATTGGTTTCTTACACTACACTACTTACTTCATAACCCTTGGTCTACTTAACATGTCAATAATTTAATACGAGTGGCAAAAATAATTCTAATGTTAAAATATTTACAAGTATCTAATAATATCAATTACAAAATATTTATAGCTTATAATTGTTATTACTTCTCATGTTTGAGTGACACCAATGCTCTGAGTACTAAATCATACACATAATAGAACAAAGTAAATTCTATTGTGGTAGATACTGTTCTACTCATAGTAATTTGGTGCTGGACCACAGATAGAAAAAAGTTGTTAGCAAATATTCTTTTAAAACTTAAAACTAATTTGTGTGTAGAAAACATTCAGATATCTAGAAAAGAAAATGTACAGAACATAAAAAGTGAAATCTGATCATCATGGGGCAAATCATATTCATTTTCTTCCTTTTCACAACAAATCTGTTCCTTTCTATGTTTTCCAATCCAGGACACAGAGCTGCTGCACTGATTTTCTTTGCACACAAGCCATAAAGTATACTGCCCAAATATGCAGCCCAAGGCATCCTATCTTAGAATTTTCTATACATGGCTCTTCACTCTTACTGTTACTCCTTTAATTAAATTCTCACTTGATTCCCTTGACTTTTTAAAATATTTATTTTATTGGTACATGTTAATAGTACATAATATTGACATATCTCATGAGGAATTAGAATATTACATAAAACAGTGTAATTCCTTTATCATTCCATTCCCTCCCTCCCTGCTCCATCCATCTCTTGCTTCTCTTCCTTTTTCCTTTTTGTGCATATTTTCAGTGCATACTGGTATCATTACTTCTGTGGAGCCGTTATATATATGCAACCCATCTTAGCTTCTTTTTTCTCCCCTTTCCCTCTACTCCCTCCCTCCCTTGATCCTCTTCTCCCTTGAGACAGATCTACTCCTTACTTCTTATTATCTATCTTTTTTCTCTTTACTTATACTTTGGGTATCTCACACAAGAGATCATGCAATATTTAAACTTGCTTGTTTGATTTATTTCATTTAACACTATGATCTCAAGGTGCATCTATTTTCCTACAAATGACTCAACTTTATCTTCTTTATGGTAGAGGAGGATTTCATTTTATGTAAATACTACATTTTCTTTATCCATTCATCTGTTGATTAATATGTAGGCTGCTTCCAAAATTTAGCCATTATCAATTGTGTTGCTATAAACATGTGTATGCAGGTATCACTGTAATATAATGACTTTTACTTTTTTGGAAAGATACCCAAAAGGGAAATAGCTGTGTCAAATGGAATTTCTAGGTACAGTTTTTCTGAAGAAAATTCATACTAATTTCCAAAGTGGTTGTACTAGTTTATATTCCCAAAAACAGTGTAGAAGAGTGCATTTCCACTGCAGCCTCTCCAGCATTTCTTATTTGTTGATTTTTTGATAGTCACCCTTTCTGCAGCAAGATGAAATCTTGGTGTTGTTTTAGTTTGCATTTCTCTAGTGGCCAGCAGTATTGAACATTTCTTTGAGCAGTTTTTGGCCATTCGTATTTCTTCTCCTATTCATTTCACTTGCCCATTTTTTGATTGGATCTTTTATTTTGAGGTTCTAATATTTTTGAAATCTTTATATCTTCAGATTAGTCCTCTATGTTAGGTATAGCTGTCAAAATCCTTCTTCTATTCTGTAGACCATCTTTTCATTCTGTTTCTTTTGCATTGCAGAAGGTTTTCAATTTTATAAAATCCCATTTGTTGACTGTTGGTACAATTTCCTGTGCAGCCAAGGTTCTGTTCAGAAAGTCTTTGCTTATGCCTGATTTCAAGAGTTATATATATTTTGTCTTGAGCAGGCTAAGTGTTTCTGTTTTAACCTTTAGTTCTTTGATTTATTTTGATTTTTTAATATTTCTGCATAGGGGCTGGGGATTTATCTCAGCGGCAAAGCGCCTGCCTGGCAAGCGCAAGGTCGTGAGTTCGGTTCCCGGTACCGGAGAAAAACCAAAAAAACAAAAGAAAAAAAAAAAATATTTCTGCATAAAGACAAGCAGTTTTCCCCAATAACATTTACTATGAATCCGTTCACAATAGCACCAAGAAAAACTAAATACTTAGGAATTAACCTAACTAAGGAATTGAAAGACCTTGACAATCAACACATAAACACTCTGAAAATGAAAATTTTAAAAAAAATCAGAAAATGAGAGGTATCCTGAGTAGTCAGGACCAATATAGTCCAAACGGCCATACCTCCAAGATTGCTATGCACATTTAATGCAAACCCAAACCAAATTACCACAGCACTCTTCACAGAACTGCAGTAAACAACCTTACAATTCACATGGAATCAGAAGATCCAGGAGAACAAGACAAACCCTGTGCGAAAAGATCAAAGCGGTAATCACAAGAGCACCAGATTCGAAGTCATGTCACAAAGCTACTGTGATGAGAATGAAACGCCATGGTACTGACACTAAAACAGACATGGAGATCAATGGAACAGAATAACACAGGGATCAGGAACAACCCCAAACACGTTCAACCATCTGATCACTGGCAAAGCATCCAAGAAAGTCCACTCAAGGAATGATGCCTCTTTACTAAGCAGTGCTGGTGTCCTTGGCTTTTGCAACACATTTTCTAACTTGATTCTCCAAATTTATGTCTGACTGACCCGAGCTATTCACTACTCACACTGCTGACACAGTTCCTCCAGTTATCTTCATGTCTCCTTACCGCCTCACACCTTGTAAGCTGCCACTGGCCCTCAGACCATACGATCCAAGATCTTTGGGATGACGCAGAGGACATTTGCAGCGCTCCTCTCTTCATGAACACATGAACTCTGTTTGCCCTGTGTGGCCACAATGCTTAACATTCACTATTCATTGAGTCACAAACATTTTCCCAGTATACTGAAAACTTTTTTATTTTAAACAGAAGAAGAAAAATAGAAATGAAATAAAACAGGGTTTCAAATCAGGTTAATATTAGAGTAACAATAATTAATACATTGTGTATTGCTATTTTCATAGTAGTTACTCAGAGTACAAGATATAGACATGAACTATTTTCCAAATAATATTAGCATAAATCTTTATTTTCAAAGAACTAAGAGAAACTACATGCATAACTACCTTAACTATCTTGTGTGTGTGTATATATATATATATTTTTAAATTTTTTTTTCCCTTTTCACTTCCATTCTCTCTTCTCCCATCCCAGTTTCTCTTTTCTTTTGAACAGTTTCTTCTCAATTCACTATCTCTATTGTACATTTTGGATCTTATTTACTCGTTCAGTTTCTCACGCTAGTGAGACAATATGATGTTTACACATGTAAGTCTGACTTATTTCACTTATGAGTATGGTCTCAAACTGCATCTATTTACCTATAAAAGTCTCCAGTTTATCTTTCTTTATGGCTGAGTAGTACTCATATTCATATATATATATATATATACACACACACACATACACACACACACAGAATTTCTTTTATCCATTCCTCAGTTGATGGGCATTTGGGTTGTTTCCAAGATTTAGCTACTAGAAACTGTGCAGTTATAAACATGGGTGCACATATATCACTGTGGTATTATATTTTTAATTCTTCTGGGAGGATCCACAGAAGTGGAATAGCTAGGTTAAATGGTACCTCTATGAACAAAACCCACACTGCATGGGAAATACTACAAAGATCAACAATGGGCTCTCACCTTATTAAAAGTTTCTGCAACAAATAAATAAATAAATAAATAATAAATAAAAAGCTTCTGAACAGCAAAAGAAGTCACGAACAGAGTGAAAAGACAACCCACAGGGTGGGAAAAAAATTATAGCCAGTGTCCCTCAGAAAAATGACTTATATGTACAACATATACATAATTAAAAAATTCAGTGCCCGGGCCAGGGATACAGCTAAGCAGCGTAAGCACCTGCCTGGCAAGCACAAGGTCCTCAGTTCGACTCCCAGTACAAAAAAAAAAAATAGTAGAAATTCAGTCCCGGCTAAATTCAAAGACCCAATCCAAAAATTAGCATCTAGGGGCTGGGGATTTAGCTCAGTGGCAAAAGCGCCTGCCTGGCAAGTGCAAGGTCGTGAGTTCCGTTCCCAGTACCGGAGAAAAACCAAAAAAAAAAAAAAAAAAAAAAAAAAATTAGCATCTAAGATGAATACACAATTCTCAGATGAAGAAATATAAACAGCAAATAACATCATTGATCATTTAAGAGATGCAAATTAAAACAACACTGAGATTTTATGTCACTCCAGAAAGAATAGCTACTGTCAAGAAACCAACCAATAATGAATTCTGCAGGGGCTGTGGGAAAAAAGAAATGCTTCTCCGCTGTTGGTGGGAGTGTAGACTGGTGCAGTCACCGTAGAAATCAGTGTGGAGATTCTTTAGAAAACTATTTGAAGCTGGGCATGGTGGCGCACGCCTGCAATCCCAGCACTCGGGAGGCTGAGGTAAAAAGATCATTTGTGAGTTCCAGAGGAACCTGCTCTACAAAGTGAGCTCAAGGCCAGCCTGAAATGCATAGTGAGACTCTGTCTCTAAAAAGACAAAAAAAGAGAAAACTATTTGAAAGTGCTTTTATTGCTCCAGTATCCACAGTGTTGAAATAGAATTTAAATATTATCTTTCTATAGACAATTAGCCAATTTCTTACTGATTTACTCTCTTTTGCATTTAGTTTGTACCTTGTTGTATGTGATCACTGTACGTGGTCATTGATTTTTATGTCCTCCTCTTTCTCATTCCTCCAATAGCCTGTAAGCTGTAAGATTATATTTGAGATCTATTGAAATGATGTGCTCTGTTTCTCAGTTTCAACATGTAGTAGATAGGGTAAACAGCACTTCCTTCAAAATGTGCTATGTTTCTCTCCGGAAATACAACAGATACCCACCCCATTTAGTTTTGTCTTAAGCATCTGACTTCTTTGGGCCAATAATATTTGTTATTGTTTAGGTCTGAAACATAACCCCACAGTTTCATGTGTTCAAAAGTGGGGCATTGGAAAGGTGATTAGGTCACAGGTAGTGATACTCGTCAGTGGATCTGTCCGCGATGGGCTCATGGCTGTGTGTACCCTTAGGAGGCAGAGCTTGGCTGTGAGGTGTGTGACTGGAGCCTTGGAGGTCACTCCTCTCCGGGGCTCTTTCCCTTTTCTCCCTTCCATGCTGCTGTGAGGTGAGTAGCCTTCCTCTGCCATGTTCTTCCACCATGTTATTTCTGGGGGCCAATCAATCAGTGGCTGCAAACCTCAGGCATGGATGTCACTGTGGGCTGTTTGAAACATTGAAAGCTCAGTTTTGTGGTTTTTAATACAAAATATGTTAACACGTAAGCTGGATTTTCTAACCTAAAACTTCACTATTAAGGTTTAATTGCAATAAATAAATGGGTTTGGGGGTGGCAGTTTGGGCACATGGTCTTTAAAAGTTTCTCCATCACTGGACTGAATTCCCTGTATCACAAACCAAATTAAGCATCTTTTTCTTTAAGTAGTATCAAGTACTGTCTCCCAGCAATGAGAAAGCTGACTGATACACTAGTCAAGCAGAAGTAACAAGTGCTACTTCTAACTATAATCCTTAAGAACTGTCATGTGATTTCCTTACACAATTATTTCTTCTAAAAATCAACATGTCCCAAAGGGAGATTGCTTCTTCACACTTCATCTCAAAATGAACATGGCCTAGAGCAGTCATGGGCCACCTGCAGTGAGCATAAAGGCTGAGCAAGAAGTAACCCGTGTTCTACACTGTGGAGCTACTGGAAGTGTTTGTTTGTAAAATATTTACTAAGAGAGATGCTGTTTAATAACTGCTAAAAAAGAAAGCAGGCTATAGAGATATAAAAAACAAATTTTAGCTGGATAATTTGAGTCAATTTTGTTTTAAATAAAAATATTCTGTTGAAAAAAATCACAATTTTCACAAGTTGTTAATTTTGAAACATAAGGGGAAATAAGATTGAAAAGAGAAAGTGGAAGGATAGACTGTACAGCAGAAGTATATATTTTTGATAATATAATATTGGGATGAAAATAAAAGTTGACTCTTGCCAAATGGGCAAGATACATTCAGAGGACATTTAAGGAATCTAAGTATCTCTTGGAAGGGTGTTCTGAGCATGCATACATATGTATAACATTTTTTCTTTAGTTAAAACACACGTGTTGGTTACTTTTCCCTCATTGCTGAGACAAAATACCTGATGCCCAAAATTAAGGAAGGAAAGAAAAGTTTATTTAGCTCACAGTGTGTGGAAGTTTCAGTCTATCTTGGTTACTTTTCTTTTATTGCTGAGACAAAATATCTGATGCCTAGAATTAAGGAAGGAAAGGTTTATTTAGTTTACAGTTTACGGAGGTTTCAGTCCATACTTGGCTCCTTCCCAGACAGGGTGGCACATGGCAGAGGGCAAACTTTCTTGGCTGCAGAATGCACAAAGCAACAAGAACAAAATGTAAGAGCGGCAAGAGCAAGCCTCTTTCCCTTACATATGCAAGCTATCTGCCCAAGGGCAGTGTAGCACTCACACCCAATCAAAACTCTAAAAGCCCACCCCATGACTGCATGAGGATTTGGGGAGACATGCAGACATAAACCATGACACAGTCCATAATCAGCTGGCGCCAAGGCAGGGTGGTATGATGAGGGGCAACAGTTCAAGGCAGGAGAAGACAGCAAAAGCAGCAAAAGCAAAAACAAGGAATGAGAGAGAACAAGCCTCTTTTGCTCTCCTATTATATGCAGGCTAACCACCCTCTCCCAGCAGTCACACCATTTTCCTGCCCTCCTGTTTCACGGGATGAGGATGTTTACAACCGAGAACCCTGGCCCCTTACTGAGTTGCCTGTTAAACTTCTAAACTTCTCAAGGTGACACAATGTATCACCCATTATACACACTTTAACATCACTTTTCCTAGACAATTTTTCTACTGATGTAATATCCTCAGTCCTGAATTTTCAAACACAGAATCCATAAATTGTCAAAAAATGGGAAAAAAAGCAGTAAAGTATACTACAAGACAATGGATAAAATGTTTGCTAGCTAGAGGAGGGAAAATTTGGATGGATAGATGGATAGATGATAAAGCTAGAACAAATGCCTTAAATGTTGTAAGATTTGAATAAATATTTTCTTATCTTCCTATTTTGCTTCACTTTGGTAAAATACATGTCACCCAAAGCATTAAAGTCATGTCAAGACATTGAAGGGCCACTCTGTCAAACTAATGAAAAGCAATAGGTGGTAGAAAAACAAATTAAAGTTTTTCTTGGCAATTCATTTTACCTTTGGATTCATTACGCTTTATTTAGAGATGCCTGACCATCTTCAACAGATCTTAAAAGCACATGTTTATAAAAACATTAATAACTCATCATTAAAGGCAATATAGCACCTTTAACTTAGCCAGCATCACATGACTTTTCTCTGGACTTCTCTAGAAGATATTCTCATTATATTTAAATCAAATGACACTTTTGTCACATGAAGATTGAGATTTTCCATTTCTACACTAACTCCTTTATAATTTTTATTTTGCTTTTGACTGGAACTATCTGGAACACAGATAATTTTAAACTTACAACCTGAAATTATAATACTAATGATACAACATAGTCTTTTATAATTTCTTGAACTGAAGAATTTATAACTGGAAAAAAATGAAGACAGAGAAAAATGTGATGGTAGATGAGTAAATTAACAGTCTTTGGTCCTGACACTTTTATGGATATATTCCCTGCAAGAAAGTTTATGAAGACAAGCTTGTTACAATCCCCAGGAAATTCAATGAATGAATTGTGAAGGGTAAATTGAACCTATTATAATCTTACATTTCTTATGTAATATTCATAATCACAGCATTACATAAGAGTGAGCTAATGTGAACAAAAGGAACAATTTGATTCCCATTCTTGGAGAACGGTGCTCCGCTCGACACACAGAGCTTCCTGCCCTATTTGCAGCACGCCCATGCATCTCCTGGAGTGCCAGTGAGACCCACACTCTCCTTTCGGTGACACAATCAACCTTGCACAGCAGAGGGAGAGAACGAGGCAAGAAAACGCACTTCATTTCAGCTTGTCACATTCAAACAAAATCTTCTGTACTTGAAAAGGAAAAACTTGAGAGAAGATAATGTGTGAAGTAATCAAATTCAACACTGGGACAAACATATTGCATGACTTTGACTTTTTATTTCTGTCTTGATCTTGCCACAAAGTTTTTAAAATTTCACCATTGGTAACTTTTAATGAGTTCTCTTGTCAAGGAGACTTAGAGGAAGAAATGCTTCATTTGGTTTGTTTATTTTTTTCTCCAGCACACAGACACCTTAGAAAATATGTCAAGTTATCCCCAACATTTATAATACCTTCAAAAGGAATCTATGACCATTGGAACAACTTCTAGTGTTCAATAAGAGCTGGTGTATCAAGGCACACTAAAAAATACATTTTGTGTTATTTTTCATTTTGTGCATTTTTATTAGTACACAATAATTACTTTCATGAGGAGTTGGTACATGTACACAGCACAATTTGATTATTTTCCTATCTGCTTCCCCTCCTCTTCTCCCTGATCCCATTTCTTGACCCTCCTCTTTGCAAATGATCTCTGTTCCTGTCTTTCATTTGGCTGTATAATTTATTTATGCTTTGGGGTTCTCATATAAGAGAAGCCATGTGATTTTTAAGTTTGTGTTATTTTAATTAATTACTTACACATTGCTTTCCCCAATACTGGTACATACACCAAATACTGGATCATTCTCCCTCTTTCAGAAAAAAACAAAACAAAACAGAACACTTAAGCACAATAGTGTCACTAAAAAGATCGTATCAATGAAGCAAACATTGCTTGACAATGTAAACCACTTCCCACAGTCTTTTCTTAGTGTGCACTGCCCTCTCCTCTGTTAAATTCAAACACTTTCCTATTTGAATGTGAGACCTACACCATGTGCCCCCTCTTAGTTCCCTCACCATCCTCTTAAAATTTCTTTTGTATTATTTTCTGTAATGGTCAAAAGTTTTCATTTCCTTACAGAACACAGCACCACTTGGTTCCAACAAACACACAGAACAAACTACATGCATCCAAGCAGGGCAGAGGACCAAGTCAGAAACTCTCTCTCTCTCTCTCCCCACCCCGATCTCCCGTACTGGGGGTTGAACCCAGAGCCTTCACACTGAGCTACATTCATCACCTGTTTTATTTTGACACAGGTCTTGCCCTATCACTAAGTTGCCCAGGCTTTGTTCAAACCTGAAACTTTCCTATCTTACCTTCCCAGAGTGCTGAGATTATAGGCATGTGCCACTACAACTGGTTTAAACAGTTTCTTGTGTTTTATTTTTATTTTGTGTTTCATGAATTTTCCAAAAAGCTTAGAACAGTAGAATACTTGTCACTATTCTGTTATATTCTATCATTATGATGTGAATTCTCTCATTTCTCTTCTTCACTTTGTAACAGTATAAGTTTGCTATACACAATAAATATATTAATTGTGGAAATTCATAGAGATCCATACCACATCTTGGTCCTTTTTACTTCCCTTTCCCTTCCCTTTCCCTTCTTCTCTGTCCTGTCTCCCCTGCCCCTGTTTATTAGTATCTGTCTATTATTTTGCTCTTAAATTATTTATACTTTGGGTTTCTCATATGTATGAAACCAGGGCCTCCTATATGCTAGCCAAGTGCTTTGGCACTGAGCTACCTTCCTGGCAATTCTTATTTTAAAACTTCTCACTATGTTGCCCAGGCAGACCTCAAACTCGCAGCCCTCCTGGTTGAGTCTCCTGCACGCCTGGGATCAGAAATATACACCAATTACATCCAGGTTCAAAATGTATTTGAGAACTTCCATGATATATAAAAGAATGGACCATGGACTACAAAAACTTCACTTTGAGGCTCTGCGATATTAACATTTAATAGAATGACTGTTATCTGCATGATTTTAAAAATTTATGTATAATTCTTTTGGGTAATATGAACAAAAATCATATCATAGGGTAGCTAAATTATTGTTGGTCATATTTTGGAAATAGTTTCCCATTCTTATGTATGACTATTTTGGTGATTATTATAAAGTAAAGGGAGTGAACATTCAAAATTAGCTTAATCTAGCTATCAAGTAGTCACTAAAATGTGTGACTGGCAACATCCTCACCTATATGCATACGTGCCACAGCAGGCACGCAGAGCTGTCTGTCAGCAAACAAGTGTGACTTCTTTTTTCTAAACTAAAACCTCTACATTCAGGTTTAACTGCAGTGTTGACACTTGGTGGTAAGTAAGTGGGTTTTGGATTGCAGTTTGGACACTTGGTCTCTAAAAGGTTCACCATCACTGTTATATGGTATTTTACAACTGGTAAAGCTCTAAATTATGCTTTGCAGTTCAAGGTAAGTGAAGTTGACTTCTTTTAGCACTCTGAGATTCACAATTTCTATTGTGTTACTTTTTAATTTTAGCAGGCTGATATCTTAACAATCCTTAAGGTGTAATGCAGGACCACCATGTGACCTGAAGTAGCCACTGCATTGCTAGTATTTCAGAGCCAAATCTAGAAATCAAAAGAAGTCATTCACTCAGATTTCTATTTTAAGTTGAGGCTTCTTTGTTTCCCGCAGTGATGGCTGGGCTGACAGGTACGATGTAACAGATGGGTATCAGCGCGAAGCTGTTGGTGGAATCACAATCAAGCTCCAGTCTCCTGATGTCAAGTGGTTTGATGATTATTATCTGAAGCTCCGGCCAGAAACAAACCTCCGGAACCCTTGGTTCCAAGAATTTTGGCAGCATCGTTTCCAGTGTCGGCTGGAAGGGTTTGCACAGGAGAGCAGCAAATACAACAAGACTTGCAATAGTAAGATCTATTGTTTCATTTAAAGCGGGGAAGGCTAGGGCTCCAATTTCCACAAACTGTGTCAAGGGGATAGTGGCTGTCATTTGTCAGAGAAGAGGACTCTTACATAAATAGAGTGAATATTACCACTTAATGGTGATAAACAGGCTTTAGTCTCACTAGCAAATATATCTGAGCAAGTGTTTACTCTAGTGAGATTTAAAATGATTAGATTATTTCTATTTTTATCATTCAAGAAACTGGATACATTTCTGTAACCCCCTGTGCTAAAAAGATCACATGAACTCCAGAATACAGCAATGCTTCGCAACCTGGAAGGCAGGGAGACTGCATTCTACACATCTCCATCATCTCAAGCACTCAGCACAGTGGAAGTGCATAGCCTGAGTTTCACAAATGTCTAAAGAATGAATAAAAGAATGTTAAAGGGTAAATCCAATTCCTACTGCTATTAATAAATCATAAAATAGTATCAGGTATTTTGTTATGTATAATTAGAATGTTTCATGAAACAATAAAAGCATAGTTACACATTCACTTGTCCACACATTTAACAGGGTTCACAGTGTACCAAATATTGCATTACCGGTAAGGGTAAAAGAAAAACAGTAAAACTAGTCCTCGCATTCAAAGGCTTAGTGTCTAGGAAGGGAGATAGCTATGCCAATACAAATCGCAATTTGATATTGTAAGTGATACAATAAGGATTAGACAAAGGATCTGGCTAGTATTATTGAAGCACATCAAAATAGTCTTAACACTAGTAAATAGATGGAGCTAATATTGATATATATGCCAATTTTTATGGATGTTAAAGTTTGTTAAAATTGATAAAAGTTTTGAGATTAATTTGTACCACATTGTATAATAAGAGAGAACATGGCTTTATAAGATAGTGAAATGTTTCATTTGAAGGTGAAAGCCTTCATCCAAGGTGCTGGAACACCAGAGTACATTGGGGTAGTGTGATTATAATCTTGGTCCAAGAACGATTTCCAGTCCATGGACACATTATCCCATATCAGCATCAAAATGAGGAAAACAGTGAGTTCATTTTCCTCAAGGTCATGTCCATGCCATGTTCTCACTGTTTTATATAACGATGGAGATAGCAAATGGTTACTCATGATTGCTCTTCAATATCACTGCTTGGTAAAATAAAGACTTGTCAACTGTATGAGCTCTTACCTGGGCAGTTGGAGAGGAAAGGGATACAAGAATGGAAGGTAAACAGCCAATGAACTCCACGTGAGCATGGTGTAACTGTCAGTCCGCTTTTCCTCTTCATTTCCTGCTATACCTTATCTCAAGATCTTCCAATGTGGAAGCATTTTTGTTTTTCTTAATTTTCAAGAAAAAAATGTGTGAAGGGGCTGGGGATATAGCTCAGTGGCACAAGCACCTGCCTGGCAAGCGCAAGGTCCTGAGTTCGATCCACAGTACTGCAAAAAAAAAAAAAAAGAAAAAAACAAAAAAAGGAAAAAAAAGTGTGAGAACAAACATGATTGTCACATATGCTTCACAATTTCAATTTCTGTGTCTAATCTTATACTTTTCACATTTCTATTCAATCTCAGAGGAATAAACTTCTTGCTTTTCCTTAAGTTCTGGGAAACATTATACTAGTAAGAATGGCTATAATCAAGGACTCAAAAAATAAACCAATACATGTTGGCAAGTTTGTGAGTAAAAGAAACTCTTTTAAATTGTTGCGGAATGTAAACGAGAAATCTCATTTGATCCATCTGTTCATCTTTTGGATATCTTCTTGAAAGATTTAAAGTCTTCATACTACCGAGATACATACAAACTCATCCACAGCAGAACAATTCACAGCAGCTAAGTTATGGAAGTGACCTGTAAACCCATCAACAGATAAATGGATAAAGAAAATATGGCATATGTACATTCACACTATAGAATACTATTCAACCATGAAGAAAAATAAATTTGAGTCATTTCCAGAAAAAAGAATGGATCTTGAGATAATAATTCTAGGTAAAATTAATCAGACACAGAAGGCTATAACAATACATGGTTTCTCTTATATGAGAAACCCAAAATATAAGTAAATTAAAGGACAAATAAAAGAGAGACAGTAAGAAACAGAGAGATAGACTTTTAGAGATTTGAAGGATATCTGAGGAAGGTATGGTAGAGAAGGATATGTACCTGTACCAGTCCCCAAAATGAATGTATTTATTATGTATTATAAGCACCTACTAATAAAAATTAAAGACCAAGAATATCCTAAATCCCCTTGAAATTGTCATAAATACTAATAATTAAAGTCAATCAATAAATAAAATTTTCTTGAGGGAAGTAACTCACATATTTCTTTATAGCTATAGCAAATATTTTTTTTTGGTACTGGGAATCAAACTCAGGACCTTAAGTTTGCTGGGCAGGCGCTGTGCCACTGAGCTATATCCCCAGCCCCAACATTTGATAAGAGTTGTTAAATTAGTATGCCTTCTGGTCTTTCCCATCTGTGAACTAGCTCTCCCTGGGTCCTTGTAGATTTCCTGCCTGAGTTTACAGTCCTTATATGATTGACTTTTTCGCTGGAATAAACTGTCCCTTGTATTTCTGGTGTGTACAAACTGTCATTGGTAAAAATTATGTAGTGTTAAAAATTACTGAAATTATAATACTTTAGTGCTTCTGCAATTTCAAAGTCATAGTTACTAAAATTACAAATATTATTTGCATGAAATTTTTGACATTTAAAGAATTTTCTGTATTCAAAAATTGATTATTCTAACTTGGTAAGTATTTCCCTTTATTTTATAATAAGATTTCAACTAAGCCAGGCATGGTGGCCCATGCCTGTAATCCCCAGCACTCAAGAGGCGCAGGCAGGAGGATCATTGTGAATTCAAGACCAACCTGGACTACAAAGTGAGCTCAAGGCCAGCCTGAACTGCGTAGTGAGACCCTGTGTCAAACATACCAAAAAAGAAAAAAAAAAAGATTTCATCTAGAATTATCCATATTCTTTTTGATTAATATGTCTCTCTAGGGATTGAGTAAGTTAAGGGCCATTTCTTTATTTATTCATTAAAATTTTATGTTCTCCTATATTTCTACCTTTTAAAATATTCATTAGTGATGTTTAAATTCTTCAGAACACGTGAGCATCTCTCAGAGTAAAAAAACACATCAAAACAGTCCATTGAGAGGAAATAATTACCTAGGTAGGAGGTGCTAGACAACAGAAGTAGTACAATACAGGCCAAAAATAAATAGAATAAACTACCACAGAAAATACTAGGTTAGAAATTCCTCATCCTTGCCCTTCAGAAAAAGTTTCAAGATTATATTTGCAAAGAACATTAACCCAGTGTGCATAAAACTATCCTCAATTTTTGTTTATTAGGAATTATTCTCTAACCATATTTTAGACACTTAATGTATATATATTTGAAAGTGACACCCTGCTACAAAGGAATTGAAATATCTTTCTTCAAGATAGCTTTACCATTCTTTGTTGGACTCTGAGTTCATCTTCTTGTGTGATGCTGATTAGCAGCATATTTTAGAAAAGTTTGTGGTAAGAAAATATCGATATGACATATTGAAGAAGAGATATGATTACATTGTTCTATTGTATGTAGTGACAACTGCTGAGGAAAAATCAACTTGTGTCTTTAAAGCAACTAAAGAATTAAGCTAAATAAATTTTATGTGATGATATTGGACTAATATAATTGAGTTACTTATATTTTGACCATTTCCATTGCCAGAAAACAAATTATTTTCAAGCTTTAAGGAAGTGAAACAAAGCCAGAACATGACCCCAGATAGAAAGTTCTGAGAGAAATAACCAGGTACATCTCTTATTTGAATTCCAGAATTTAATAAATAAGAGAAATTATGCATACAAATGTTTGATGCATGCAAGTTTCCACATGAATATTCATCTTCAAAAATACTCAAACCTGACAAGAGAGCCTCTTTAGGAGTTTTTTCTAAACTCCTAAAGATGAAAATTTGAACCTAAGATGTTAAATATATTTAAAATAAACAAAAAGAAATACCTGAGAAGCATTTTTAATCCTTTGCAAGGTAGACATCCACATTATGAAAAGCACTAGGTTTAGATCCAGAAAACCTCCTGAAAAGAATTAACCTGCAGGCTTAAATATTGCTAGGTTGAAGTTTCATTTTCCTCCTGTGTTTTTTGAAGGGGATGATTATTACAAGCAATACCTGACTCATAACATCTTTACTGAAACTTTAATGTGATGATATATGGAAAAATGTCTGTTTAAAAAAAAGTAATAAAGACTGGATTTACTGTCTTGTTTGAAACAACAAAACCAGACAAATAGTAGAACAACAGCTCTCAAGATGCTGGACTTCAAGCAGTCAAAGGCGGTTGTTCTCAGTAGACAGAATATAAACGAGATGAATCTGCTCAGTGGAGAAGGTGGAATTGTGTTCAAAGAGACCAAGAGTGGCCGAATTTACAGAGTACAGAAATAGAGAAAATAAAGGCATGAAGAAGGAACTCTAGGATTGGAAGCAGGTACTGAGCATACACGCATGTGAAGTCAGGACAGTGATAGAACAATCAGCTGCCAATAATCATATGAGACAGGGAGCAATGTCCTTCCCAAACTGTCAGACTGAAGAGGTCTAGGATCAGAAAACTAAAATAATGCTTTGGGTTATTTTTGTAAGACTAAGGGGCTGGGGATTTAGCTCAGCGGCAAAAGTGCCTGCCTGGCAAGCGCAAGGTCATGAGTTCCGTTCCCGGTACCAGAGAAAAACCAAAACCCAAAAAAAATTTTGTAAGACTAAATGTCCATATTAGGAAAAATATCTCAAAACAATGACCAAGACTTTCACCCTAAGAATCATGGAAACAACAGCAAGTTAAACACAAAATGAGTGAAAGAGAGGAGTTTAAGATCAGAGTGAAGTGGGAGGCTGGCGAGAACAACCCTCTGCTTTCTTACACAAGAGGCACTGATAAAGCATACTTCCCTGGAGCCAAGTTCAGTAGAGGAACAAACTATTTTTTTTTCCTTTTTTCTTAGATGTTTTTCTTCCAGTACCAGGAATCAAGCTCACAACCTTGCACTTGCCAAGCAGGTGCTTTGCCACTGAGCTAAATCCCCAGCCCCAGAGACAAACTATTCTTAAAGATAAGTTTATTACTCAGTCAGCCCCAAATAGTAGAAAAGAAGCTACAAAAAATGGCTTTTGCCCCAGATAGCTCACTTGAGATGTTCGTAAGAATTGCCTCCTCAATATTTTACAACCATGAAGAGGAGGAGGTCAAGGAGAGAAAACAAAGAGATTGAGAAAAAACAGCTGCCTTTGTTGCAGCACTAAGAGAAACAGACCCTAAGTCGAATTCTCAGGGTCCCAAGAAGAACTCATCAACTACATTCATCTGCTACCACTGTCAAAAGCCAGGCCATCTCAAGAGGGACTGCCCTAAGAAGCCCCCTGGGCCATGCCCTGACTGTAAAGGTGACCACTAGAGGTTGACTGCCTTCTGAAGCAAAGACCCCAGAGCTCAGACCCCTCCTACCAGCTGGTCCAACAGGAATGAAGGGGCCCAGGGCATACTCTGCCTTCTCCCTCTGGCCAGACCATTATCTTCAAGGAGGAGCCCCATGTAATCATGACTATAGAAGAAAAAGTAAACAGCCTATTGCTGGACACTGGTGCTAGTCTCTCAGTCCTTCTTTTCAATCTTGGCCTTCCTTCCAGCCATCACACCTCAGTGAGGCAAGTCACTGGTGAGGAGGTAATCCACTATTTTTCATAATCCTTAGCCTGTAACTACTTGTTAGATCTTTCTTGCATATCTTTGTTTTCCTGAGAAACTACTTTGAAGATACCAACATATATTACAGCAGCCATTGATAATTTCCTACCAATCTGTCCATAACTCTGTAATGTTGCTATTGTTCTTATGCTATTTCAGAAATGGATGTATGTTTATTACTATGTGTTTTCAACAACAACCACTGAGAATAGTCAATGATTATTTAATTGATCATTCATATATAGCTCTATTTGTTTTCCCTAGAAACCACTTTGAAGAAACCAAAGCATAGTACAACAACCACTGATAATTTCATACCATTTTTGTCTATTTGTTTTTCCTGAGAAACTATCTTGAAGATACCAATAGGTAAAATAACAACCATTGGTATTGTCCTACCACTTTGTCTGTAATTCGGTAAATCCCCCTATTACTCTGTTATCCTTCTTTTACTCTTTTAAATGAAAAAAAGAAAGATCAGAATGAAAAACAGTGAGACAGAAAACACAAATATAATTTAAACATCAACTAGCAACTGGAATTTTTTAAAGATCATTTCAAAACAGATTTATTACCAAAATGAAAGAAAAATAAAAATTCCTAATATCAGGACCAAAAAAGGTAAAATTGCTGTAAATTCTACATATTCAAAGAAAAATAAGAATATTATGAACTATTTCATAAACTTAGTTGCAAAATAGATCATGATGCATAGTAAGTATAATATATTAAGCAATATTTTTAAACTAAATTTATCAATATATATAAAAAGTATGATACAGTATGATTAAATAGAATGTATCTCTAAGTATAAAGCTGGTTACATACAAAAACTGGTCAAAGTAATTGAAAACCTATCAGTGTTTTAAATGATAAAATTCATGGTAAAGTGGGAATAGGAAGAAACTTTTTCAGATTAATGAAAAGCATTTTCTGTGTGATTGGGCAAAGATATTGGCTCTCATCATTAGAATTCATAGATTTAAAAGACTAAAGTGAACTCTCTTCACTAATAGATTATATGATTGCCTATGTGGGAAATGCAATGGTATTTACAAGAAAAATTCTAATAATCATTAAGTTTTCAGGATACAAGATCAATATATAAAAGTAAATTGTATTTCCATATAATATCAATAAATTGAAATAGAAATATATAATATATAGTATCAGAAATTGAAATTTTAAAGTATTAGTACCATTACTGGTTATTTATATGCAAATAATTGAAATCAAATCTATCAAAACCTCATATGAAAATCTATCCAAAATGAATTAAATACTTACACATGTGATATATAAACATAAAAATCATAAGAAAACACGAATTAAATGCTTCTTTATATTTTTCCAGGCAGTAATTGTTTTTTTAATATGACACCAAAAACAAAGGAAACAAAGCAAAAATAAACATCCATAAAAATAAAATAAAATGTTCTCCATATCTCTAACAGCTATATATATGTAGTTATATTAGGTACCTAATAAAATGTTAATCAAAATTTATAAAGAACTCAATTCACTCCATAACAAACAGCAAGAATGAAACCACATGATTAGAAATGAGCTAAGTACCTGAATAGACATTTCCATAGATAACACTTAAATGTCCAATAGGTACATAGAAAGTTGCTGAATGTCACTAGTTGTCAAAAAATATAAATCAAAACCAAGGTAAAATATCATCGCATTCCTGTTATTAGCAAAAAGACAAAGATGCGGTTGCAGAGTAGAGGGAACCCTGTGCAGTGCTGATAAGAATGTAAATTGGTTATAGGCATTAGGGAACAGAGTTATGGACAGTCCTCAAAAGATAAGGCATAGAATTCTATTATGCTCTAGCAAGTCTCTCTCTCTCTCTCTCTCTCTCTCTCTCTCTCTCTATATATATATATATATATATAAAGAATAATCTATTTTGAAGAAATATCAGCACTCAAATGTTCATTGTAGTAATACTATTTACAATACCCAAGATGTGGAAACAGCCTGAGAGCCTAAATGCCTGTCAACAGATGAACAGATAAAGAAAACCTCTCCTGCCCCCCTTTCTACAGAAAGACTATAAAACATTTCTTGGCATTTTTAAAAGAAGGAAATCATGCCATTTGTGACAACATGAAAGAACGTGTAGGACTTTATGCTAAACAAAATAAACCAGGCACAGGAATACAAATAATGCATCATTTCACTAATACGCAGAATGTTTAAAATGTTGCACTCATAAAACCCGAGAGCAGACATAATTACCAGATGCTGGGAAGTAGGGAAAGGAAGAGACATTGATCAAAAGGTACACATCTTCGATTTCATAGAATGAATAAATTCTGGAGGTTTCATGCACACCATAAAGAGTATAGTTAGTAAGATTTTATCACCTACTTCAAACTTGCTATCACAGTTGGTCGGGAATGTTCTTGGCATACAATGTGTAAAATGATAGGTGTGTTGATGGGCTACTTCTTATTTATCATTGAACAATGTATATGCATAGTATATTCAAACATAACTTTGAATATCATATATCTATATGATTTTTATTTGACAAGTACCACCTCAACAAGTATTAAAAACTTATTGCCATTTAAAATGGTATTTTAAGGGGCAGGGATATAGCTCAGCAGCACAAGCACCTGCCTGGAAAGCGTAAGGTTCTGAGTTTGATTCCTGGTACCAAAAAACGAACAAAAATCATGGTATTTTAAATATGAAGTACTGAAGGTACATCTGATAAAAGATATAAAAACTTGTATCTTGAAAATTACTGAACATTTATCAGAAAATTAAAGACAATTTAAATAATTAGATATATTCTAAATTGATAAGGCTTAATATGTTAGTTTTCCTAAATTGATCTACAAATTCAAAGAATTTTAAATAAAATTTATCAGTCATTTTTAACATATTTCCTGCTGAAGACAGTAGACTTTTTTTAATAGAAATTGACACAATGATGCAATTTACATGGAAATGTAAAAAATCTGCAATATTAAAAATAACTGAAAAAGAAAAATACAGGTAGAGGATTAACATTACCCAATTTTCAGACTTAGTCTAAAAATACAGCAATAAGCCTACAGACAGAGAAAGGGATCAACAAATAGGATAGACACCTCAGAAAAAATTCTACTTTTACCCAAAACACTGGTTTTGACTGAAGTGTATGAACAGTGCAGTGGGGAGAAGACAGCCTTTGCAAAAAGAAAGGTTTGGGTACACATAGGGCTCCACCTCACAAAAACAATCCAGTCTACACCACAAACATGTTTAAAGTAAGACAAAGTCAATTTATGTAAAATTCTAAGTTTAAATTTTAAACCTATAACATATCTATAAGGAAACATAAGAAAAAACCTTATATTAGGATATATTTCTTAAATTTGATACCCAAAGCATCACCAATAGAAGAATAAATAGGGGGCTAAGGATTTAGCTCACCAGCACAGCACCTGCCTGGCAAGCGCAAGGTCATGAGTTCGATTCCTGATACCCAGAAAAAAAAAAAAATAGAAGAGTAAATACCTATAGCAAACTTCATCAAAATTTTAAAAAGTTTGCTTTTCAAAAGACTACAAAAGAATAAAGAGAATTAAAAATAAGCCACAGACTTGAAGGACAATTTCCATAATAAGTGAACATTCTTAAAAACAATAATACATAGACAATAGTTCAAAGCATTAGCAAAATATTTCAATAGTTATTTCATCAAAAATGAGGATGACAGATAAGTATATGAAGAGATTCTCAACATAATTATTCATAAATGAAATGAAAATTCATACCACAATAAGATACTACTACACTCTTATTAGAATGGCTAAAATTATAATATATAGTTATAGCAAGTGTTAGCAAGAACATACAGGAGAAAATATTCTAATTCAGTGCTTTTGGGAATGGTCAAATGATTTAGGAAAATAGTTGCTTAAAAATTAAACATACACTTTGTTAAAGGTAAAGTGGCTGAGTGTGTTTATAGTTGTGTCTGCATCTTCTAATCTGAACTATTGATCTTCAGGTCTGTGTTTTTGTCAGTACCATGCTGATTTTATCACAGTAGCTTTGTAGTATAATTTCAAGTCAGGGATTGTGATGCCTCTTGCCTTGTCTTTATTGCCGAGGATTGCTTTTGCTATTCTAGGTCTCTTCTGGTTTCAGATGAATTTTAGGAATGTTTTCCCTAGATCTGTGAAATATGCTAATGGTATTTTGATTGAGATTGCATTGAATTGGTATAATAGTTTTGGGAGTACGGCCATTTTCACAATGTTGGTTCTTCCTATCCATAAGCAAGGAATATTTTTCCATTTTCTGAAATCTTCTTTGATCTCTCTTTTTCCGAGTACTAAAATTTTCACTGGATAGATCTTTTGCTTCCTTTATTAGATTTATTCCTAAGTATTTCATTTTTTTGGATGCTATTGTGAAGGATATGATTTCCCTAATTTCTCTCTCAGTCCTTTTGTTGTTTGTGTATAGGAATGCTATTGACTTTTGAGTGTTGACTTTGTATCCAGCTACACTACTGAATTATTCTAATGCCATGATTATTTCCTTCATACTATTTATTATAACCTATAATTATCTATGTTTAGTTATCATTTTCTTTTCCTATAATGAACATATAAAGCTCCAGGAACACAAGAATTTTATGTCTTTTTTACTACTGTATCTACTGTAGTGCTTGGCACATAACAGGCATTCAGCAAATATGTTCTGAGTACATGAAAAGTCACATGAAAGTCTTCAAAATTTAAGTGAAGTACATCAAACTAGTCTGTGTAAACACCATATTGTCTCCCTAGTGTAAGAACCTGAAAAAGTAAATAAATTCTGAAAGGTAGAATAGATATTGTGAAAGGGAAAGAAAGTGCTCAAAGGGAAGGAACAACTGGGATGAGGGAAAGGAGAAAAGAAAGAAAGAAGGAAGGGAGAAATATATGTATATACACATGATAGCTAAGATAATTGTATTACTAATTTCTATTGGTTTATTGAAAGGAACAGGTAATGCTTAAATTTTTTTGATCAATATTGCATGCCTATATCTGGTATCTGAACAATTGCTTTGAAGGTAACAATACTCAATATAACAACCATTGTTAATTTCCTATCATCTTGTTTTGAAATTTTGTATCATTTTAATGTTTTTTTAATTTTTATTCTATTTAAAATAAAAAAATCAAACTAAAAAGTTTTTAAAAGTCAAAAAGAATTAAGCACACCTCTACCACATGATATATCTGCAACCCTTTTCACAGAGTTGATTATCAGGGACCCCTGCCGTGAGCTTCCAATCTCCCATGCGAAGTTCTGAAAATACAGCACACAGCGAGAGAAAAAAAAAGAACACGAGACACGAATTGGAAGGAAATAGGGCTCTGGGATGATCAATGTTCTCTGTGAACAAAGACCAAATCCCCACCTCGCCACCATTTTGTTACCCAGTGTAGAGGGAGGGGTACGGTTCTTTTCCTGCAACAGCGTAGAATAGAAGTTAAGTGGGCAAGTTTAACATCATAAAAAATATAAGTAAAGATTCATCCCCACACCTGGGTGCTAGTTTTCCCTGTATTATCCTCAGCAGACTTCATCCTGTTCCCTTGACCATCGAGATCTCAGCAGTGCCAAGGAAGTACAATTTCCTCATTCCAAAACTGGCCCATGAGACAGGACGAGGAGGGCCTTGGATGGGTAATATGTCCACTTGTAATTCATGATCCCAAACAATGATGCAGCTATTATACTCCTAGGTATTTAGGTAAAGATCTCTGTAACAATATTATTTGAAATAGCCTGAAATTTAAGAAGGCTAAATGTCCTTCAACAGCCGAACAAATACACAAACTTAGGTATCACTCATCAGCAGAAATAAATATCCAAAACCCAACAATATGGCAACAATCAAAATAATTACAGAGTTCAAATTAGTCAGGAAAAGCAAGAGTATGTACTGTAGGATTCGTGGTCCTAAAACTTTAGAGACTGCAAAGGAATCTACAAAGAGAGAAGGCAGACCAGTAGTTTCCTGGGATAGGAATGAAGGAGTGAAGGATGGCGAAGTGCAGAAGGAAACAGGCAGGGGGTGGCAGTTTCATGGGAGTCTAGTCTACACATATGAAAATTTCTTGATTTATTCACTTTCAATTTGTGTGATTTTTATGTCAATTATGGGTTAATCAAGCTACCCAAACCCAATATCACCGTATGTATGTTATAAACATGCAAAATAATGTTGTTTGCCCCAGGTTCATTTCTTAAGCTCAACAAGTAGCCAACTTCTTTGTCTCTCATAACTTACGATTCTGATGTCATGGAGAGAAATTCATTTTTTGGAAGGATTATTTCCCCTTCTTTAATCCCTATGCTCATTCTTTTCAGCTGTCCAGGGCAAGATTTTCTCCTAGTCATTCGGATGGCTCAGAAGAGGGGTGCTGTGTAATGGACAGCAGTGAACTCTTGAATTCAGCCCCACCATTCTCTGCCCATGTTGCCTTGGGTCAGTTCTTTAACTTTGTCTTCTTCATTTATGTAATTCAGAGAATACTTATATTTTGGCCTCAATAAGGATAAAATAGCATGACATATGTAAAAGTCCTATCAAAGGATGTCTAAGAGATGCATTAAATTTTTTTATTTTAAAGATAAAAGAATGAAAACATATTAACAAACACACAGAAATAAAGAAAAAAACATAAACCCAATAAAAGCAATACAGAATCTCAGACAAGGTGATAGGAAGTTAACAATGTTTGTTGTATTGCATATTGTTATCTTCAAATTGGTTATGCAGATAAAAAAATATAGGCCAATAAGATTGATCACACAATTACACATTAACTGTTCCTTTCAGTAAGGCAATAAAAATTAGTATTTACAATGTTACCATAAGAGATTGTGCATTACAAACTATTGCACTTAAGTTACTGTGGAAAAGAAATGCAACATGCAGAAATGATAAATATTTGAAGAGGTAGATATGCTTAACATGATTTAAACATTACTGTACAATACATACATGCACAACCACAAAGTATGAAACTTCATAGGTATATAAGTAATTTTTATGTGTCAATTAAAATGACGAAGTCAATGAAAAGCAAAAAAGAAATGCAACATATAATATTAATAAATGTTTGTACCCATAATCTCCAAGTCAGAAATAATGATTAATACTGTGTGAGTAGCATGCAACTCTGAAAATCTCAGAGGTATCCTCTGTCCTTAGTCTTCATATTAACATAGGTGCTTCAGTTCTACATACCTATCTTATAACAGCTGCCTTCCCTGGCAGTTATATTATGCTATTTGTACTTTTAATTGTGTGACTGATACCAGATGCTATATATGAGTTTACTCACATTTCCATGGAAACTATGTGGGATGGTTGTTGCCACAGCCCTCATGGTTGGCCTAATGTTTAGACATTTTTATAATTGCTAGTGTCACAACCTTTAAAAATTGTAGAGATATGGTACCCAGGCCAGATGACTTCTAAATAAAGAAGGTGCTGTCCCCCACAGCTGTGATGGGGCACAGAAGGAAGAGGAGAATCTTCTATCAAAGATAGGGTTGTTTAGAAAGATCTGTTTAGAACCTTCTATCAAAGATAGGGTTGTTTTAGAAAGTGGTGTTTAGAAAGATCTTGATTAGGGGCTGGGGATTTAGCTCAGCGGCAAAAGCGCCTGCCTGGCAAGTGCAAGGTCTTGAGTTCGGTTCCCGGTACCGGAGAAACCCCCCCCCAAAAAAAAAAATTGTACCAATAAACTTATTAAAAAAAAAAAAAAAGATCTTGATTATTAAAAGTTAATTTGCAATAACAACTCATTACTAATCTCTTACAAAACTGGGCAAGGCAGAGGAAGGATCCACAGAAAATATATCATCTGGTGCCCAACATCAGGTTACCTACCATCTGCCCAGGAACAAAATTGAAATTAGAAGTCCCTTGAGCAAATATATTTGGAATGCCTACTATTCACCACTTGTTTTTTCTAGGGGGTAGAGTTATAGAATTAGACAAAATAGGCATTTATTATTATTAGGAGGCCATAGATCAAAAGAAAATAAAGCATAAATTGCATTAGATGATGATCATTACTAGGAGAAAAACTAAAGCAGGAAAGTGGGAGTCAAGACCCTGAAAGGATACCACGTAAATAGGGTAGCGCACCTGACCTTACTGAGTGTGTGGCTTTGCACACAGAACGGGAAGAAAGCAGGGAGTGATGCAGGTGGGCATGGTGAGGGACATTCCAGAAGTGGGGAACCATGGGAATAAACTATAACAATGTGTGCAACCATCCTTTACATAAGAATTGGAAAGTCAGTTTAAAAGCAAAATGGGTGAAATAAGAAGCCATTATCAGTTTTGAGCAAAAGAAGGGCATGAACTAGAACTTTCTGTTATAACTTTTGAAAAGTACCTCAGAATCTTGCTTATTAGATATTTACAACAGTAATAATTTGATAAAGAAGGCAAAGTAAAAATTTAGCAAGTGCCCTAAGTTTGTGTCAATATATCATTTACACAACCACCATGCAGTAACTGGTTAGTATCGGTCACCAAAATATAGGATGATGTGATACATGCCTTTATAGAATTACTGCTTTAAAATTTCCAGAAAATCTAGTCTTAATCTCCCTCTAGATCCTTGCAACTGGAACAAAGATTCAGGAATGGCAAAGTCATGAGATGGAAATAGCTTGTTTCCCTGTGTCACTTGTAAGACAGAGAAGAGTTTCATAATCTCCTTGAGACTGCTTTGTGAACAGGAAATAAACTTCTATTTTGTTAACCTGCTGAATAACTGAAAGTTATCATAGCAGCTACTGTTACCCTGACATGAATACATACTCTCCTACTCTTCCTAATGGAAAGCAGTCTTCTCACGATGTGTAAATCCCGGTCTACGTCAAAGTGACGATAAGAATTAGAGCCTGTGTCTATTTTCGTAGTGATTTCCGGTGATCCTTTTAATTTGGTTTCTTTTTAAATATACCCACGATATTTGAGATGTTGCTTCCAAAACAGTGTGTTCATTAGCTCAAGGCTTCAAATTAGCAATGCATATAAACATCACCTAAATGGTACATGATTTATTTTCAATGAATTAGAAGTCGGTACAAATTTAGGGCATTGATCAAATTTCTACTTTATCTTCTTCATCAAACTCTCTTCTTGAAACATCCATTAAACAAGATTCTGAGCTAGTTTTTAAAATTGTAAGAGAAGATTCAAAGATTAGTTAATGGTTGATCTCTTCCCTCAGGTATTTTATAATTTATTTGGAAATACTTTTAATATAAGGTTTTACTCAGCAAGTAGACAATGATTGAAATATGATGGTAAAAGCTCCAAGCACTAGCGTAGGTGCAGAACTTTTGTGTCTAGGGAGATCAGTGCTTGTTGCTATCATTAGCATTGGAGATGAGTGCTAATTTTGGCTGGCTTGTGAGAGAGAATACTGGAATCAGAGTATGTGAAACAGAAGATATGCAAACCAAAGCACAGAATCGGGAAAACACAAAAACCTGTCCCAGCCATAGAGGCTGAACAGGTTCAAGGAGCGCAGGAGTGTTATATGTGGTAATAGAAAAGGCTGGGAATGATGGAAAAGAAAGATTTTTTAAAAATATTTTTTAAAGAACTGCAAATGTTAAGTAGTGACTTCTGGAGTTTAGTCTGTATATAAAGTAATTATTATGATTTTTGAGGAAGAAAACTATAGAATCAAAGCTATATTTGAAAAGTTGTCTGACAGTAGTATCAGAGTTTATTAGATGAGGAAGTGAGGAGCATTGAATAGGAGAAAGAAATCAATTTTTATTGTATTTGAAATACTGAATATTTGGTCATGTTGCTCCAGTTCCTGTCATAAGGACAAAACATGAGGTCAACTCAAAGACTGCTGGGGTGAAGGAAGGGAGCAGACAAGGTGACTTCTAGCTTTCAACTTGAGGTGACAGAAAATTTTGTCAACAGAGGAAGAGAAAAAATAAAGAAATGGGCTGACTGGAGTAATTCTTCACAGCAAAGATAAAGCTTTGCTTAAAGTATTTCAAGTTCGAAGCCATGCAGGTGGATATGCACAATTAGCAGAAGTTTGACAGGTATCTTAGTGACAGGCAGTGCTAATGAACCATCCCTGGTGCACAATTACTGACAGGAATGGAAGACCAGAAGACTGG
This sequence comes from Chinchilla lanigera, assembly GCF_000276665.1. NCBI lineage: Eukaryota > Metazoa > Chordata > Mammalia > Rodentia > Chinchillidae > Chinchilla > Chinchilla lanigera. The sequence continues at coordinate 4,797,069 of NW_004955414.1, forward strand.
ATGGAGGCATAAAGAACTCAAAGCCAAAGGTTAATGGGAACTGTCACTATTCTGCATTCTTTAGATAGCTACTTCAGGAAGAACAGAGTTCATTAGACCTCAAAAAGTTCCACAAAGATATATGAGCTAAGCTCATTGTTTTAGTCACTATTCATCACCAGAGACAAAGTACCAGACACCTGCAACTTAAAAGAGAGACTTGTTTGGCTTGTGCTTTCAGTCTATAGTTCTCTGGCTTCTAATCAGGAAGGGCCTGGTTTGCTGGAGGAAAGCAGAGCACATAGAGGTGCCAGGGTAGCAGAGAGACAAGGGAAGAGCTAGAGAGAGATGCCTACCCTTCCAGATTATATACCACTAATCTGACTCCCTTAACCAGGCTCTAGCCCCTAACTGTACACCTACCACAATCCCATACATCAGTGAACAGATCCACCACTGAGTATCACACCCCACCACCCAGTGACCTTCCTTAAGCCCTATCTTTGAGCTCTTAAGACTTTGGTGGGACAATCTTAACCTAGACCTAAACATTCATGTGTTAATCAATATGGCAAATGTAACTAGATGAACTGAATCCTATGAGGTGGGTTTATAGAATGATGATATATATATATATATAGAAGACATTATAGTAAAGTGCTTTCCACAAGCCAAATTTATGTCCTGACTCTGTAACTTGATAGTTCTGTCACACTGGGCAAAGAGATTAGATTCTCTTTCTTCACTGTCTTCACTTGTAAATTTGCCATAATATTAAGTACCTGACAGTAATCTCATGAGGACATAGGATAATACCAGCAGAACACTTCCATAACAAAATAGTACAGGTGAGTGACTTCAGCCACAGAAGTGTACTTTCTCACAGATTTGGAAGCTGGAAGTCCAGAATGAGCATGCCGCATAGCTGGGTCCTAGTTAGAGCTCATTTTCATTTCCTGTTTTATAGACTGCCTTCTTCTCACTTACTCATTGGTCACAGACAGAAAGAAAAAGAGAATAGTTAGAGACAGACAGAGGGGTGTGGAGAGAAACAGGCAAAGCCTCTAGTGTCTCTGTATTCTCTCTCTTTCTCTCGTTTCTTTCAGTGCTACACACTGAATCCACTAATCCTACCTTTTATTTATTTACTTAGCTAGTTAGTCATTTAGTTAATTTATTATCACTAAGTCCCCAAATTGCCCAGGCTGGGCTCAAACCTGAGTTTTTCCTGCCTCAGCCTCCCTAAATGACAGGATCACAGGTGTGTACCACCACCCCCAGCTTTGTGTCCCTTCTTTTAAGAGCACAAATTCCATCCATCCTGAACCCTTCACCTAAACATAACTGTTTTCCAAAAGCTTCTTTTCCAAATTGCAGTTCAGTCCACTGACACATAATCTTGGCATTTAGTCAAATTCAATATATCAAACCATCATTACTAATATTTCTTTAGAATAATAATTTTTCTCCAGCAATTTCACGGAGCTAAGAATCTCAAACTTCTAAATAAATAAAAAATGTAATTCTATAGAATTAAATTAATAGAGAAGAATAAGAATTAAATTTGATATTCATCTCAAAAATTACATTGCATGAAGAAATGAAATTCAAAGAAAATGGAAATCACAAATTTCTTTTATTCACAGTGGAAAGAAACATAGACTTTTATGCATTTTAGGTTATCTGCAAACTCTTGTTGCCACAAGCTTCAATGTAGAATACCTTGTATATTCTGTTTTGGTTCGTAAATGTTATATTTGACAAATTCTAGCAGAATCTATAGTCAACAATCAAGAATTTAACATGATCTGAACATCTTATGCTAAGTAACCCATATCATTAAAAGCTGTGTTAAACAGTTTTACTTCTCTGCATTTTGCAGCTCTGCTATCTAGAACAAATGAGACTCACATGTGTAAATATCGTATTGTCTCCCTAGTGTAGGAAACTAAAAGATAAATAAGATCCAAAAGGTACAAGAGATAATCTGAAAGAGATTAGAATTTTCCTTTGAGTAGTGCTCAAAAGGAAAAGGAAAGAACTGGGATGTGCTCAAAAGGAAAGAGCAACTGGGATGGGGGAAAGAGAAAAGAAGGAAGGGAAAAAATTATATATATATATATATATACACCAAATAGCTAAGATATTGTACCACTAATTTCTCTTAGTTTATTGAAAGGAACAGTGCGTGCTTATATTGTCTGATCAATTTTGTATGCCTGTATCTGGTAATCTGAGCAACTACTTTGAAGATAACAATATGCAGTATAATAGCCATTGTTAATTTCCTATCATCTTTTTAAATTTTTTTAATTTTAAAGAATAAAAATTCTAGGGGCTGGGGATTTAGCTCAGCGGCAAAGCGCCTGCCTGGCAAGCGCAAGGTCGTGAGTTCGGTTCCTGGTACCGGAGAAAAACCAAAAAAAAAAAAAAAAAAAAACCCCAAAAAACAAAAAGAATAAAAATTCTAAAAAATAAAATGCTGTATCATTTTTATAGGTCTTTGTCTCTCTTTTTAAAATAAAAAATTTAAATCATTAAATATGTCCATATATATATAGTCTTACCTGAGAAAAGTGTTCTCAGCTGCCAGAGCTGTTGGAATTATTTCACATAACAGAAATATGTAGATGGAAGAGAATTATGAGGCCATCTGGTTACAAATGAGCCAGAACTTCACATTCACTTTATTTTTTTTTTTTTTTTGACACTTCTTAGTGCTCACTTCCTTTTGCCTTTGAATTCTACGTAGTCTTTCTGTGTTTTGCCCGCTCTGTGGCACAAGTATAGCCATTATCATCTTCTTTGCTCTAAACTGAAATTTACCTCTTGCTTTCTAGGCATTGCTTGTTTGGTTTTATTGTTTTTAATAATACCAATTAAACACCCCATTTAGATTTTGCCACCTTTGAAGAAAATTGCATGGCCAGTTCATGCCCACAGCTCTATAGGTTAACTCTCCAATAATGCTAGTGGTGAATTTTTTTTTATATTCATCTCAAACTGTAACCATTAAAGAAAGGAATTCATCCAGTGATCCTTGTCTAAGGAAAAAAAGAACAATTTGGCTAAATTCCAAGTGATCAGGCTACCTTTGATAAAGTGTGGAATCCAGATGGTTGAGTATAGATTTTCATAGAATTTGTCAAATATCAAGGAAAGAAGTGTAGCCTTTGCTCTATTCCACATGCCTTCCACTAGAAATAAAGTGGGCCACCTTCTCATCTAAGAACACACTCACTATTTTGTTCCCTTTTCTGTTAGTGAGGCCAAAATAATAATATGAATGTACCTGCATATTACAAAGCCTAGTTTTTTGCTTTTTTTGTTTTTTTATTCTTTTATTTGGCAATAGAGCTCCTTATCAGTCCCCAGTAGAACTACCAAATCTTACTAGGATGGGATAGAATTCAAATCTAGGGATGTGTAAAAAGCTCTCTCTGATTTTGAATTTAAATTTACTTCAATGCCAAATCACTGAAAAGTTTTGAATAATAAAAAGCATTTTCCTTTCACATTTGAGATACAATCACGGTTCTAACCTCATGCAGAAGAGTGAGTATAGTTTCATAGGATTCTGTATTATTAGGTCCCCTAGCAATAATACCAACTCAGTAGCATCAAAACCTGACCTCCATTTCTAGTACAGAGCAAAGTGGGGAAGTATGATATATGATGAATCACTTCAGAGGGAGGGTATTTTAAAATCTTGAAAAACTAGCTGATACTGGGTATCAGGTGGAAAACAACACCACGGCTTTAATTAACCATCTCAGAAGCCCACGACAGCCCAGGGGCTCCTCCAATGCCTGAAGATTTATTTCTTATTTCACTTCCCCTGGTGCCATTCTTCCTTTCTCTCCATTTCTGTTCCTCTGGAGGAGGCATAGAAGCAGACATGGATGAAGCTTTCCTTTTATGCTCCCAGGCAATATTTAATTAAGTCAAACAGAAAAATGATGATTCATCTGGAGATTCCTTCTCTAGACTGAATTACCACATTCAAATGGTCACAAGTAATTGGAAGGTATTTTCTTCTGTGAAATCAGCCTTCAGGGTGCAAGGAATCTGCTATCCCAGGTGAGCGGAAGCTGGAGTTGTGAATTAAATTTGATGTCTGTGTTTCCTTTCTCAAATAATAGTTTGCCTCAGGAAATCGTTTGGTCTAGGTTCTATTTTGATACAAAATTAAATGGTTTTGTAGAAATATAACAATGCATACAAATCCATGGAACGCTGAATAGAGGATGACACCAATTATCCTAAGAATTAAAGCTGAATTAGAACTTACATAATTAGTAAATTAGCTGATAATAGCTGATATCAACTTGACTTTCCAAGTAACAATTTCCCTTGTGTCACGGATTTGGGTTGCAGTGACTGGGAGCCAGTTTTAGCTCTACTCCATGAAGTAAACTAAATTAAATAAACACTACTGTTTGGAAGAATACCAGGACCTCATGGGATGGACTTCTACACAGACCATGTTTAGAAACCTGTATTAGCTCCCCTGTCCTCTAGGAAACAGGAAGCTCACCTTTTAATTAACAGTTTGGCCAGAATATGTGTGTACGTGGGCCCTAAATCTCACTGCAAATAAGAAATTTTAGTTCACGTTCTCCACACTCCTGGGAAGGGGCTTCCAATTTACTGAACCTGGGTTCCATTTCCTTTCCATGGCAGTCAGGGGATGGAGAACGGGAGAAAAAAAGTACTGTAACTTCCCTTTTGAAAGGATTATACAGCCTTCCACAATCTAGGTAAAAGGAAGAATTCATAAAAATTTGGAATGGAGGGGCTGGGGATTTAGCTCAGAGGCACAGCGCCTGCCAGGCAAGAGCGACGTCATGAGTTCGATTCCCGGTACCGGGAAAAAGAAAACAAAACAAAACAAAAAAAAAATTGGAATGGATTTGTATTCTATGTAGCCAAATTTTGAAGATTACTACAGCTTAATGTAATTTTGTATAGTATAAGTAGTCTACTAGTTCATAAACAATTATTTGCTCCCTCTATGCTCCTATAATCTTATGAGACAGTTATTATTAGTGTCCTTTTATTAAAAATAGCAACAATAATGCTTAGAGGGCTTAAATGACTTGCTCAAGATTACACTGCTAGTAACTAACAAAGTTTTGGGGCATGGTATGAGTCCAAATAAACAAAATCTTGTGCATATACATAGGATTATTTTCTCTGCCACTATTAGACAATTTTATTGATTTTAAAATAAATACAGGCTTAATATATTACTGAAACTGTATTGACTCAAACTGCTGTGGTGTAGAGTTGGCCTTTAATAAATCACTACAAATGCATAAATGAATTTATATCACATTTTGATTAAAAGACAAAGTGCTAGGGCAGTGATCCTCCCCGTGGCGGAGCTTTTGCTAAGCTTGTGATCCCATGAGTCAAAGGGTTTGAAATTGTAGTTAAAATGAAATTAATGCATGTTCATAATGGTAAATGGATAGTGGGGATTTTTTGTTTTTTGTTTTTTTGGGTTTTTTTTTTTTTTGTCTTTTTGAGACAGGGTCTCGCTGTACAGTTCAGGCTGGCCTTGTTCTCACTTTACAGCTCAGGCTAGTCTCGAACTTACAACAATTCTCCGGCCTCAGCCTCCCAAGTGCTGGGATTACAGGCATGTGCCACCATGCCCTGTGGATAGTGTTTTAAATGTTCGTTTACCTTTGTGATTTCTTTTTTAATATGATAATATTTAGAAAAGTGTTCCTTTTGTATATTATATATATGGTTAACTTTCTGGGAATCATTTGTTTTCCTTAACTCCACGGCTTTCCACTCTGATTTCTTAATGTACTAACCCTAGAGACTAATCAGGGAGATTATGAATGATTGAAGCACATAGTGAATGCTTATACTTTTTAAAATTATTACACTAAAAGTCATTGCACTAACCCTCCCTCAGAATACTCCCCTCCACTTTGAACACACTTACCCCATTTTTCTTACACTTTCTGAATCAGTTTTGGGTATCCTCTTTCTTGAGAGTCTCTATGAGGTGTAATCAAAAATTGTGGTGAATACTTCTGCAAAGTCTCATCCAACAGAAATGCAGGCCCATAAAAACATTGCAGGGTGTCCTCATCTACTTTATTTACTGGGTTTGGCACTGTGTGACTTCTAGCTCTTCCCCAAAGTCAACATGACCGTGAAAGGTAAACGTTTTGAACTAACAGAGGATGTCAAAGCAGCCAAGACAGCACAATATAGACTGAGAAGAGAACTTCTAAAATTTCTTCAGAAAGTGGCGAGAACAATGAGGTAAGTATGTTCCAAGTGAGAGGGGAAATTGTGAAAGGAATTAATCTTGATGTGCCTTTAACTGTAATAAATTTAACTGAAGAGTTCACATTACTTTCTCATTGCTCCTCTCGTTTCAGACACAGGGTAGACACATCTAGAGGCCAGGCAGCATTAATACAACTAAGAGCAGGCTTCACCTTCGATCTTCAGTAATAACTGGGCCCAAAATTCAGTAATTTTTTTGAAAGGCCAGTAATGATTCAGTTCTAAATTGCTTCAACAGTATTAGAAATTGGATCAAAAAGAAGTGGCTCAGGTTTTTGGAGAACTGGTATAATCAACCTTCAAATCAACCTTACATACCTTAAATTAATATTGATCAGTGATATTATACAATATTTCATGGGTCCTTCTTGCTTCTCTTCTTTCATTCCCTTGCATTCTGTTCATCCTAAAATGTTACTGTTTTTTTTTATTTTTCAGAGAAGCAAATTAGGGTTCAAACAATTCTATTGCTTTGCTCAAGCCAGAACATATAACTGGCAAATAAGAGCTGTAATTTGAACCCAAGCCTCTAAATTCCTGTTTGTACTATGCTGTGTTTTCTGCTGTAAGGGTAAAACATTAGTTTGAGATAATTCCTGCCACTAAACTCAATTTGGAACTTTGCAGAATTATGTAAAATAGGCAAAAGCAGCCTTTCCCTAAGTGGCCTGAAGCAGGTTTAGTACAGTGGTTTCCTTGTCACTGGAGCTTGTTTTCAAACCAGAGTAAAAAAATTTGAGGCTGATTAAAAGGATTCAGTGTGAACTAATGACAGGTATATTGGCGTCAGCCAGGACTAAGCCAGCACCTAATGTTTAATGTTTCATTTATGATATATAATATATCATAAAATATACAGACAGATGATCTTTCTATTATATATATTTATAATAATTATATTATTTATCTTTATATAAATTATATAATGTTTCTTTATAATATCCCTCCCTGATTCTCTATACTGACACAGTACTAGAGAATTTGGAAAGATTTTTATTCCAGATGCTAGCAATGCTTTATAACTTACGTATTTGAATAAGTTTGTCCCTAAATTTTTTTGAAAATATATAAACCTCAGTTTCTTTATATAAAATATTAGGCTAATGGTGAGATCTCTTCACAAGTTTAAGTTAGTAAAATAGTAATTTCTCAATATCTCCCGACATTATTTGTCAAAACATTTTAAATTAAATTCTACAAATATACTTCAAGTGCTGTTCCCAGAATTTAGCAGAAATTCCTACTTTTAGGTAGAGGAGAATGATATTCACAAGGGTAGCTTTGTTTTATTTATAAGAAGTTAAGAGGTATTCTAGCATATTTCAAGTATCAGTCTACAGAGTCAGACTGAACTTGGCCTTCAGTTTTACTTTATTAAGTTTTATCTTTTCCCCACTGAATGTTTCATTCCAGCTCTTTGAGTCCATTTTTTTTCAGATAAACATGGACAGAAAATAATTGTCAGTATGTATTTTTTTTTTTTTTTTTCCTTTTTGAGACAAGGTTTCACTATGGAGCTCAGGCTCGCCTTGAACTCACTTTGTAGCCCAGGTGGGCCTCGAACTCACAGTGATCCTGCTGCCTCCAGAGTGCTGAGATTACAGGCGTGCGCCACCACACCCGGTGTCAGCATGTATTTGTAAAGATTAAATAAGGTACTGAATATAAAGCATCTAGCATTAGTTGAATTATTTCTCCTCCTAGTTTTCCTCCCTTAATTGCTACCTTTGAAATATTTCAGAATAAAATTGTTTGTAGAAATAATCATAGCTAAATTTTTCATAGATAAAATGACGTGCTGATTTTGAAATACATATAATAAAAATTTAAAATACATACAATAAAAATTTACTGCTATTAGCACGGTAACTACCACAGTCAGAAGAGGGAGCGTCACAAGTACTTTCTCATAAGCCAGGGTTGGTAGCCTGTGCCTGTAATCCCAGCACTCAGAAGGTTGATGCAGGAGGATCCCTGTGATTCGAGGACAGCCTGGACCACATGGTGAGTTCAAAGCTGGCTTGAGCTACCTAGGGAAACCATTCCTGAGGAAACAGCAATAAATAAATAAACACATACATTCATACAGATATACATATTTTTTGATAAAAATGATCTAAGGTCTATCACTATCCAGGAATCTACTTTCTAAACAAATTGGATTTCTTCCAGTAGAGATGATAACTAAACTAACTTTCTGTATGTGCAGTTCGTGAATTCTGCATTTTACGATTGAATCATTTGCAAAAGGTTTATAGTAGTGATGTAATTCATCTGTGCAATTTAAATTATAAAGCTTTGTAGAAGATGGCATTCTCACTTATCACATTTGCTAATTTTAATTAGAAGTAAGTCTTAATAGAACCTACATTTTGTGTATCACTGTCAGAAGGCTAAAGTCTAGAACATTGTGTGTATAAATAAATATAGTAATTTTCAAATTTTCAAAAGTAGAGAATACAGATGTTTCAGACTGATCTAGTGATCTCCTCTACGCAAACTGTGCTGTATGTACAAGATCCACCACAAGCTTTCATTTTGTACCTTCTGTGAAGGAATGACTTCATATACGTTGGCTTCACTTCTCATAACTGTACATGAAAGTATTAGTTTTCTTTGCTATCAAAATGCAGTAGACCTAGAAAAGGATCACTGAGGTCTACCTGGGAAACAATCTGGATTTCTCAGTAAAGTGATCATTGAACTGTGGCTCAAAGTATTGTAGGAATCTGATCAGATAGGGATGGGAAAGCCATGACTTCAGAAAAACATCGTGAAACACAGTTAAAATACAACTCATGCAAAAGAATGGTGGCAATTAAGAAGAATAGAGAGGGTCACGTGAAAAAGGTCCAGTCCAGGAGTTTGTTCTTGGGACAGTAAGAAGGCTAGGGTCCATATTTTGGGCACACATTCTTTTAAATAATACTTTAACCACCGGCCTTCATATCCCCACAGAACCGGGCCTTCATTTACATGCCTTAAAGAAGTTCCTCAAAATACTGTAACGTAAATGAAAGAGATATGTTATCTGAGATAACATGCCCATCAGAGGGCTTCCCAGGACTGTTCTGGGTGTTCATCATTTGAATTTAAAATTTGGTGTTCTGCATGTTGATGCATACAATCTCTGTTGAATTTCAGAAGCTCCCTGAAGGAGCCTCGTTATTCTGCAGCTGCTATGTTCATTTGCATTTCAATATGAGCATTTAGAGGTCAACTGCTTGCATTTCAGTCACAGTTATAAATTAAAGACACTGAAGATATTAGAAACGATGTCTCCGTAGGTATTGGGAACAGATCCGGATCCCTAACGTGACCACACTGCCTGAAACGGGGTATACAAAGTGTTAGGCACGGGTGTAGATGGTCAATGTTATGTCATCAGTTACTCAGCCTTTTCATAAATAATTCCTTCTTACCTTACTTCCCTGAGCTGTCCAAGCCCTACATCAATAAACATCTTTGTATCTCATTAATCTTAACCTACGCTCCTAAGAAGCTACCTGCACTTTTAATATGCCATTGATTTCTATCTCTGCACTTCAGGTTCCATTCAGTAAGTCTATTTTACATTCATCTGTCATTATATAATCTATCAATCATTATTGACAATACTGAGCACTGTTCTAGGTGCTGGAAATACACCAATAAGGAAGATCAGTATGTGCCTTATCCACAGAGAGCTGTCTATTCTGAACAAATTTATGAATCCTATGATATATTTAGGAGCTTTTTGCACAAAGAAGTTTAATAAGTGTTAAATGAAGGAATGAATTTCCCACCTCACAGTACAGTAGGATTTAAAATAGACAACACAGCTTTAGCCTTCAGGGAGCTCGTGCCCTGTGCTGCACAGAGACGCACAGAGGCAATTTTACTGCATTGCACAAAGTATTATTTGCTATAGTAGAAGTATAAGCACATTTCTGTGGATGCACATATTGGCAGAAAAATTAATATTGGCTTGAGAGATGCTCTGTCCTTCTGCGAGGCAGGAAATAAATTATTGTGCCATCCACTGCATATAACTAGAAAGCATTTGCCCAATGCCTAGGGCATGAGTACATTCATAAAACAAATGAGAATAGGGAGAACGCTTTACCTTGCGATTTTTTATGGCAATGTTATGACATGTGACTGAGTACCTCTTTCATATTCATTGTCAGCTTCTTAGACAATGCTTGAATCTCTTCTCTTCCTTTATATTCTTTTTCCTCATGTTACCCTTCCTTTACCACTGGGTAGACAAGAAGGACTAAAGACACTCTACAAAATGTCAGTGCCTAGAACAGTGCTAAAACAAATAATCCAATTTGTAGTTTTTTAAACTGTTGCCTATTTCATTACTTCAAAATCACAAGTTAATTTGCTGAAAGCATTTTTAAATTGTGCCATTTGCTTCTTACACTGCAAACAGAACTACTTAAGGAATTAGGAGACAAGGGTCAAAGGCAGCTGCCACTAACAGAATGAATTTAGAAAAATCCTTTCTTCCCTCTTGGCCTTATTTTCCTCCTCTGTAAAATGAACTTATTGAAACAAGCTGGGAGATCATAATCTCAGGTGAGTGTGGAGCCAGAGGATGAAAGAGAAGAAAGTCAATATTTGCCACATGAAAGTGCAGTTGGTGCTGTTACAGCTTCTGGTATTTCAAGAGTCTGTAAAGCTGATTATATAAAATTTCCATAATATAAATTTAGCCCAAATAAAGCATATGTAAAGGCCAAATTCGGTCCAAAGACTTTTCTTTTTTCAGCCTTTGAACTGGATGCCTTCAAAAGTCCCTTGTATCTTAGACATCCTTTGCCTGCCTAATTAGAACGGTCTTATTTCCCTTTGTTGAATATCTACACAGCTTCAAAGTTCTATTCTCCAGATGAATTAAAAAGCATGTTTCGCAGGCTATAAAATTAAACTGTAATCACATATTGGAAAGTTTCAGTTTCTGCTAATCGCTTTGGAGGTTTCTGATTTGATTAAATAATGCTAAAATTAGGCTTGAATATTAAATGCTGTAAATCATGGATCCCGTGCTGAATAAAGACGAAAAGAAGGAACAGCGTCCCTCCTCTCCTTCCATTTTGCCTCTCCAGACTGCTGTGAACAGAGGGCAAGTTTGGGATGCAACCTGCTTTCATGGCTGTGCTAGAACTGGCCCATGAAGACCCTAAAAAATAATCCTTGAGCAAAGTAAACACTGCTGAAAGAAGGGCAACACTTTGGAACTAGCCCGCCAACTGATTAACACACCCAGGGTTTTCTGCAGCCTGGTAGAGAAGAAAAGAAGTCTGGATAAAATGAACCATTTTATTATGAGCAGTTAGCTCTTTAAAATTAGCTAATAAGATGAAACTCCTTGTGACTCACAGGTTTCTATCACTGAAATTATATATTACGTGCTGAGTTGAGTTTCGTTTGTTGAGGCCAGGGGTTATTGCATCCAGCAGAGTATCACATACAGAAGGGACTCAAGAAAAAAATTTAATCAATAACTTAACTAATCCCTGAATGAATCAATTAATTGGTAAGCTAGAATTTCTCTCTAGAGCAAGAGAAGCAAGAACAAAGGAACTGAATATAACTATGAGTTCTGTGAAGACAGCCAGAGTTTCAGTCAAATGAGAGCAGGAAGTCTAGTAATATAAACAGAAGATCCATAAAAGTTGGTGGCAGCCTAATGTCACTTGTAAGTGTCCATACACAGTTCTCCTATGCTTATTATCATCTCCTGCTTCTAGAAATTTCAAATATAGTATTATGTGAATTTTTGATGCCATTTGAATCTTATGGAATACTGATTAAAAAGGAAAAAAGTGATGAACCTGGCTGGTCTGTGTCTGTAGTCTGGTACCTGCTTCTACAGATTTCATTCCCTCTTTAGGGCTGTCAGAGTGGATCATTACATGGGCCACAGCACTGGGCTGTCTTGGGACCATACAGTGTGCTCTATCTGATGTTTGAGTCTCAGGACTTTGGTGTTCTAGGGTGAAATCCACACCTGCATAACTCAGGAGAACACCGGAATTTCATAGCCAGTGATGTGGAGTCACTTTCTTGGTCTCCCCCATGTCAACTGTCTTCCTGACGTTTTCCAGCTTCCACCCTCACCCACCTACTTTCTGTTCCCTGGCCAGGACTCAGAAACTTCTGGACTTACTTCTGCTCATACTTTCTGTTCCTGTTACCAAGCTGCCACAGAAGTCAAGTAGGGAGAGGCTAGAGAATACAACAAGGCAGCAGGAACCTCTTGGGAACAGTTCCCTCTGCCCCCTTGGGGACAGCACCTTTGATAACAGAGATGTGCTTTTCTTGCCACTACCACCTGTGACCACCATGTTGGCAGAGGTTCCCCGGGGGCTCAAATGAAGGAAAATAAATGCACAGAAAGCGTTTTCTTCATTCTCTGTGACTTTTAGGAATCCCACCCCCAACTTTCTACTTTTCAGTGTAGAAATGGCAGGTGCTTCTCTTGGAGTTCACTATGCCAGCACCTGTTCCCTAAGTCCAGGTTTGGAGTAGGTGTGAGTCCAAGTCTGAAGATATCAGAAGATGAGGATCTAAGAAACTTATGTATTGTTTGAAATTGTACAGTTCTCTCTGCCTCGGTTTGTTACAATTATTATTCAGAATCCTCATCTAGTTGGTGCAGTCATTCTGCTCAGAGTTGTAGCTGCATTCAGTGGAAAAAACAGACCACAGTGTACACAGGCCACTTTGGTTAGGCCAGAGTTTTTCTCCTGTAGTTTTATTACATGGTGAAAACACAGAAGATCGCCTGAAGGGATCAACAGTTCCATTTGACAGATCCAATTGAAAATTGGTGTTGTAATTAGGTTTTATTTACTCAAATGTTATTCTGCAAAGGAATGATATCTGGATTCTACAAAAAGGGATTTAACAAACTGAGGGCAGACCAACCATTTGGTAACATTCTTGGAGGGGTCTTGTGATCCATATGGCTTTATTCATGTGATTAATATATATTAGTAGCTCCAATTATGCACCAGATATTATGCTAGGTGTAAGAACTACACTTTTTTCTCAAAAGATCTAGTGTACTAGAAACCAGTGTCAGATCACCACCAGTGCTATAATATAAGAAAGCAGAATGTTAAATCCAGGCTACAGGGAGATCTGTATATGGTGTTCAGGGTTATGACAAAAATCCAAGACTTGTATTATGGAAAAATAGAGCAGAAACTGAATTCTGGAATAGAGAAGGGTCCTGACCAATCTCTGAGTGCAGATGAATTTTAGAAGCTGCATGAACTGATAAATAGAACATCCAAGATAAACTCTGCTCTAGACTGAATGAAATGCATGGATATGCTATTTCAAAAATATTTTAAAGTGCATGTTAATTTGTTTAATGTATATAACTAGTTTCTGTGAATTCATTGAAAAGAAAGCTTTGTCCTAATACCTATTTGTTTCTTCTTTGTGAGAATCATTTTTATCAGTATCTTATACTCAGAGTAACTACTCTGAAGATGACAATATACTGCATACTGTATTAACTATTGTTCTCTTGTTATTTTGTTTTATTTTTTTATAAAATGAAAAAGTAGAAGAAAAAGAAAAGTGTATTATAAGGATGCAAGAACTTCTGAAGATCTGGTGTATAGATTAAAATGGATAACAGTAAAGAAATAATTTGAGGGCAGAGTAAGAAAAGCACTGGCAGTCAGACAAGGTATTTAGGTATAAATTTATCATCAAATGAATGGAAACAAATGAATACATTTAAATTATGAACAAAATCACCTTTTGTTTTAGAAAGACTGTTCTAAATATATTGAGAATTAAAGTAGAACAAAATTAAAGACAGTAAAATTTGATAAGTGGCTATTGTAGCAACTCAAGGAACAAACATTATAAGACATTCTGGGATTGGTTAAATATGTGGTGCTGGCCAGAGCAGTTATGCCAGACAAGGAAATTAAAGGAGATATAAGTAGGAAAGTAAGAGGTCAAGTTAGCACTCTTTGCAGATGGTGTGAGCCTTTACATAGATGACCCTAAAAACTCCACTAGATGAATATCAGATCTGATAAAAAAAATCACCAAAATGGCGGGGTACAATATCTACACACAAAACTCAACAGCTTTCCTGCCTCCCAGCAATGGACCTTCCAAGTAGGAAATAAGGTGAAGAATTCCATTCACAGTAACTTCAGAAATAATGCTAGGAGCTAACCACAAGATGAAAGGACACTACAGTGGAAATAAAGGAACACTGAAGAAGGAAATGTAGGACCTTGTAAAATAGAAAGACATGCTTCACTGATGCACTGGCACAACTGATATTGTTACAAGGACCATATCATGAAACGTGACCTACCTATTCAGTGTGATTCCTCCTAGAGCACTGCAACATTTATCCCAGAACTAGAGAAAATAATCCCTGAATTTCGTATGGAAGTACAAAAGACACCATATAGCTAGTGCAATCCTGAGCAAAAAAGGCAGTGCTGGAAGCATCACAATACCCAATTTTTAATTATATTACAAAGCCACAGGAGAAAACACAGCATGGGTCTGGCACAAAAAGACACAAGGAGCCAGTGGAATAGGGCAGAACACACAGAACAAATCAGGGTGCTGATGGCCATCTGATCTGTGACAAAAGCCAAAAAAATTGCTGGAAAAAAGTCTCTTGAAAAAGTATGCTGGGAAACCTGGATATCCACATACAGAAGATCAAAAATAGATTCTTGTCTCTTATACTAAAATCTGACAAAAATGAATCAGGCATCAATTAGAGCAGAAATCTTGCAAATGTTAGAAAAAGACATAAGGGAAACATTTGAAGGTATAAGCCTATTAAACACTCTCTAAATTGGACCCCAATAGCACAAGAAATAATATCCAGAATCAAAAAGTGATATTACATCACTGGTTTTTTGAAAGGAACAGTTAATATTTAAATTTTTTCCTTGACCAATTTTGCATGATTATATCTGGTAATCTCAACAACTAATTTGAAGACAACAATATGCAAGGTAACAACCATTGGTGAATTCCTATCATCTTGTTTAGTGAAACTCTGCATCATTTCTAATGGGTTTTTTTTATTAGTTTTTTATTTTCTTTACCTGAGAATAATGGTTTGATCAATCTTACAATCTTACAGCTGATAATCTGAGCAATTCCGTTGGAGATAACAATATGTAATATAACAGCCACTGTTAATTCCTATCATTTTGTTTTGAAACCCTTTATCATTTTGGTGTTGTTTTATTTTTGTCTATGCTATTGTTATTTTGTTATTTTTTTTTTATTCTCTTTAAAATAAAAGGACAAATTCAAAAGCTCTGCAGAGCAAAAGAAATAGTAATGAGTGAAGAGAAAACATACAGAATGGGAGAAAATTTTAGTCATCTACACTTCTGACAGGACTTATTTACAGAACATATTAAAAGCTCAAAAAGGGGCTGGGGACTTAGCTCAGCAACGCAGTGCATGCCTGGCAAGTGCAAGGTCGTGAGTTTGATTCCAGGTACCGGAAAAAAAAAAACAAAAAACAACAAAAAAAATAATAAAAGCTCAAAAAACTACTCCCTCCAAAAAAAAAAAAAGTCAGTAGATGGGCAAGTGAATTAACCAGAGAATTTTTAAAAGACAAAATACAAATGGACAATAGTATATGAAAAACATCTTTCAAATGTTAGCCATTAGGAAAATACAAATGAAAACCTCACTGAGATTCTATCTCCAGTAAGAACAGTTATGATAAAAAGTACAAAACATGATAAATGCTGGTGAAGGTATAGGGGAAAAGGAATCATTCTATTTGTTGGTAGTGCAAACAGGTTGAACCACTACAGAAATCAGTATGGAGAGTCTGCAAAATATAAAAATAGATATACAATTTGATTCATCTATGCCACTCTTGGTATACTTGTAAAAGGATTAAAAATAGCTTACTATAGTGAGTCATGTATAACCAAGTTTAGAGCAGTACAACTTACAATAACTAAGTTGTGGAAACAACTTTGATACCCATCAACAAATGAATAATAAAGAAAATTATATGTATATTATAATTATAAAATTATATATATATATTATTCAGCTATAAAGCAGAATAAAATCATGTCATTTTCAGGAAAACAGAACTGTGGACCTTTATTTTTAAGCAAACTATACCACTCTCAGAAAGTTAGAAAATAACATGCTTTCTGCTTTATAAGAAAACAAAAAAAATGAATAAACAAAAATAAATACAAAAGCAATAGAGAGGACAGAAAACCAGAGGCAATCTTCTAGTGAAAGGAAAAGAGAAGAAGTAAGGGAGAGAGTGAGCAGGGATAAAAATAATCAAAATATGTAATATGCATGTAGAATACAATCATTAATCTCATACTGCACTACTGCTAATACCCACCAATGACAAATATATGCTACTACATTGAAATGAGAGACTACAGTTAAAAAAAATCTAAAAAAAAGTCGGTTAAAAAAATCTAACATTCTTACAGGTGTTAATATTAAACAATATCCAGGTTGACAACATAGTGTTACAAACAAGATGTAGAAGAGAATCTGTGCATGTTACTGTTTTTGAGATGACATCCATATGCTTTTATCAGTGCAGCTTATTATGTCTTAAATGATAAAGTTAGGATATTCAATGTCCCTCTTAAGAATGGCTGAATTTAGTGAGAAATCTTGTGCTTCTCAGGGCAGCAGAAAGAGATTTCCTATGTGATAATCTTTTAACCTTTAGTCTTCAGTGCTGAATGCAGAAATATAAATGCTAATACCTAAATGATGTAAAAATTGTGAAAACCCAAATTAGGTTTATAGGTGTGAGACTGAAAGAAATATACACAAAAAACAGAGGAGAAATTTTTAACAAATGCTAATGTTGTTGAGCCTCAAAAATTTCCAGAATTTCAGTTGATTTAGATTTCAGAAACTGTAGATCATTTTGCTTATACTGTATTTATGAAATCTCAAGCTATACTTGCCAAATTTTAATTCTTGGTTAGAACCTGTGTGACACTGGGTAAACTGGTTCATCACACTATTTGTGATTCCGTTCTAAAAATGGTATATACATTATTGGGTTTTTATATGGCTCAACTGGGTCACTAGGTGTGCAGTCATGAAAATAATACCCAGAACTCTATTATTGCTAGAGAGCCGTCACGTATATGGCATTTGAAGCACTGGAAAGAGCATAGAATTACAAGATGACTGGATGTAAAACCTTAGAGGACAATGATTTTTTCAAAAAAATGTTTATATTTCACCCTATACCAAATATTTCTATTTTTACTTTTTGGTACTTAGTTCTTAAATATAGACTATTGATCAGATTTCATAAGTACAAGGACACTTTACAATTTTATGCATTAAAAATAAAGAAATAAAATGCAAAGCTTTTTAAAAATCAAAGCAGTCAGACTTTTCTGTGGATTGCACTGTAAAACATAGCTCCATGATCACACCTCAAGGAAAAATTTAAATTTAATAACACTACCTTCAAGTTTTATCTATGTAAAATTATTAAGTACAGAATAATATAAGGTGGTGTCCTAGGTACTGCTATAACTAACAAAACCTGGCTTTACTAGGAAACAAAATTGTTCATTAGCCAGACCTCATCTATATACAGTAGTACTATCATCCTTCATATTTTAATGAGTCCTACTGCCGTGGGGCTCTCAGCTAACAGCACTGACATCAACCTTTCCACTCAGGGGCAAGTCATTCCCATAGACATGAGAGTGCCCTATGGCAATTGCTTTGCAAGACAATGTCATATTTACAGCACAGCTTCTCCTGGTCTCCAAAATGAGCATGATGCCATTATTTTTAGACCATGAGAAACTCGCTGAGGAAGACAGCTATGAAATTCACTTACTCATTATGTTCGTATTATTATTGCATAGAAACAGTACAGGATAATGAGATCCATCTTGGCATATCGGTATGTGTATGTAACATCTTTATTATTTGCATCCCCATTATTCCCACTTATTTCCCTCCCTCTTCCCCTTGATCCCTTTGGTGATCTCTAAATCTCTATCTTCTTTTTTGTCGACACTCTTCCTTTTATTATTTTTAGATTAGTCATGAATATGGTAACATGTGGCATGCAACTTTCTGTGACTGGCTTATTTTGCTTAACATAATGGTTTCTGTTCCATCCATTTTCTTGCAAATGAAAGGTTTTCACTCTTTTGTATAGCTGACTAATATTCTATTGTTATGTATATCTCATTTTTATTCATCTTTTGACAGGCATCCGGGCTGTTTCACAGCTTAGCTGTTGTAAATTGGGTTGCTGTAAACATGAGTATGCATCAATCACGATAGTATGCTGTCTTCAATTCTTTCAAAAAAATACCGAAGGTCTGAATAACTGGATCAAATAGTACATCTATTTTTAGTGTTTTGAGGAATTTCCATGATGATTTGCATGGTGTTTACTACTTTATATTCAGACCAACAGTATAGAAAGTTCCTTTATCCCCTGAATTCTCATCAGCAATCATAGGTTTTTATTTTTTTATGATAATCATTTTGACTGGAGTGAGATGGAATTTCAGTGTAGCTTTGATTGCTATTTTCATAATATCTAAGGATGTTGAACATATTTTCATATATTCATTGGCCATTTCACTTCTTTTGAAAACTGTCTGCTCAATTCATTCTCCCATGTGTTGATTGGGTTACTGCTTTCAGGGACGTTAATTATTTTTAACTTCAAATATTCTAGCTACTCTACTGAGAGATTATTATTACCTAGAATATTTGACGTTAAAAATAATTAACTAGAATCCAGCTTCAATCTTCTCCATGTGGATATCCAGTTTTCACAGCATTATTTGTTGAAGAGATTTTTTTTTTTGATCCTTTTGTTAATATTTGGATAGTTGCAGGTACATAGTTTTCTTTTTCTGTGTCTCCTATACTGTGTTTTTTTTTTTTTTCCTGTCTACTTGTCTGTTTTGTGCCAGTATGACACCATCTGTGTTACTATGCTATTCTTTTTATAATTTCAAATTGGGTGTTGTGATGCCTCCAGCATTGCTCTTGTTGCCCAGGACTGCTTTGGATATTGTGAGTGCTTCATATAAATTGTAGGATGGTTTCTTTCCAGGTCTGGGAAGAATATTTTAGTGTTTTATTGCAGCTCATGTTGAATCTGTAGCTCACTTTTAGCAATACTGCCATTTTATCAATATTAATTCTGCCAATTTATCAACAGAGATGTCTTCCACTTTTTAATATCTTAAACTTTTTCTTCAATGTTCTGTAACCTTCATTATAGTGGTCTTTCACCTTGGTCAAGGATATTTCTAGGTATTTTATTTACTTGAGGCATTTATGAATGGTATTGTTTCCGTGGATTTTTTTCTTGGCAGTTATATTATTGTTGCATAGAAATGCTACTGATTTTTGTGCATTCATTTTGTATCTTGCCACTTGGCTAAATGTATCAGCTCTAAGAGTTTTCTGGTACAGTTTTTAGGGTCTTCCAAGTAAGAAGAATATACCATCAGTGTGACAGTGTGACAGTGTGACAGTTAAGCCAAGTAAGCCAAATTGATTGGCCTGTGTGTTACACAGGACATTGGTAAACCACACTTCTGTATGTAGGTGGCTCTTGGAGGCTTGAACTTGGGTACTGTATCTACACTCTAGCTCTTGCCTTTCTGGAATTCATCTGTTTTGCTTTCTAATTTCCACGTGCTAAAGAGCTTTGCCCTACCGCAATCTTGCACCATGCCATTTCTGCCTTGCATCAGCCCACCATGCACTGAAACCTCTGAAATAATAAATCAAATTGATTTTTTTCCTTCTTTAAATTGCAGATGTTGGTGATTATGTACCAGTGATAAACAGCTGACTGATAGTTTGCAATATGAAGAATTTGGCTTGCTCACTTCATAGTCTTATTCATTTCATGTCCCTTTATTCTTTCTTTTGTTTAGTCTTGTTAAAAATTTAAGAACTCTATTGAACAGGAGTAGAAAGAGTGGACATCTTTGTCTCATTTCTGATTTTGGAGGACATGCTTTCAGTTTGTCCCCATCCAGTATGATGTTGGCTGTGGATTTATAACACAGCTTTTATTATTTATTTTTTTTAAATTTTTATTTTTATTTTTTTGGTACCGGAAATCAAACTCATGACCTTGCACTTGCCAGGCAAGCGCTGTGCCACTGAGCTATATCCCTGGCCCTTGACTTATATTATTTAGAAAAGATCCTTCCACACCTATCTTTCAAGGTTATTATCATGAAAAGATGTGTAGTTTTGATGAAGGGTTCATGTACATCTATTGAGATGATCATGTGAAGTTTCTAAAATTTTAATTATATATGTATTATATTTATTGATTTACAAATATTAAAACATCCTTGCATTTGTAACACTGAATCAACTTGTTCATGGTTTAGGACCTTTTTATTGTGTTCTTTAATTCTGCTTTCGAGAATCTTACTGAGGATTTTTGCATCTATATTAATTGGAATATCGATCTATAGTTTTCTTTGTTAAATCTGTTTCTGACTTTGCTAGTAAGGCAATATTGGCTTTGTAGAATGAATTTTTTATTTCATGAAAAAAGAGAAACATTCATGTTCTTCTTTAAACCTCTAGTAAAATGCAACATTAAATCCAGTGGATCTAAACTTTTCTCTGAGGGGAGAGTTTTTTGTGTTCTTTCTATTTTATTGCTTGTTATTGATCCATTGAAATGTATTTATGTCTAATTGGTTTAATTTTGATAGGTAATATATTTTTGAGAATTAATCCATTTCTTCTAGATGCATCAATTATAAGTTTTCAGAATGTTTTCTAATGACCCTCTAGATTTCAGTGGTACCTACATTAATTTTACTCTTTTATCTTTCATTTTATTAATTGGGGTCTCTCTCTTTGGCTAAGTCTTGCTCAAGGTTTATCTGTTTGTCTGTTCAAGCAGCCAACACTTTGATTCATTTGTATTGTTCTTTTGGTTCATAGCTCGTTAACTTCAGCTCTAAGCCTTCTTATTTATTTCAGTACTGGTTTTCATTTTGGTTTGTTCTTGTTCATCCAGGACGTCGAGATGCATTACTCAGGTATTTTTCTGGTGTAGGTCTTTATAGCTATAAATTCCCTAACAAAACTCCTTTCATTGCATCACGCAGAATCTAATGCCCTGTGGTCCCCCTCTCACTTCATTCTGGGAACTTTAAAGTATCACTCCTAATGTCTTAAATGACCATATGACCACTAAAAAGAATATAACAGCCATTGTCAAATTCCTAGAATTTGCCTAGTGAAATTCTGTATCATTTCTAACTTTTTTATTATTTTTTATTTTCTTTAAAAAAAGGAAATTATACTATGCAATGTCTTTGTATTTGTGTAGTTTCTTGGTTTCTTTTTCTGTTACTTACTAGTTTCCTTTCATTGTGTTCTGATAGGGTACCTAAGATTATTTTAATTTCTTGCATTTATTAAAACTTGCTTATGGCACAAATACGGTCTGTTTTGGAAAATGTTCTATTTACTGCTACAAAGAATATGTATTTTTGGATAAAACTCTCTGAATATGTCTTGATTCCGTCTGATCTGCCAAATAATTCTTAATTTTTTGTGTGACTGGCCTATTAGCTACAGTGGATAATTGAAGATCCCTTGTGTAATTGTACTGGGTTTAGGTGCCCCTTTATGCCAATTAGTGCTTGCTTTTTAAATATCTTATGTATGTGCATGATTTTATTTATTTGTTTATCATTGGCATATTTTGGAGATACATAATAGTTGCATTCATGTGGGAGAATTGGTACATATGTATAGTCACATCTCATTACTTGTACACTCTTTTCCCCTAAACTTTCCCTCTCCCCTTGCTCAAATTTCTTTACCATTTCTACAATGTCTACCTTTCTGCTTCCTACATTACCTCATCTTTTACTCTTTAAATTACATGTGTTTTGGATTTCTTACATGAGAAAAATCATGTAATGCATCAGTGTTAGATTTTACTTTGCAATATGGTCTCATGATAAATCTATTCCTACAAAAGACTCAAATTTACTTTTTTCCTGGCTTAGAAGTATTTCATTTTATATATATGGTATATTTTCTTTATCCTTTTATTTGTTGATTGGAATATATACCATTTCCATAATTTGAATATTGTGAATTGTGCTGCTATAAACATGGATAGGCACATACCACTATAATATAATGAATTTAACTCTTTTAGAAAGATGCCAGAAATGGTATAGTTGGGTCAAATGGTATTTCAAATTTTAGTTATTCAGGAATCTTCATACGGATTTCCATAGTTGATGTACTACTTTACATTTGCACCAACAATGTAGAAAAATTTGCATTGCCTTACAACCTTGCTGTTATTATTGGTTGTTGAGTCCTTTATAATAGTCTTATTAATGTAACAGAAAATCTCAGTGTTACTTGATTTCCATTTCTCTAAAGTTGAAGAATCCTGAACTTCTTTTATTTACTTATTGGACATTTTCACTTCTTTTGACATATTTCTACTCATCTTTATTGCCCATTTTTCATTATGTCTTTTGTTTTGGGGGCATCTAATTTTTTTTCATTTTTTTACGTCTCCTATATGTTACTCCTCTTTCCAAGTAGTCGCTAGCAGTTATTTTTTCAATTCTGTAGTTTGTCTCTTTACTCTGTTTCTTTTTATTATGCTGTGTGGAAGATTTTTAATTTTGGTATTTTCCCATCTAATGAATCACAGTGTCATTTCTTGTGCAATTGAGGTTCTGTTCAGAAAGTGCTTGCACAATGCCTATGTCTTCAAAAAATTTGACTATTTTCCTCCTAGAAAACTCAGATAATCTGCTTTTGTATATAGGTCTTTGATTCAGTTTGATTCAATTTTTTCTATAGGATAGAAAATCTTCACTGTTTGCTGCACATGGATAGCCAGTTTTCCCAGGACCATTTGTTAAAGAGGGTATCTTTTCTTCTTTAGTGTACGTTTTTTACCCCTTTGTAAAAAGTCAGATGATAAAGGAGCATAATATTGTTTCGGCCTCACCAATTATATTACACTGGTCAAAATATCTAGTTTTTGCCAATACCATGCTGTTTATCTACATTTTCATTACCATAGAATTGTTTGTTATTTAAATTTAAGATTACAACTGATTGCCTCTTTTTGCTCAGGATTCCTTTGGCTATTCCAACTTTATTGTGGTTCCATATAAAATTTAGGATTTGCTTTTCTAGTTCTTTAAATGCTATTCATATATTAATTGAAATTTTACTAAATCTATATATCATTATTTACAATAAGGCCATTTTGACAAGTTAATGCTGCCTACTCACGAGCAACGATGCTTTTCCATTTCTTAATGTCCATTTTAATGTCTTTTCTACAGTATACTAGTTTTTGTTATACAAGTTTTTCACTTCGTTGGTTAAGTTAATTCCTAGATATTTTTTTAAACTAATTGGCACTTACACTATTTCTTTCTCAATGGTTTCATTGTCACTCTGTCGGTATACCACAGATTCAGTTATAGAGGACTTTCACTTCCTTAGTCAGGTGAATTATTAGATATTTATGTTTCTTTGAAGCTATCATGAAAGTGATTGTTTTTGTTGTTTCTTTGTCAGTGGATTCATTCTTGGTGAGCACTACTTTTTCTGTGTTGATCTGGTGAACTGCCACTTTGCTGAATTTACTAGTTCTGTGAGTCTTTTGGTAAAGATTTTGAGGACTTCTATTTTTTTCTGATACAGATGATTGTACTTCGAAGTTAAGCTATACAAATAATTTAACTTCTTTCTTCTCTATTCTTGTGCCTTTAATTTTTTTCTTTTGAGTGATGGCTCTGTCTATAGTTTTGAGTAGTATACTAAAAAGAAGTAATAGCATTGGACACTGTTCTTATTCTTAATTTACCGTGAGCTTGGCATTGAGGTTGCCATAAATGATTTTCATCAATATGAGGTAATGTCCTCTACACTTATTTTGTTTGTTTGTTTGTTTGGTTTGGTTTGGTTTGGTTTGGTACTGGGAATGGAACTCAGGTCTTTGCACTTGCCAGGCAAGTGCTGTGCCACTGAGCTATATCCTTGGCCCCTTATTTGTTCACTTTTTACACTTACTTTTGTCAGAGTTTTTACTACAAATGGATGCTGAATTTGGTCAAAGGCTTTTTCTGCATCTATTGAAGTAATCATATGATTTTTATCCTTCTTTGTATGGTTTCTTACATTTATTCATTTACATGCATTGAACTACCATAGCATCCCTATGAAGTAGCTAACTCAGTCATGATTTATGATCTTTTTAGTGGTTTTACATTGTGTTTGCAAGTGTCATATTGAGCACTTTTACATCTATGCTTATTTAGGAAACTGGACTCTCATTTTTTTTCTCTGTCTCTGTCTCTGTCTCTCTCTCTGTCTCCCTTTCATTCTCCCTCTCCTTTATCTTATTTTGGTATCAAGTTGATGCTGGCTTCCAAGAATTAGTTTGGCTGCCTTCCTTCCCTTTCAATTTCATGAAAAAGTTTGAGGTGTATTGGATTTTTTTAGTTGATGGGATTTTCATTACTTTCTCTGGTTTATTGCCTTTTGATGGTACAGTCAAAGGTTTTACACCATCTTGGTTCGGCTTTGCTGATTCTTATATGTTTAGGGAATTCAACTATTTTTGCTGGGTTATCCAATCTGTACAAAAGTAAACTTTAAATAGTTTCTTATAATTCTCCAGATTTCAGTAGAGTCCCTCGTGGTGCTTTGAGTTTGGTTTTTTATGTCCAATTGCACTGAAATGTGTCTTTGCTTCTTTTGGAAAGCTTGGCTAAAGGTACATAAATCTTATGTTTTCAATGAACTAACTCTTTGATTTCTTGCTCTTTTGCATTTTTTTCTCAATTTGATTAATTTCTGATCTGATCTTCATAATTTCTTTGCATATAAATTTTTGGATTTGAATTACTACTGTTTTTCTAGAATCTTGAGATGTATATTAGGTTGATTGAGATTGCTCTATTTTTAATGTGGGAATTTATAGCCCAAAACTACCCTCTTTGAACTACTTTAATTTTGTCTGATAAGTTTTGATATATTGTCCTATCATTATTATTTGATTCTAGCAGTTTTTAATTTCTCTCCTGATTTTTTCTGTGACCACTGACACTGCATGTTGGTATATATTTGTCCTTTTATGTCCAGTAGTTTTTTCTGTGTGTGAAAGTTGTTGCAAAAATATTTGGTACATATATATTTTAAATTGTTAGCTCTTCCTAGTGAATTGTTCTCTTTGAAAGTATGTAATAACATTCTTTTTCTCTGATGAGTTTAGGCTTGAAGTCAACTTTGTCTGAAGATAGGATAGCTACATTTGTTTTTCTGTCAGTCTCCAGTTTCATGGATTATTATTTTTCATTCTTTTACTTTCAACCTATTTGTTTCTTTGTGGATAAAGTTTTTCTCTTGCAGGCAGTATTCAGTTGAATTTTTGATCCCATCTTCTAGTCTGTGACTTTTGACTGGAGAGTGCAGGCCATTGATATTAAGTATTATTATTTAAAGTTGCTTACTTTAAATCCTTTCACTGCATTATTTTTTCACTTGTAATTCCCTTGTATTTTTCTTTTGTTTAACTACTTTTCCAGTTAGATAGATTTTATTCTTTGAGCTCTTGGGCAATATTGGCATGACTGTGTATGTGTAGGATTTCATTAAGTACTTTGTGTAATGGTGATTTGCTGGCCGTTACTTCCTTTAAATTCTTTGTTGTGGAAAGTCATTATTGCCCAGAAAACATAATTTTGAAGGATACAGTAATCTCAGTCAGCATCTGCTTCCCTAAGTCTTGAGAAATGTCACTAAAGCTTCACCAGCCTTTGAGCTTTGTGTTAAGAATCTACTGTTATTCTTAAATGATTTCTTCTATAGGTTACTTGATGTTTTCCATCAGCAGTTTTTATTATTTTCTCTTTGCACTGAATTTCTGGGATTTTTGAATACAATGTATTACGTAGAAGATTTCTTCTGGTCATGGTTACTGGGGGTTTTCTGTGTGCGTTTTACATTTACATTGAATTTTTTCCCTAGATTAGGAAATTTTTTAGGATGTTTTAGTGACTAAGGTTTTTATACCTTTGGTGTGATCTTATAACCTTTCCTTGTCCCTTGTGATTCCTAGGTTGCTTTTCTGAATCATGTAGCACCTGTGGAATTCAGCTATCAGTGGTGCCTTGCTTTCAGTATATTACTGAGTTCATTATCCAATACATACCCTTGTATTCAAATTCTAACAGTCTCCCCTCAGACTGGCCATTCCTGTTGTCCATTTTCAATTGTATTTTTCATATTGAGGATTTCTAATGGATTCTTTTTCATAATTGTTACAAAAGTGATCATTCATATCTCTTTTATCTCCTTAACTTCAAACAATTTTTTTATTCTTTCTTTAAGCTCACTAAAACATTTTCTTAATTAAATATTTTCACTTTATTTCGTCTTTTTTAAGCTCACTATATACCTTATTGATTTTCACATTAGTGTTTTTCTTTTATTTCTTAAAATATTTTAATCATTTGGCTTGTAGATAAAAATATACATAATTCTGCTTGCTTTTGGTTTCCAGATATCTAAAGTATCCATTTCCATCCTTTTTCTTTTGGTCTATGTGTCTTTCCAGGTTTGCTGCATTTCTTGCAGGGAGAATATAGTCAGGTCTTATTTTCTGATACAATCTATCAGTCCCTCCTTTTAACTGTAGAATTAGAACCATTTACATTAAGTGTTATTATTGAAAGAAATGTACTAATTTCTATTATTTTGTTGATTTTTTGTTTGATTCATTCCTTACTCTCATGTTTTCATCTACTTTTTGATGGTTATAATTGTATTCTTTCTCTGTACCACCCTGTCTAGTGACACTCTGTATTGTCTCTAATTTTTTTTTTACTTTATTATTTTCTTATTCTCTTTAATGTTTTGATCAGTCTTCCATTCTTACATTTGATAATCTGAGCAACTTCATTGAAGATAACAATATGCAATATAACAACTACTGTTAATCCCTAACATTTGGTTTGAAACCCCGTATCATTTTTAATGTCCTTGCTTTGTTTTGTTTGTATTTTGCTATTGTTCTCTTTTTATTTTTTTTACTATGCTCTTTAAAATAAAAAAAAATAAGAAAAAACATAAAGTATTTTCTGCAGTGCTGGCTTAGTGGTCAAGAATTTCTTTTATTTATCATTATCATGAATGATCTTTTTTCTATTTTAAGTCTGAAGGATTGCCTTGTAAGACAGAAATATTGACAATTTTTTCAGGATTTTAAAAGCATAATTTCTAAAACTCCTGGCTTTTAGAGTTTTCATTGATTAATCTACTATTATTCTGATGGGTTTGCCATTATAATTGATATGATATTTCTTTCTATCAGCTGTTAGTGTTCTTACTTTATTCTAAATTGTTGGCAGTTTCACTATGATATGTCATGCAGAGGTTCTTTTCTCGTGTCTATTTGGGGTTCTAAATGCTTCCAGTACCTAGATAGCCACCTCATTCCGCCAACTTGTGGGATATGATCTGCGGAAAGTTCTATGAGTTTTCTATGTCATTATCTTGTATTTCTTGCTCGTCCTTGAGGCCTGTGAGTTTTAAATTTAGTGGTTCAGTGATCTCAAAGAGCTGTTGAATATTCTGTTAACTGATTTGTTTTGTTTTTTAATTTTTTTGTCCTTTTTTCCTTTTTTAATTTTCTTAGTACATAGTTACCACACTTAATAATAACATTCATCACAGAAAGTTGATATACATACCTGACACATTCTAGTTCTTTTTAACCCTCTCTCTTTCCCTTATCTCTTGGGCCCCTTCCTTTTGTGCAAAAGTGTTATCTTCCTGCTTTCTATTATCTTTCATAGTGCTCTATAAAGTATATTTTGAGTTTTTTCATGTAAGAGAAACAAAGTGATATTTTAGCTTGTATGGCTAATTTATTTCACCTAACATTATGGTCTTAAGGTGCATCTATCTTCCTACAAATAATTCAAGTTTATCCTTCTTCATGATAGAGTAGTACTCCACTGTGTATAAATATCACATTTTCTTTATCTATTTATCTGTTGATGGACATATAGTTTTGCCTACTATGAGTTGTGTTGCTACAAACATGGGTATGCATATCCCACTGTGATATTATGTCCTTAATTCTTTCACAAGATACATAGAAGTAGGGTATTTTGAGATAGTGTTTTTGCTTTATTACCGCCTGAATATTGTTGTACATGTACTTAGTTTTCAGGACCTGATATTCTTTATTCTATTTCATCTGACTGCTCAGATTTTCAACTGAGTTTTTTATTTAACTAATTGAGGTTTTCCTTTCAAGAAATTCTGACTCTCTTTCATAGCCTCTATTAATGGAAGTATTATGTCAGTATTCTACAGTATGCTCCTTAATTCACTCAGCTGCTTATCTGTAATTTCTTTGAATTCATGGATCATTTTAATAATTGATTCATTCAAGTTCTCATTTGTGTATTCTTTAAATTTATTGATAATTTTAACTACAAACTTTACACAATTATGTGTCTGAGCATGGTGTGGTGACTCATGTCTATAATCCCAGTACTTAGGAGTTTGAGGCAAGAGCATTGCCCTAAGTTCAAGGCCAGCCTGGGCTGAATAATGAGACACTATCTCAAAAAAAATAACAGATTATCATCATCATAATGCTAACCACAATAAAAGTTTCTTGCCTAGAATTTAATCCAGTTCAATGTCTGTGACTTTGCTATCAAACTATTAACTAAAATTGTGGAATTTTAAACTTTTGGACAAATGTTATGTTTTCTCATGTTGCTTGGTGTTTGGGTTAAGGTTTTCAAATCAGTTGAGATGGAGATCATTAACATTAATTGTAGAGGGCTTTTTTTTTATAAGTGGCTCTCATTTTGTGATGTACCCTAGACTGTGCACATATGTGTCAGTGTAAAAGCAACCAGTCAACCTATTCAAATCCCCAGGATCTCCTTATGAAGGGAAAATAACCACAAGTAATATCAATATCTAAAGAATCAACCATATGTCAACCTATGATGGTAAACTTGTTTCAAAACTGTCTCCTATTTTACTAACCTAACAAAGGAAGGGGAGATTAATAATGTAGGATAGGTTAGAAAAAAATTAGACATTCATGATAATATTTATATATGAGAATAAAGTGTTGCAAGAAGAGAAATATGAGAATGCATCAGAGGAGAAGTAAATGTGCAGAGAATGGAAAAGAATATAAATGGGAAGTGATAGGGAGATTAAATTCAGTTAATGAACTTGCAGAAAAGTGAAGCTAGAAAACCCCATGAAACAACATGGTAAAAAAGCATGACAAAAAGGTAAACACAATAGAAACACAAATAATAACACACATATATACTCTCCCACACATAAAGCAAAAGGTCTAATATTCCTCCTTGTGGGTACATTTAGAATGGGACAATCATTTCCTCAGATTTCTATTGTTGGAAGCTACCTCATATAAGGAGGGTTGTGAAAATCTTTTTTTAATCCATAGTTCTCCTTTCTAGCCTCTGTCCAAGTATTTGAAACAATTTAAAGCCATCTACAGGGTAAGTTTCAGCCATCCAAGTTGCAGACAGGTGCTACCTCCTTGTGTGAGGTAGTTTCCAACAATAGAAATGTGAAGGAAATGATTGTCCCATTCTCAGTGTGGCAGGACTAGCTCACACTTGATTATCACAGACTGATCAGGTCCAAAACCTCCCAAATGAGTGGATGATGAAAACCTAAGTAAAAGAGCAAAGTGGTATGATTTTACGGCTCCAAGAAGATCAAAACCCTTGAACAGAATTTGAGATTCTCTGTGGGCTGAGACAAAGAAACTCTCTAGGCAGTCTGTATTTATTTGGTTTTCAAACAAAGGAAGGAGATACTGAGGAAAGTGCAGGAGACAGAGCAGGACCTTAAGAGTCAGTTCAAAGACTTCCCCAAGTAGTAAATTATGCTCATTAGGAGACTATCTTATCTCCAGGTTGACATTCACTGCAGAAGTGAGACACCTGCAATTATAGTCTCTATCTAGTACATCAGGGTTGAAGCCAGGAGTCCTCAGATGTGGTCTTATCTTGTCCTTTGAGGTGTCATGGCATCACAGGCCAATACAGGCCTCAGCCAGAACCAGTGACTCACAGAGGTTCACTTACTATGAGTCACTGCCATCTCCAGATAAAGGGGCTTAGGCCTGGGACAGACTCACAAGTAAACATAGAAAGCTAATTGAATAATTTAAAATCCTGCTCAAAGCCTTTTTGTAGTGGTCTCCACCATTTGATCTTACCTTCAGATGAGGGTACTGGCAAAATATGAGTCAACTGCCAAGAATCTCTCTCACATGTTTTGTTGGCAGGTCAGCATTATGCTCTTAAATTCCAAAGTACGGCAGACCAAGCTCTCAGAAGCAGCGTCTACACTGCCTTGTGTACTCTCACAGCCTTTGAATGAGCAGAAGCATTGCATGCACTAAAGCCATGCTGGGAAGAGATGCCAGGAAGGTCCCACAAATGTAGGAACCACCAATGTTGCTCCCAGACTCAGACTCCCTCTCCCCCATAAAACCTCACAGAGCTGAACTCTGTCGTGTCACAATATTCAATCTACCATTTTGTTTGTTTGTTTTTGTTTTTGGCATTTCCCTCCACCAGATGGGTTTCATGCTGTCCAACAACTGCGCTGAGACTTTCGAAGCCGGGAAGTCTGGTCTTCTGTACCCAGATGCTGGAGTATATTCCAGTTTTGCTTGGTTTTAGTTTCTGTGTCACAGTTGACATTTTTCTGAGCCAAAGTTGACCCCTGGAGATTGTTGCCTCCCTGGAGATAAGTGCCTGTTTCATCTTGAAGATTTTTCTAGAGTTGGAATTTGTTTTCCTGCAATAATTGTTGGTTTGGGTGAATATTTTAAAGCAGCTTGTGAGTGTCCATCACCTCCAAACCACCATGATGATCTTCTGAGGACAAAGTAATTTTAAAGACATAATCAAGAACTGAACCAGGAATCTGATACTTGAGAGTCAACTAATTGGTCATCTCAGTTCTATTTTCAAAACAGGTCCTGAATCTGAGCATTTCTCACCTTCTCTGCTACTGTGACCCTGGCAAAGCCACTAATGTTTGCTGTCTGGTTTGCTACTTTGGTCGCCTAACTTGTCTGCCTTCCTTGACAACTCAAACAGCACTTTCAATTGTCACCTCCACCAACTTCTTTCTCCTTTATCAAATAATAGCATTGTAACTCACCTGTTAATGCTCAAACTGAAAACCTAGACTCACTGGGATTTTTGCTTTTTCCCTGAGTCTCCATAACCAATACAGTAAGAAACACATCCTACTTTTTTCTGTTTTCAGAATGTAATAAGAATCCCACCCTGCACTCAGCTGCCACATCTATCATCTCTCTGTTAGAGTATTGTATTCCCTTTTGTCGTATTCCATGTAATTTTCTGCACAACAAAATAATTTTTTAAAGAAAACAAAAGAGAAAACTTCCTAACCCCTAAATTACACAGCCTCTTTGTATGTCTACCTCATATCCTCCTCTCCTTCCCTTCAGTCAGTAAGATTAGCCTTCTCTTTATGCATCAAATTGCATACTGGGGGTATTTGCAGTAGATAGCATCTCTGCCAGGGAGCATACTTCTCTTGTATCTTTATATTGTGAATGTGAAAAACTAAGTCAGATCATTACTCTATCAGACTGACATTAGAGAAGTTATTTTAGTCCAGAATCCATCTCTACTTCAGCTTTTTTACCTAAACAAAAATAAATTAGAAATAGAGTCTACCTAGATCATCAGTCACATAGCTTTATATATACTCTGACTTCAATAAATGTTTACTGAATTAATTAATGAATTAATGGAGTTTAAATGTTATATTTCATAATTTCCAAATAGGCTAGTTTATGGTGAGCATCTCCTTTCAGCCTGAAAGTGACGGGTGATAAATCATCAAATAAGTACCCTAAAGCCAGATGGTAGAGAATTTAGTTTCAGCCAAGAGGACTTAATAGTTTGGAAACTGGAAATTTGTTAAGAATTTTTGAACTACAAATGTATATTTTCACAGCTGACACTAAGGAAATTAGTAAGTCCTTAAGAAAAAAACATGTAGTACAGAAATACAGTGTTATTCTGCATATCCTCAGAATTCAGTTACCCGATTTGGGCCCTTCTCAAGATTTTGAAAGAAAAAGTCTGAAATAGGTGATAATTATTAGGCATAATATTTTGGCAGCTGTTTTTTAATATTGCCTCTGGTTCTACTTCATAAAAGTTGCTCTGATACATTCCCTAATTATCAGGATTCATGAAAGTAATTACAGTAAAATTAGTTTCAAAGTTTATTCCTAATTTGTTTCCCACAGGCTCTCTGACTCTGAGAACACATCATGTTCAAGATTCCAAAATGGGATTCGTGATCAATGCGATCTATTCCATGGCCTACGGGCTCCACAACATGCAGATGTCCCTCTGCCCGGGCTACGCAGGACTCTGTGATGCAATGAAGCCAATTGACGGAAGGAAACTCTTGGACTCC
The DNA here is from genome assembly GCF_000276665.1 of Chinchilla lanigera. Lineage (NCBI taxonomy): Eukaryota > Metazoa > Chordata > Mammalia > Rodentia > Chinchillidae > Chinchilla > Chinchilla lanigera. Next base: position 4,829,955 of record NW_004955414.1, read on the forward strand.
CTGATGAAAACCAATTTTACTGGGGTTTCTGGAGATATGATCCTATTTGATGAGAATGGAGACTCTCCGGGAAGGTATTGTTACTATTCCCCTGTAGACAATAGTTTTTAAACAACAGCCGACTCTTGATCCTGGGGTGTCTGCTTCTATTCTTTGTAGTTATTTAGGGTTGCTGGCCACACATACTTAGCCCAGATATCTCATGCTGAGCAAACGAATTACTGCCTTTTTCCCTGTGACCAAGAGAACACATTGATGCTGAGGTCTAAAATGTCCCTTTGAAATCTTCACGCCGCATTTCAGAAACCTAGATTTAGCATCAGGAAACTCCCTTTATCATAAATAAGGAAAAGCCTTCTCTGTCATTTTTAAATATACTTGTCAGGTTATTGTCTAATCTCTGTTATCTTCTTGGGTCATAGAACTCTTCTGAAACAAGAACAATTCAATTTCTGTTAATCCCTAAAAGGGCAAGGTGCTTTTTTATTGTTTGCTATGCTTACAGTGCATTATAAGTCATATTTTACTTTGTTATCCTCCAGCTGAAGCAATTTCTCCCTCGTTGAGAACTAAATTGCCCTTTTCTCTGAAATTTCACCTTTCATTATTTGTAGAGAGGTACCTGAGAAATATGAAACTTCTCATAATTATAGGTCAGCCTTCAGAGAGGTCACTAGGTATCGAAAACTCACTGGAATACATATCTATCCCCTGCACCAAAATCTTACATTAATCCTCACAGGATTGTTTCAAACCATTAGTGATAATTTCATTGAAAGTCTACTTGGATGTGTAGCAGGGATAAGTCTTCACTCTGCTCTGCATTTGAACAATCAGGGTCCTTTGGTCCCCATTGCAAAACTCCAAGTGCTCTTCCAGCAGAACGTATGCTTAACAGCTGTGCTTGCAGAAGGGTTGGCTGGCCTTGCCAAGAGAAGTCTCATGAATCCCTCAGTCACTCACATACCATATGCCCACACTTTCTGCCAGCAATCCGGGTTTAGCTCATTTTTTTATTCGGAAGTAAGCTGGACCTGTCCTGGGTGCAGCTGTTGCCATCTCACTTGCTAGCCTGCTATGTGACAACTGGTTCCAGCAACACAGCTGAGATAAAACCTAGTTATTTTTTCTGTTCTAGAGATTTGAAGAGTATTGCATCAGTCAGGCTGTGTACCAAGATAAGGTGACTTTTCACATATTGTCTTCTACTTTTGGATGTTCAGTGCATCCACCAGGGAAAAAAAACAATCTTTTGCTCAAGCTCAAAAGAAACTGCAAATGTGTTGTAAATCCCCTTATGGGTGGTTGACCCCTGAGCTCCGTGTTCAGGCTCAGAACTCAGGCCAGTGCTCAGCTGTCTATACATAGATTTATATCTGCGTCCATCTCTAGAGCACTGATGTCAGCTTGGGACTTGCTAAGAGACGGAAAACTGCAGCTCCACCAATTTCAGTTTCCATGTCAGGACCCAAACCAGTTCCACAAACCAGATATCAAGGAAATGTCTCCGACGGCTCAGCTCTATTTCTGTGGGAACCCTAGTGGAATGCAGAACGTACCTACATCACACATAATCTAGACATGCAGGGCTGGGGATTTAGCTCAGCGGCAAAAGCACCTGCCTTGCAAGCGCAAGGTCGTGAGTTCGGTTCCCAGTACTGGAGAAAAACCAAAAAAAAAAAAAAAAAAAAAAAAAAAATAGACATGCTATGAGAGAATACTTTTAGGAAACTGGTTCTTTTTTTTTTTTTTTTTTTTTTCTCCGGTACCAGGAACCGAACTCACGACCTTGCGCTTGCCAGGCAGGCGCTTTGCCGCTGAGCTAAATCCCCAGCCCCGGAAACTGGTTCTTAACTTTCTTTGGAACATGAATCTCTTTAAGACCCTGATAAAATTCTAGAGGTTCTTTCAGGGAAATATACATAGAATTTTGATTCAATTTCAGGGAATGTGTAGACATTTAGACTATTCATGTACAGCTAAATAGAGATATTAGTGCAATAATAAATTATCAAAGTTGACCTCTAAGGGCATAGACCAGACTCAGGAAAGGGTAATTTGCAGCTTTATGAAGCTATAAGTGTTTATAAGCAGAGTAGCCTGGGAGATATATACAGATATAGATATAGATATAGATATAAAATATTGATTGTGATAGACTAATTGGTGTATATTTTAATCCTAGGAGGTGCATAATATTATTCTTTTTTCCATCGGAAGAAACTGAGGTTTACAAAGATTAAATGATACAACTAAAGACAGTCTAGTAACTGCTAGAGTTAAGATTCTAACTCAGTCCCCTGGGCTTCAACTTCTTATCTTGTATAATAGATTGTCAGTGAATCAACCAGTAGCAAAACTTTAGAAAAGCTTTTTTTCTGAGAAATATTTCTGTAGAGTAAGTTGCTGTTCGGCTGGATCAGAAAGATCTCCAGCTGGACAAGGAGCCAAAGGAGACTAAGGTAACTAGGGATTCCACAAAATTGCCAGTCATAACAGCAAGACCCTGAGCACTTCCAGAGAAGGCAATCCACTCTGCCACAGACAGCTGCATACTGATAGAGAGCTCATTTTAATCATTTTTTAAAACGCATTTCTGGGGCTGGGGATTTAGCTCAGTGGCACAGCGCCTGCCTGGCAAGTGCGATGTCATGAGTTTGATTCCTGGTACCGGAAAAAAACCAAACCAAAACAAAACAAGTAAAACTTACTTCTGACTAGAGTACTATCAAGTCACAGTTCTTTAACATTAAAGTAAACTAAACTGAGGAGAGGAAGCATGAGGAGCAAATATTAAATTAAACGAAGAATATGTAAAGCAAAATTTAAAATGATGTGGATTCAATAATTATGTGTATATAAAATATTTGAAACTAATGGCATAAAGGAAAGTGCCATGAAATTTTATAAGGGCAAGTTCCTCAAGTTTTACAGCAACTGATTCAACAATAAGTAGCATAAGAATACCCATGGCAATTTCATAAGCAGCCACCAAATTTTAATACAAAGAGGTATCATTAAATCATAATAAAATGATTTTAAAACATTCACTTGAAAGAAAGCATGAAAAGAGCAATAGAAAGAAAAGAATAGATGGAGGGGCTGGGGATTTAGCTCAGTGGCACAGCACCTGCCTGGCAAGTGCAGGGTCGTGAGTTTGATTCCCGGTACCAGAAGAAAACCAAAAAAAAAAGAAAAGAATAGATGGAGTAAGTAGAAAATATTGAACTAGAGCAATGCTCAGGTTAAAAAAATCATCCAGTAAGAATTGATCTTAGATTTTTAAAAATAATTTTACCCATACTATATTTGAAATGGTTCAATCTGTATAATGGAAAAGTATTCCATGTTAATTATTATTTATGTTTTTGGTCAAACTCTGTGGTCTCTCTTCAGTCTATAGTTACCTAATTCCAAAGGCACAGATCATGACCTTTGCTTTTTTTTATGAACCAGGGCTAGCCCAGTGCCATATTTAAGAATTACACATTAAAATGTTTTAAAAACACCTTAGGTTAAAATTATAAAATGAGACAATCATAAAAGCAAAATTCTCTTCACAGTCTTCTCCCACAGTTCTTAATCAATTCTCCTGACATCCTGACATCAGCCCCGAAGGAAAGAGGGCCTTCATCACTACCTTTGGATACCCACACATGTCTCAGAACTCTCATCATTAGGAAATGTACTATTTCTGCTCAATGGAAACTTGATTTGTTCTAGTTTCCATTAAATGCATTAATAGAGCTTCTTGCTGCAGCAATATATTTTGTTTTTTTGATGACATTTAAAATTCATTTAAAAATTATTCAGGTTATTTGAGCTCTAAAATGTGGAGCAGCTAAGGAAGAGATAGACACGGGGGCACACAGAGAAAAGGGAACGATTCTGAAGGGTGAGAGCATATGCAAGGACACACTGTGATGAAGAGAAAGTTTCAGGAGCACAGAGATGTAGATGCCGAATAGTGGGAGAGGAGAGAGGACACAGGACAGGAAAAGGAGTAACCCGGCTGGGGAGTTCACACTCTCATGTCCTCTCCAAACACTTTCATCTTTGCTTCTCATACTGATGCTGGGTGACTGGGATCTTTACCAAATCTGTCAATAATAAAAAGGATACTAAATTACTTATTGCTCTTTACTGGACAATAAGATACAACCTTCTAGATTAGATAGTAAGTAAATATTGTAAAAAGCCACTGCTTTAATTAACTAAAATTTAAAAGAAGGCATTCACTTTTGTCATTTAGATAAAGAATAAAATCTATATAGCATCTGTAAAAGTTTTTTAAAAATATAATTCAGAAGAAAATGTGAAAACTTTCAGTAGTAAATTTTTCTTACCATTTTGTTTTTTAGAATGCTACTATTGAAGTTTCTAAAATGCAATCATAAAGTTTCATAACCAGAACTACTCTTGACACTCTCTCTTTATGTTTGTCTTCTGGGTAAGAAATAATTACCAGGATAAAAAAGACTAATTCCAAAAGAAAGATTCATTTTCTCTGTTTAATAGTTTGAAAGGTTAAGGCAAAACTAAGATTTAACTTTTCTTGCAATCATTTCCTAGTTAAATATGACATTTCAATTTTATAGTTTTCATGTTCATTTTTATTAAAACTACAGACTTCACTTTTTTACCATTTTTTGTTTTGTTTTTGTTTCATTGCTTTGAGACAGGGTCTTGCTTTGTAGTTCAGGCTGGCTTTGAACTCACTTATGGAGCCCAGGTTGGCCTCAGAATCATAGCAATCCTCCTGCTTCAGCCTCCAGAGTGCTGGGATTACAAGTGTGCACCATGACTCTCATCAATTTTTTACCATTTCTGATACATAAATTTTAGAGTGATCAGTATAGAGATAAAAACTTTATAATGTAAAGCTATTAAAATTTTACAATATTTAAGCAACAGAGAGTTGCTCTCTTGGTTGTCCTGAACAGAGGTGAAATAATGCAATGGAGAAGAAGGAAAAATGGCAGTGAATTTCAAATGCTTAGACAAGACCTGGCTTTCACTCTTGCATTTTCTGCAACCTGGTCATATTACCTAGGCTCCCTGAGCTTCAGTTGCACTCCCTGTAAAACAACAGCTTGGACTGTACTGTCTCAGTTAAGAATCGCTGGAAATGGGGCTAATAGCTCATTTTTCAAGAGAGCAATGAAACCTTGATACCTCTTCAAATCATGACCAGCAAAGAAGAAAGCCTCCTGACATTGACGTCTCTTACTCCTAGACTAGAAAGCTGACTTTCTGTGAGCAAGTCACCATTTAAGACTTAGAATCCTAAATATTTGGAGTAAGCAGTGACATAACACATGAGTTCTTTTTACTCTAGTGCTCTGTGCATCTCTGCACACGCACAGCACCCATCTGATCACTGTGACAGCATGCAAGGAAAATGTAATATGAATTTTGATTTAGAAATGGCATTTAAACAGTTATCCAAAAATTTTAATGATTTCAGATAAAGAAGGTTAGACAATTCCTAAGCTGCCAATCAGCCAACAAAATACAAGGATGAACTGATTTCTGAAGAAGACACAAAAGTTTTTAAAAAGTGATTGTGAATAAAAACAGAATGCTACAATGTAGTTTCAATAGACTGTGCCAGGTTTGGTTTTTCTATTTCTGCATAGAGTATATACTGTGCTGTGTTTGGTAACCTGATTACTGGAATCCAAAAGCTAGAAAATTTTCTTCCATACACATTTCTAGATAGCTAAACACAATGGGCATGAACAGTTAGAGGAAGCATTCATGGGTCAGTATGTCAGTACTGATAATCCTGGGTTGGGGGACATTAAGAAAAGAGAGCTCTATGTGAAGACATTGTACAACTTTGACTCCCCTGTGCTAACTGACAAGTGGTGATGATCATCAGACGTTCTCAATTATTTCAGAAGGCTTCTCTGGAAATGCAAGAAATGGCTTTTAAATAAGCACATTGCTTATCCTCTGTACATCCTCAAAACTAAGAGTAATAGATAATAAACATTGAGAGCTCACAAAATATTTCTCTCTTCCATTATTTTTACAATGCACTAGATGCACTAGAAATTATCTTCAGATTTTTAAAAACATCATACCTGAAACATCTCTTATAATATAAATTAACCATTGGTGAAGAGTAATTTATGAAAAGTAAAAATCTGATCTGATCCAAATTCCCCCTACAGTCCCTACTGCTGAGAAAAAGATCAAAGTTTTGCCAAATTTCTCATTTGATTAATAAAGAAAAATTTTATGACATTATTTGAATGAAGAGAAAATCCTTCCCAACATTTCTCAGAAGTTTTTGTTTAAACTTCTTTAAGTTATTTCAAAACCGTCTTCATCCTGCTGAGGTCAAGTCACTTTCTCACATGGGATTATTTTCTATTTCAGGTGTAAGCTTGAATGTAAAAAGGAAAAGGTCTCTAAAGAGAAAATGAAACAGACAGGTTTTTTTCTCATCCTAAATGCACTGCCATGGAAAATTCCAGTGTTGTTTAAGTGAACATAGATATATTTCTGGGAAAAAGGTCCACTGTATTTTCATAGATGGCTATATTCTTAGCTGAATGATTACTGTATTCTTGTTCCTAAGGTATGAAATAATGAATTTCAAGGAAATGAGAAAAGATTATTTTGATTATATCAATGTTGGAAGTTGGGACAATGGAGAATTGAAAATGGATGATGATGAGGTATGGTCCAAGAAAAATCACATCATCAGATCTGTTTGCAGCGAGCCGTGTGAGAAAGGCCAGATCAAGGTAAAATGGGTCTGCATTTTTAAATTTTTCTTATAAATTCAGCAGTGTTAACTATCATTAGCTACTTTTTTAATTAGAGTGGGAAGGAGATCATAAATAAGTTATGACAGATATACCAATTGTGTGTGT
>NW_004955414.1:4836941-4856473 GCF_000276665.1 Chinchilla lanigera
TATATATATAGGCCACAAATGAACGCAGTTATTCTGTGTTATAAATATATGCCAATAAAATTAATAAAAATTGACACGTTTTACTTTTTGCATTGTATGTTTCTAATATTAGAAATTTTTTTTTTTACTTTATTCTCTTTAATTATTAGAAGGCCTAGCATGCAACCCACATCAGTCTTGGCAGCTGGTCGAACCAGATTGAAATGATTAAGCAGGCATGTTTGTTTTTCCCCATCCTTTTTCTATATGCAAGCATTTAAATACAGTGTTTTTTGGGGGATGGATAATTAGAATTGGAAAACACATTAATTGTAGATAATTTAACAAATATTCATGAATTCCTCAACACAACAGTTAATATCAGTGGGACAAATATAGGTAAGACATCCACTACACTACTGTCTAAATGAAGAAAAATGTCATGAGCATGAAAACTACTATTATGAAAATGTGGCAAGAAAGGAATAAAGTATGTTATATAAATTTATGCAAAAGGGAGATTTATTTTGAATAAAATACCAAGCTCTGGGTCATAGAAACAGTTATGATTTCAGAGAGAGATCATTTATATAGAAAGACTAGTAATAGAAAAGATACAGTAGTGGTCAGTTAGATATTTATTCAACTGTGAGTAATCTAGGATACATAAATGGCAATTCTAATTGGTTATTATAAAAGAAAAGTTGAAAATGATGCATTGAAGCCAGACTTGTGGGAGTTTTTGGTGTCATGTTGCATATATTGAACTGAATTTTTATTGATCAGGAGTCAAAGGATAATTTTGACCAAGATTTTTACACAAGCGAAGGTTAAAGCATAGAACTATAAAAAATGGAAAATGAGGAAATGTTAAAGGGCACTGTTATGCTGGTGAGAAAAGCCCTGACTTGAGGAAAAAAGTATGAGAAGGAAAAGAGGGTCAGGGAATGTATTTGGGGGAAACATCACAGAGATAGGCCCAATCCATCTTAGCTCTGATTCAACATCAGGTTAAAGGAGAGAAAAAAGTCTCAGATAATAAATCGCAATTCCAAGCATGAGCACCTGTGCCATACTCAGGAATGAAATGAGAGGATGGTTTCAGAGAAAGGGTAATGGATTATTTGGAGGCATGGTGATTTTCAGGTAGCTTGCCAGGGAAAAGTGGCTCAGAACAATCAGAGATAAAGTTAAAGACCCAGATTTAGAAAGTGAGCGGAGCTCAAGTTGAATCTCAAGAGTAGATAAAACTGCTCAGCCTGGACATTTTGATAAAATATGTGGACCAAGAGTAAGGACTAGAGAATAACTCCTTTAAAGAGATACTGAGCAGCAAGTGGCGGAGAAACATAGAACAGGGAGCACATCCTCAGGTAAGGTTGTGGTCAGTGGAAGCGGTGGCCAAGGAAGAGAAGGAATGAGAGAGACATGCAGATGGAGGATGATCCCTTTGTCTGGGTCTTGAGGAGACAAGAGCCTGCCAAGTGGGTAGGGTATAATGGTAACTAATACTGTTACCTAACAGCCATAATAATAGAAGTCTATGGTAAAAAGCAACTTGGCAATTTGAGGACACTGAAAAGCACCTTTTATACAAAACATGACCTATCTGCTCTTCCAGAAAATAAACAGCCCATGAAGAAGAGGACAAAAATGAAATTTAAAAGGGAGCACATTAGCTATTGGTTGTAACTATTTCTTCCTGATTATCCTAGCAGAGGAAATAGTATGTCAAAATAATTAATTTTTTCATGAAATACGTACACAGTACCATTTCAGGCAAGGAAACAATTGGCCTTATTTTTTTCAATCAACCTCACCTTAACTCTGTTTACAGCACATTTGAGATGTTTGATTGAAGCAGAAATATTTTAATATTGGTAGTAAAGTACCCAAGGGGTGGTTCTGAAGTTTTGGAAAGCATAAGACTAGAAGAAAGAAAGGCAAAACCAAAAAAGATAAATATTAATTATCTGCTAAGTGGTTCAAAAGTTGATTAAGTACCAGAAAATTTGTTTTGTTTTCATATGCACAAAGAGTTAAAAATCCTCCCACAGTATAAATACAGTCAGCTCCCTGTCTTATAAGTAAAGTTTTATTGAAATATATCCAGGCTTATTTTTTAAACATATCCTCTATGATTGTTTTGTTTTGTTTTGTTTTGTTTTTTTCCAGTGCTGGGAATTGAACTCACAACCTCGTGCTTGCCCAGCAACCGCTGTGCCGCTGAGCTAAATCCCCAGCCCCACTCTATGATTGTTTTGATGAAACTGTAGCAACAATAAGATGATGAATAGTAATACTGATTATATGACCCAAAGCCTAAATATTTACTATTTATCCCTCTGAAGAAAAAGCATGCTCACTTCCGATATAAAGTGAGAAAAGAGACATGCATCTTAATCAATAATCTTGCAGCTGAACTCTTCCTGTGAAATCTTCTGTAGACTCACTAAAGATATCAATTGTTTATAATCTCCTGTGCTTCCGAGAAAGATTATGTAATGTAAAATGTGATATAGATGTCCCTTGATTTTGGCTCTTCACAATTACTCAATTTAAAGCAACTTCAACTTACTGAGTGGCTGATTTGAGTGATTTCTTCAGATAAGATTTTTTACCTCAGTCTACTAGAATTATGAAATGAAAGAATTGGTGACCTATTGTACAAGTTTAAATATCACATTGTTTCCTTATGCTAGAAACCCAAATTATAAATAGAGAGCAAAATAAAAGCTAGATAATAGGAAGGAGGGAAATAGATCTTTCTCAAAGGGGAAAGGGATCAAGAGATGGAGTAAATAGTAAGAAGAGGAGAGAAAGGGGATGACAAGAGGAATCAGGTGTTACATACACACATCAACTCCACACAAGGATGCACACATTATATACAGCAAATATATATATACATAGTGTCTTTTTGAGACAGGGTCTCAGTACACAGTTCAGGCTGGCCTTGAGCTCACCTTATAGCCCAGGATGGTCTCAAACTTGCAACAATTCTCCTGCCTCAGCCTCCCGAGTGCTGGGATTACAAGCGTGCACCACCACGCCTGGCAGCAAATATGTATTAAAAAAATAAAAACATTTTTTATTCTGGTTATTATGTAAAAGTGTTTTAGTCTTTTTTTTAATCTCCAAATCTAATTCAATCTCATTTTCTTAATAGGGTTTAAAGTTGTAACTAATAACTTCATTAATGATAAAATCTCATTTGTAAACTTAGTTTCCATTAAGGGGTTGAGTCTAGCAAACTCTAAAGCATTGTACAGATGTTCAAAATGTTCAGAATTGCTGTGAAAGAGAATGGCTACTACATTTTTTTATTATTAAAAATGAATGTGACATAGGATATAACCTGTGACAGAAGTAAATTTGTTTTGAATAATCAGAAGACAGATTAAGTTGTCACAATTGGTTCAAAAAGAGATTGTAATATTGAAATTATTCTTAGAAAAGTATATGGATGTATTTTAACAAAATACTGATATTCACAAAGAAAAATGAATGATAGAAGTCATCATATTTCTAGGAGGTAAATAAAACTGCTTTTATGTGCTCGTCCTTCCTAAGGTCTAAAAAGAAAATCTTTCAATATTCTAAATATATGTACTTGCATTTCAAAATTTTATTGTCATTGATAGTTTTACCAGGTTTGCTTTAATTTACACTGAAAGTTATATTCTTCCATCCTCTGTGTGTGTATAAGTATGCTTGTTATTAACACAACCAAGTAACATTTTAGGGTGTTCTGTACCTCATAAATTTTGGTGATATCTAATTTAATCCTCAGAGAATCCTACAAAGTATTATTATAACACAGTCAATAGGCTGTTTGAGGAAACCAGGCATCAACTGAGGACTGTTCGAAGCTGTGCAACTATTTAGTGCCTGTGAGGAAGACCAGCGCCTGGTGCCTCTTGATTCCATGGCCAGCGCTTGCTCTTCCACAGCTTTCATAATAATATAAAGTCCATCCTTCAATAAGCTTAGACTCTGTGAGCAGGAGGCTTGAACTCCAGCATATGCTACTTGATATGCCATTTACATCAAAATGCATTATGAGCTAACTATACTCAAGCTTTCTGTCCTAAGTATGAATGAAATAAAAAAGACAAATGTTTTAATGGCATCACAACATATGGCATGCACTAAATACATTGTAATAATGAAGAATATTTTCACTAAATTAAGCAGACCTGATTATCAATTTTGCCTCACTTATTAAATACATTTAGGGAAAAGATGTTTCAGGTTCTTTTGTCACCATTCTCAACTTGTAGTGTTGCAGTTTTAAGAGTCACCATAGGGATAATACCAAACGTAATAAAGATAGGCCCTTTACAGTTATATTAGGTTATATGTGTTTGGACAGTATTGTTATCAAAGTACATTGATACAGCCAGCATCTAAGATGAGGAATGTAAAATGCAATCGCTGCTGTTTTAATGGTTTATAAGAATGCTCAATGAATTCTGAACATGTTCCACAGAGGCTATTTGTGCACTGCTGGTGGTTGGTGGAGGGAAGATATATCCATTTCTAAAAAATAATATCTGGGATGCCTTCATGTGCTAAATTATTTCAATTACTTTCCATTGTCTTAAAAAAATCAAATAAATGAAATGGTATATAGTACTCTCAATGACTTTATCTTCATCCTAAGCCAAGCGAAGCTACCAAATATGAAAAAAATGGGCTGAATTATTGAACCAGACCAAGAAATTATCTCTACTCAGTGCAAAGGCCCTAGGGGTGGCAGGGGAGAAGAAGAAGAGAGAGAAAGTTTTTATCCAGAAAGCTTTTTGTTTTCTGATTCTTCCTATCCAAAGCAAATTCTTCAACTATTTTCAGAAATTTGGACAGATTTTTGAAAATGAAATCTATAAGATGTTTTCTGGCCACAATTATTTCAGTAGTGGTAAAAAGCTAAGGTAGGTTCAGGAGAAGAGGCACACAATCTTGGTGAGGATTTAGTTTTGTAGAATTATATGGCTTTTGTTTTTGGTACTGGGAGTTGAACGCAGGACCTTGCACTTGCCAGGCAGGCGCTTGTGCCTCTGAGCTACATCCCTGGTCCTTGTAGAATTATATGCATGCGCACATGAGCACAAACATAAATACTTATTATAAGTTTCAAAAGCTAATTATCCTAGCACTCCCATACAACTTAATTCTCAGACCTGCTGCCAACCAGCTTAGTGGCACTAGACTCATTATTTGAACTCATCCTAGTTTGTTTAATTATCAGAGTATTAATACTTTTTTCTGCCTATCTGATATCATTTTAAATAATTTATGTAAAGGCCTTTTGTGTTTTGTAAAACAGTACAATATATTTCAATAAGGAATTGCTAAGATGGAAAGAATTAATCAGAATTTTAACTATTTCCCTTAGGTGATTCGGAAGGGAGAAGTCAGCTGTTGCTGGACGTGCACACCCTGTAAGGAGAACGAGTACGTCTTTGATGAGTACACCTGCAAGGCGTGCCAGCTGGGGTCCTGGCCGACCGATGACCTGACAGGTACACGTGACACAGTGCCGGAGCCTTCCTCTAAAATTAACTAAAACAATAAATACATGGAAGAAGAGGGCCGCTTCTCTAAGCATCCGCATGGTAGATGATTGTGTCTGTGTGCCAAAGAATTTCAGTGGGAACACAGATCTACCAAAAGCCTGACCCAGTCACGCAAATCCTTAGATCTCAGGGGGATTTCTACTTTTACTGCATGCTGTGTCCCAGGTTAGCTCGGAATTTCTAGGTTGTCTTTCAGGCACACAACCCATTCTCAAGGCATTTCCTAACCCCTAGTTCAGTATGTCATCTGAGGTATTAGCTAGGAAGAGAATAAGACGCCATGCATACAAAGACAGGAATTCAGCACCTAAGTGGGTAAACATTTGACCAGTGCTTTGCTTGCCTTGATGATTTTTCCTAATTGAAACAAGAACCTCCAATGATAGGAGTTTTTAAAGTAATAATATTGGTATTAGACAAGACTTGTCTTTACTTCATTATTTTTTTTTTTTTTTGTCTTGGCTTATGGTTTTTATTCCAAAGAAAGTTCCTGCATCATTGTGTTCTCTGTTCTATATGTAATAGCTATTTCCAATATTTACAACAAAAACCAGCCTGTGACTCCTCCCTCTTTTCCTCAGTACTCTCATTTCATGTCCCTGTTTGCCTACTAATGAATTAAAACATAGAAGTTAGCTGCTCCCTTTGTCTTCAAATGCCTGCAGCAGATGAAAAAGAACAAAAGTAAAAATGTCACCAAAATGTAATAACAGGGCACAGATTTATGGGCAAGAAAGGAGGAAGATGTCCCTGGAGGCTGAGAGGGACACTCTGGGCAGAGGATTCACTATGTGGGACATCGGTTATCCAATGTTTCACAATTAAGATGGATTTGGACACAGAGATCCTAGAGGATGCAGGATCAAAAGGTCATCAGTGTCTGACTCCAGCCCTCACTGGACACCTGATTCTCCACAACACTTCTCTTAGCTTACTTCAAATACCTCGTTATAGGTCCATCTCAGTGCCAAGGCATATCTGTGCTGGGTATCTCAAACCCAGTAGCACACCTGCCTGGCTGAGGAGCCCACACCTCTCAGGGTTTAAGTGCTGCCGTTTGCAGTAATTATTTAGTGACATAAGTATTTTATACTGTATGTGGCAATCAGAGTATGTTTATGGTCATGAATTAAAGGCTTCTGGGGCTGGGAATTTAGCTCAGCGGCACAGCGCCTGCCTGGAAAACGCAAGGTCGTGAGTTCGATTCCCGGTACCGGAAAAAACAAAACAAAACAAGAATTAAAGTCTTCTTTATATGCTTTTTGAAAACTCCAGGGTAATTTTAAGTTAAAAGCAACAGTGGGGAGGGGGGCTGGGGATACAGCTTAGTGGTGATGTATTTGTCTAGTATGCATGAGGCTCTAGCTTCAATCCCTCGCACTGCAAAAAATACTTTTTTAGAAAAAGTAATAGTGGATTAGGTAAGTCAGTAATTATATTTCCAGAAATATTGACTGAAATACTAAATATCACAACACAAAAATACAAGCAAGGGAAATTTATATTCTAGTTTTACATTCTTAAAACAGGTTAAATATGGAGACAGTCAATGGATTAGATTTCTTTTCAGTCTAGCAGTCTTGCATAAAATCTGTGTGTGCTCAGTAATCTTATATAGGACATAACTCACGGCATTGAAAGAAGAAGAATTATCATATTGGTTCAAACTGAGGTTATGAAGTTATTAGGGTTTTCATTATTAGGAAGTCATTATATAAGCTTAAACATGGCTATAATATATTGGAAAAATAAAGTTGCTGAGAGATTTGGATCTGTGACCTGGAAAAAGAAATACAGCTTTTTGCTGTTGTTACTTTTTGACTTCAGCATCTGAAAAGACTTAGTAACTGCAAAAACTTTTATTGAAATTCCACATGATATGATATCATTTGAAAACTGCTATTTAGGGCTGAGGGTGTAGCTCAGTGCAGAGCATTTGCCTGGCATATACAAGGCCCTGGACTTAATCCCCAGCACCACACTCAGAAAAAGAAAAAGAAGGAAGGAAATAAGGAAGAAAGGAAAGGAGAGAGGGTAAAAAATGTTTAACCATGCAAACGACTTATATGGAGCTACATGTTTTTGGTTCAGTTATTTCACATTAGATTTAATGTAGGCTGCAGATTTAAAAGGTATAGGCTGAATTAAGAACTCACCTATAGCATTATGAATGTGTGACTGTGGAATTTTGCAAACACCTCAGGTTCAATATAGGATAACCTGGGTCACAGACTACAGAGAGACAAGATTAGAAAAGCAACCTGGGGGAAGCAGTGGATATCTGTAATGCCAGTACCTTAAGAGGCTAAAAGTAGGAGAATCCCAAATACAAGGATATACTGGGTGAGTCAGTGAGACCTTATCTCAAAAAAAAATAAATAAATAAAAAGGGCTAGGTATGGTAGCTCAGTTGAAGGGCACTCTTGGGCTCAATCCTCAGCACCAGAAAAAGAAAAGAAAATCACTTATAAATGTTCTAGCCAAAGACAGAATATGCTAACAGGCAGAGGAGTCTGAAGAACAAGAGTTGGTCTGGTCAAATGTCCATCAGGATATCCAACAGATGTCATAAACTGAAACATCTGTGAGGACAGAGACGGGGAGCCTTTGCAAATCCCTCCTCACAGCAAAGAATGGGGCTCAGGATGGGTTGTTACAGTTTGGATCTGGAATGTTCCCCCAAAGGCTCACTTGGGGAAGGCTCGGTCCCCAGAGGATGGCACTACTGGGAGGGGGTGGTCTTTGGGAGGTGTGGTCTGGTTGCAGGAAGTAGGTCATGAAAGGAGTATCCTTGAAGGGGATATTGGGACTCCCGCCTCTTCCTCTTTTCTCTTTTGCTTCCCAGCCACCATAAGGTGAGCAGCTTTGCTCTGCTTATACTCCCTACCCTGATGTTCTGCCTGACCACAACCTAAAAGCAAAGGAGCCAAGTGCGTGGACTAAGACATGAGCAAAATAAACCTTTCTTCCTTTAAAAAAATAAAAAATAAAAACAAATACCTCCTTATAAAAACCCTGTGGTCCTGGACATTTTGAGACTTCTTCACACTAAGATGTTTTAATGATTGGTAGCTTTGCTGAATTTTCTTTTAAAAATCTGATTTAATAAAATATCTAAGTGCCTTATGATAGTGTTTCAGTCCTAATTTTGCTATTAAACAAGCTTCCTCCAGCTCTTATTCATTCACCTCGGTCTCCCAGAACTGACTCGTTGCTGTGCACAAAGCCCCGAATACATTTTGTGGGATGGGTGAACCAGTGTACTCGTACGCAGGTGTGAGTGCACACGGCACTTAAACACCAGGAAGAGAAAATATATTGTGATTGATTTTCTAGAGGAGAAAGTGAGGAGCAGTGTTAGTGATATCACTTTTATATTCTTTTTTACCTAGTTTTAACCTGAATACTTCTAACATCTTAAACTACCTTGCATGGATAAGTGCCTTGCTAGTGAATGCCATGTCTCTTAATATCTGTGTGGGATTGGTTCCAGGCCCCTATATAGAAAATGGAAATATGCACATACTCAAGTCCATTTTATAAAATGGTACCAAATTTGAATATAATTCCTGCACATTTTCTTGTATACTTGATTTAAATCATCACTAGCTAACTTACAGGACCTAATACAATGTTTAAAAAATAGTGTAAGTAGTTGTTATAATGCATGGATGTGATAATAAAAATAGTAATAGTAACAGACATACATACGGAATCAATGAAAAAACAATGTTTCTTCACAGTAACATAGTATTACAAAATACAGAATCAAAAGTTGTAATAATGCATAATCTGTTTGATGTATATGTGATTTATAAGATCTAAAACAGGGCTGAGGATCTAGCTCAGCAGCACAAACCCTGCCTGGCAGGTGCAAGGTCCTGAGTTCAATTCCCAGGACTAAAAGAAAAAATCTAATACAATATAAAAAAGCTATGTCAATAGTTTTTAATGTATAATATTTAGAAAATAATATGCATAAAAGTCTCTACTTATTTAGAACAGATGAATTTTTCCCAATTGTGTGCAGATTGGTAACATGTTTAAAAAACTGCATCTGTACTAAACAAGTAGATTATCCTGAAAATAAACATAATGGGTTCTTTCATTACTTTGATACATATGTTTATTACTATTTTCAATATAATAATTTGTGCTGTAGAAATTAAACTAAAAACAGATAAATTCTGATATTGTCTGGTCTCTATATGGTAGTCCTTATAAATTTTACTATGTTATGAGAGAAGAATTAAACACACAAACAAATAAATACACACACTGATAAATTGTGTTAATAAGTACAGTAAAAGAACAGGGGTTTAAAAATGAAAATATTAACAAATTGTGGCCATAACAGATCTTTCCAAAGAACTGAAAAATAGAACGATAAATACAAATATCTAGCAAATCATAAGGAGAAGGGCATTTTTGGCCAAGAAAAGAACAAACATGTAGCAAACTTGTATGTGGAAAGCCAAAAGAATGCTTTTGGAAGAGATCAAAAAGGTAACAGAGGCTGGATAACATACAACCTAAGAGAACATGTTCAGAATTTGAGTGTTTGGGGGCTGGGGATTTAGCTCAGCAGCAAGCGCCTGCCTGGCAAGTGCAAGACCAAGAGTTCAATTCCCGGTACTGGAAAAAACAACAACAACAACAACAAAAAAAACAGACATAATTTGAGTGTTTCACCGTTAATTAAAATTGGGAAACATTACGGGAATTTCAGTACACACACACACACACATACACACACACACACACACGCCCACAATCTGATTGGAAGTATGTTTATAAAATAGCATCTGGATGCTGTGAGGGAAAATAATTTGGAGAGGAAAGTGGAAGCAGGCAGACAAACTGGGTAGTTATCTTACTACTGCAGACAAGGATTCTTGTTGCTTGAACAAAGAAATGGTTTGTACCATTGGTATACATTTTGGTATACAATCAACAGGGCATAGAGATTAATTGGATGCAGAAGTTTTTAAGGAAGACTGCGATTTTCTATCTTAATATGGGAAAAATGAATATGCTAATTCATAAAGACCAAGAGTTAATTTAGATTAGATCAGTTTGAGGTGCCTTTGAGATCACCAAGTAAGAATTAATTAATTTGAAAACTAAGCTCTTAGTTTGTGTCATAAAATGAATTCAATACTGGAAATAAAAAGCTTCTATCTGAGTTTCTAACAAACTGATAATCTAGTAGGGGAAAACCCTGCAAATATGTAACATACTGTAGTTAGTACTAAAAGTGAAAAATAGCCAGAGTATTATAGCAAAAAGGAGGAGGGTATAATTAACTTTGGAGGTTTAGCAAAGTTCTAATCATGAGACATGAGTTGAAACTCACTTTTAAAAAATTAAAATGATCATATTTGGAGGAACTATTGTTTTCAGTTGTTCATATCATACCATAGAGGTGATTGAAAACTGGTTAATGAGTAATATTATGAATTCTACTAGGTGTGGCCATTTTAATTTACTATTTCTCATCTGAGCTGTCTTTTCTATGAAAACAAACCACCCATTTTAAAAATTTCACTTCATTCTAATGAAATCTATTCAGCTTTCTTAAATAGTAAATATTCTCTCTTTTAATCTTCATCACACTTGATTGATCAAAACAATTGCTCTCTTGCCCTTACCATGCTATTGGAAATATTCTGGCAAAAGATATTGGGGTCTACCCTACTTCACACCTAATGCTACACACTGTTCTACAGTTTTCTTCTCTGCCAGCCACGTCGCAGCAGGTCTCTCTAGTCACCCGTACAGAGTATTTTATGTTTTTTGATGTTGCTGGTTCCATTTCCAGATCACTAAAAATTGGTAATTCCTTGACTCTGCCATTACTTCATTGTCTTTCTCTTATGCAATCTCTTCAAGTGATGTCATCTACTTTAATGGTTTTGATTCTTGCCTACACACCATTGACTCTGAATAGTCCAGCTCAATCTGTATTCTTGTCCTAAGTTTTCAGCTCATGACTACCAAATGTTGAATATCTCTACTTGTTTAACCCCAAGGTATTGCAATACAGCAAGTCCAAACCTCATCATTTCACTACCATGACCTTTTAAAAACTGTTCATAGTGGTACCTTGGTTCAGGGATACTTTTGTCTGTGAACAATTTGGCTTGCAAACAGAAGATCTGGCAAAATTTTGTTTTTATTTCTGAACTCTGCATCAGGTGACAAAAAAACTGTAGCCTTATTTCCCACACAAATATGAACGTGGCCATCTTTCCCAGAATTGTCAAACAAATTAAGTTGTGTAGCGAGGTACTACTGTATTCGTTTTCCTATTAGATCGCCTAAGCAGGGCACATGCCTGTAATCCTCAACACTTGAGAGGCTGAGGCAGGAGAACTGCCATAAGTTTGAGGCTAGCATGGACAACATAGTGAATTGAAGGCCAGTCTGAACTATATGCAGAGATCTTGTTGCAAAAACCAAAAACAAAATTATTTTACCTCCTCTTTCAGGTAATGATACCACTACCCTCCTCACTGCCTCAACAAAAAAGAAATCAGTCATGGTAGACTCTTTTCTATTCTTGGCCACCAATGTCCAACCACTTATCAAGCTTGATTATTTAAGTTGCTAACTACTCTAAACTTCCTTCCCTCCTTTCCATTTGTACAACTTCATATTTGACTATTGTGATAAATTATTTTTCTCCCCTCATATTTATGCTACATCCTCCAAGTCTACTATCTATCTGCTATTGGATAATATATCTAAAATTGACATATATTTTCCAGCTTATTGCCCATAAAGGGAAAAGAAAAACCTTTCTTTCCTATCTAAGTTTCATAGTTGAAGTTCCTATAACAGAAGACAAACTAATAAAAGTCTAACACATACACACACACAAATATATATGTTTTACATGATAAAGGAGCTTTTATAAAGAAATTAAGCCCCAAAGTGATGGATACGCCTGTATCGTTTTATTCAAGGTTTGATGAAGTAAACAGACATAAAGAAGTACAGTTACAGGGCCGGGGATGTAGCTCAGTGGCACAGCACCTGCCTGGCAAGCACAAGGTCATGAGCTCAATTCCTGGTACCAAAAAAAAAGTATCATTAGATAAAAAGGCATGATGCAATAGTAAAATGTGGAGGTAACTCAAGAAGGTCTGTTTATGCAGATTCCTCTGCCGATGAGATTTTAATGACCTCCTTCAGAGAGAAGCAGGAGCAAGATGAGAGTAATGTTCGTGCTTCTGCTATTTCTCAAATGTTGTAGTGCTGTATTTTGGAGTAGTGTATCCCAAATACATCACTCAATGCTTGGCTTTATGTCTCTGTAAGACACATACTAAGATTTCCAAAATACTACACAAAATTTCCTCTCTTTCACTTTCTTATAATTGCTCTAATTTCAGCCACCATCCCTTCCTTCCTCTCATTTAGCATTACACTAGCAAAGCTACTTATAATTCTTATCTATGCACAGCATAGATACATATGTGCATATGTTTTTTTTCTGCCTGTGTGTGCAGAATAGAGAAGGGTGAGTGAGAATTACTCAACAGAAGAAAGCAAGGTAACTTTGAGTAATTCTGTTGAGTAATTCTCACTCACCCTTCTCTATTCTTCTCAGGTGTCACCTTCCCCTTGAAACTTTAACGTACTTAAACTACAAAGTCCACTCTTTTATATTTCTAAATTCTATCTCTTTCTTTACATAATTTTTTCTAAACTCTATTTTTACCATTTTTGTAATCCCAAAGTGTAACACAATGCCTGACATAAAATAGAGACTCTCACTGACTATTGTCAACCTTCAGTCAGACAAAGGCAATGTCACAAATGAAGAATAAGGTGAGTACTGGCAGCCGTCTTTAACTCAAGAGGCTGGACTTTGTCTTAAACAGTGTGAGCAGTGGAGGTTTTCAAACAGAAGAATGACATCTGTCTCCATGCTTGAATGTGAGTGTGTCTGGGGCACAGGGGGTTGGACAAGTGCCATACCTGGAAAGGTCTCCATATTGACAAGTGAAGTTTAACTTTCATTAGAATAGACAGCACTTTTCCAAAGAAACTATAACTACTTGGAAGTCCTGCTCACTGACTTTGATTCAAAGAACAGGATCACTTAGACCTGCTAGCTAGCTGGTTGTTCTGATGGCTTCAGCTGTTCCAAAAATCTGTCACAAATGTGCTCGGGGTTTGCTTTAAGAAATATCACAAGGCTTCCTTTTAAGCGCTTGGCTTTAGTTAACTCACTTCAGACTGCTCAGGTCAATTTTAGGTCAATGCTGTCATGTAGAAAATAGCAACTAACACAAATGAAATGCTTCCTACGTGGCAGAAAATATCTGAGGCATCTGAAAAATGTCCTTTAATTCAATCCTAACACAACCCAGTAAAATTATTAGTATGGCTAGAAGATATGGGCATACCTAGAAATAAATTGTTCAGGAAACAACTAGGAGTTGCAATCAACTGATACTAATTTTTATCTATACATTTATCTGTACTTTTTTGTGTTTGTGTGTATGTGTATTTTTAGATAGAATGATGCTGAAATGAAGATTAAGAAAAGACATTTATGAGTTTTGCTATTATGGATTACTTTTAAACACATAAGCACATATGTGTGTGTGGGTGAGTGTGTCTATAAACATACATGCATATAGTAATGAATTATGACTTCGTATTTTCATTAGTAAAGTCATTAAAACAGCTTGTAAGCTTGCCCTGTTCTCCATGGCAGTGATAAATTCCCCGGAATGCATGGACAGAAACTCACAAGGTGAAGAAAAGTGCCTGATGTAAAAGCTGTGAAGACAAGAAAGATAGTTCTAAGTGAAGGATGAGAGCCTTCATAGGGAACATCCCATGTTAAACCAGCTGTCACTGAGGATAGCAGATAGTGAGTCTTCATCTAAAATCATGACAAGATCTCTGCCCTCATCAGATGATCATTCTAAATATAGTATTAAAAAAACTAACTATAATATTGACATATAATAAGATGCTGACTGCATAACCAGAGAAAACCAGAATGTTGTGGGAAATCTGTCAGTGAAAGCTAGGGTAGATGAGATTTAAGAGTGTCTCTTGGATGACATATGCACTTATTGAATTGAAAGATTGAATGAAAAGTGGCTGCTAGACAGACTAAAGTGAAAAGGGGACATAAAATATAAGAACTGAGGACAACTGAGAGTGTGAGAGAAAGAAATGATACAGAAATCCTCAGTAATCAAGGCCAACTCTTGGAGTGCTTTTAAACTACAGTAAAGACTTTCAGTTTACATAAAGCTTAACTGAAAACCATTTATTCATTCACCCGTTGGATCCCCTAGTCATTCATTCAGTAAGTATGTATCTAGTGCTTTCTCTGTCTGAGTGAAGGAAAACTTACTTTTCCTTTCACTTCTCTTAGATTTGTTTCCTGGAGCTCCTGCAGCAAGACAGGTTACCTAGAGAAAAGTACACCCATATTAAATGTAAATTTCTCTTTCCTTCTTTTTGTACGGGAGAGCTCATTGTGCTCTGCAGGATAGCCTCAAACTCCTGAGCTCATTCTCTGACTAACCTCTCAAGTAGCTAGGACTATACTTGTATGCCACCGTACCCAGCTAATATAACTTTTATATGACATGAGAACCCTCCTAAGGAAATGATTGAAGACCTCAAGAAGCAGTTAAATCCAAGTGTTTTTACACTAGGTTTAAAGAAAAATGGAGAGTTGTAGGGAACTATGATAGAGTTATAGCAATTTTAGATTTACCAGACATGAAGACACTGTTACTTGAAAAGGTCGAGAGAACCAAACTGTATTACCCAGTTGGCTCAGAGGAGCTGCGTACTCCAAAGGCTGAGCCCTGACCCTTGTTGGGGCTGTCTTATACAGAGGTTTTAGGCAGGACCACGCAGGTTGAGTTACAGAGGCAGCATGGGGCGTGGCTAAGCACAGGATGTTTGAAGCGGGCTGTGCAAACAAGACAACGGAAGCAGAATGAGACAGTTGTTTAGTGTGAGTTTCTTTCCCAAGTTTCCTAAGTTTCTTTCCCTCATCAGTTTTGTTTCCCTCATCAGTAGGAAAAGCATATGAGTAAACTGGGATAAACTTATCAGGTTTTCTTCTTCCCTGGGTTCTTTTATCGTAAATGATTAACGATGGTTCTTTTCCTCAAGGTGCACAAAGGGCATCTCTCACAGAAGTCTTAGGACCTTCTTCAGGGAGAAGGGTGAGGGAAGGTCAGGGGTCCTCTCTGCAAGTATTGTTTCTCAAATTGCATCAGATTAAAATATTCAGTATACTGAAGTACCATATTTTGAGACAGCGTATCAGAGCTAACACTATTTCTATGAATAAAATGAATAAAATTCTTAGGCCTTATTACACCTACATTCTGGCAAAGAGAATAGTTTTCAATACAAAAATTATCTCCAGAATACCCAAAAATTGAATAAGAGAGGAATACAATCCTGGTGGGCAACCTTACAAATACAATTTATATAGTCACAATTTGGAGAGTGAATAGTATTGGAAAACATAAAATGGAAAAATACTGGTTTCAGAATGATGATCTCACCTGGAGAAAAAGAAAAGGGAGTGAGATACAAATTACAGAAATAGTTTCTGTCATACCTGAAATGTGTGTGTGTGTGTGTGTGTGTAACTATATGTTATTTTAAATAAATATGAAAAATGTTAGTAGGGGCTGGGGATTTAGCTCAGCGGCACAGCGCCTGCCTTGCAAGTGCAAGGTCGAGAGTTAGATTCCCAGTACCAAAAAAAAAAAAAAAAAAAAAAAAGTTAGTAATGCTTAACTTGCATTTTTGATTTTTGTATTATACTTATTTGCATACCTACAATTCTTATAATTTAAGATATTCCTACTACTTGAGCTACTTAAGTAATATTGAAAGACAAGACAGAAGGCAGGGGATATAGCTCAGTGGCATAAGCGCCTGCCTGGCAAGTGCAAGGTCCTGCATTCCATTCCTGGTACCAAAAAAAAAAAAAAAGATAAGACAGAAAAATAAAAGCCTAAATTAGGGCTTGTAAAAAATAGAAAGAGAAGCCCACAGTAAAGAAATTTTACAAAATAATGTTAAGACTAAGACAGTGTAATGGGAGTAGAAGCCAATAAAGATGTTTTATTATAAATCAAAATAGATGGAACTAGGTAATGAATCCTGTAAGAAAGTAACTGCAATATAGTTGGTTTGGCAAAAATCATGCTGAAAGGCAAAACTTTGGATGTGGTGTTCCTACTCAGAGGATTGTCTGAAAGCCTCTACCAAGTGCTTGTTTCATTGCATACCGTTTCCTGCCACATATTGGCAAAATGTGTCCTAAAAGGAAGTCTTTAACTTGTGTTCTGTTGAGGAATTTAAGATAGGACGTAGCTAGCAAGAGCTCTGAGATCATTAGCTTTCCAGTCCCAAGCCACGGAAACACTTCCAGGTATGTTTGCCAGGCTCTGGCGCCCACCCAATACACCCAAGTGAAAAGAAAAAGCAGAAACAATGTAGCTTTCAACAAGTAACTCAGTGGGAAGCTTTATGATGGGAAGTTAGGTTAGTTTCCTGCCTCTCATTCATAAAGAAATGTATCTTATTTAAGTGCAAAAGGATGAAATGGAAGGAAGGCAGTGCTCATCAACATGTTAATGTCAAAAGGAGCATTCTCTAGGAAGTTCTTTTGGTTCCCTCAGTTACCTAATTGCCTTGGAGGTTGGAACCTTTGTGTCATCAGTTAAGGGGGAAAAAAGTGAACAGAATCAAACACAAAAGACTTGGTGGGAATCTGGGAGGGAGTAGAGGAGGAACTCCAAGAGTGTGTAGTAAAGGGCAGGTTTTTAACTCCACCATCTGAGTTGCTCTCTTCTTACAAATGTTTCTTTCATTTGTATTCCTCAGCTTGTTGAAGTTTGTTGGAAAATTTTTGCCATTTAATAAATAAGCATTAAATGAAAACATGAGGGATTGTTTTTCATTACCAATAATCATAATTACAATCATTTTAAGCATCATCTTTTTTAATCCTATGAGGCAGTTGTTATCATATTACAGTGAAATTAACTAAGCCTCATGAATATTCTACAAATTGTGCAAGATCACAAAACTAGTGGAAAATCAGGTCAGGAGGTAAGTCTCTTTCCCTTATCTATGTATGATCCCATTTTCTCACATTTTTAGGAAATCACAGAAAGTCTCATTTTCAGAAATTTATAGAAAGAGAAATAGCTTCAGACTGGTCAATATTAATTCTCTCCATTATGTTTTCATATGTTCGTAATAAATGTGCTTAAAATGTGTGGCTATTTGATTACTACAATTAAACTAGGAAGAGAAATAGAAGAATAAAGATAGCCTCTTTAATAACTGATACTAGGAAAACTGGTTTGCACAAGCTGAATAGTGAACTTAGACCCATATCTCTCACCATGCACTACACTAAAATCAAAATGGATCCAAGATATACATACTAAACAGAAACACTTAATCTGTTGGAAAATGAAATAGGTAAAACTCTTGAAGGTATAGGTGTAGGCAAAGAATTTAAGGGAAAAATGTGTAAATGTGTAAATCAAAAGCTTTTGTAGTTAAGTGATAGTCATCTTCAAAATCATGCTCCACTGATGACTCATTGTGTGATATTAAGCAAATATACTTCCCTCTCTGAGCTTCAGTTTCACCTTCCATACTATGAAACTAGTTAGTTCACAGGATGAGTAGAGTTATTAAATAACATACAAATAGTTTAGCACTTAATGAATGTTCAAATATATCAACTATTATCACCTTACTATTAAGAAAGATGGACTGATTTAGGAATGAATGAATGAATGAATTGGAAAAATGGGAGAAAATGTCTAACTTGTCTTTACTGAATGTCTTTTACATGTGAAAGTAAGATCTTTGAAGTTAATGACTATGTAGCCAAATCAATGTCACAGAGTAGGGAATAATTTATACTTGTTGAACTAAACTTATTTTCCTAAACATCTTTTGAACTTCATTAAGATTATTTTTTATCTGACTCGAAGTGAGTTAATTATATAAAATCAATACTAACCCTGAGGGCTGGAGATGTAGCTCAGTGGCATAAGCGCTTGCCTGGCAAGCTTGAGGTCATGAGATCGAATCTTGGTACCAAAAAAAAAAAAAAAAAAGAAAAAATGGTGACCCTGAAATTTAGTAAGGTTACCATGACTCATGACAATGTTCACTAAAAACGGCATCTGCCATTTTTTTATCTTATCACTATTAAAGACACCATGTTATAGTGATACATGTATACCTACATTTTTAGTAGCCCAATTCATAACAGCTGAATCTTGGAAATGGCCATATTCCATAAATAGATGAAGGGATAAAGAAAATATAGTATTATACACAACAGAGTACTACTTAAGAAGGCAAATTTGATTCATGTGTAGAAAAATTGATGCACCTTCTGACTAGAAGTTAAAGTGAAATAAATCAGACTGACAAGTTAAATATTTTATCTCTTACTTAAGAAACCCAAAATAAAAATAAAAAGCAAAATATAAAAATACAGTTAACCAGATCGAGGCATGTCAGATTGATCAAACAAATACACATTAACTGTTCCTTTCAATAAACCTATGCAAAGTAGTGTTACAGTTATCTTAGCTGCCCTGTGTGTGTGTGTATACATATTTTTCCCTTCCTTCTATTTCTTTTCTGCTTTCCATCTGAGCAACTACATTAAAGATAACAATATGTAATACAACAACCACTGTTAATTCTTACCACCTTGTTTTGAACTTCTGTATCATCTTTATTGTTTTTATGTTGTTTTGTTTATGTCTTTGTTTTCACTGTTTTGTTTTCATTCTTTTCTGTTTAAAATAAATAAATAAATAAATAAATAAATAAATAAATAAAAGTAAAAGATATAGAAGAGAAAGCAGGGAGACAGGTCTTTTCCAAATGAGAAAGCTATCAAGAGATGAGAGGAGAAGAATAGGA
>NW_004955414.1:4856643-4884957 GCF_000276665.1 Chinchilla lanigera
GAGGGGGGGGAAGGGAGGGGGTGAATATAGTTCTGAGAGTATTATGCACTTGTACCTACTCTCCACAAGGAATGCAACAATTATGTGATACAAATACTTACTAACAAGAAATAAAAAGTGGAAAAAATAAAAGCCACTAACAAATAAATGGTTTCTGGTTTCATTATGACTTCATCACACGATTTTGATGTATTCCTCATTGGCAAGAAAATAATATACTCTTAACCTCATAAGGGTCCAATGTCTGTTCTCTTCAATTTGTTTTTACATTTATAACTATATGTTTGACCTAACAACCAACAATGTAGCTTTGGAATGTCTCAGGGTTCAGGCTTGGCCCTCTCTCCTCCCTACACTTGCTTTCTTGGTGACCATAACCACTCCGTTGTTCAGAAATAATACCCCATATTAAAGCATTCTAAATTTAATTTTTCTAGCTCAGACTTCTCATCTAACATAATAAATACTTCAAGTTCTTCATTTCTAACCTGAAGTACAGGTATTTGCCATCGTGAGTTTCCAGAATACTCTATGATCATTCTTCTTTTTTTTTGATCATTATTCTTTATTTCATGTGATGTCATGCACATTCTTTCACTAGCTCAGACCACTGATTTTGGAAACCTTTTCAAATATCCTTAATCAGCCAGGAAACCCACTGACTTGTTCTTCTCATCCTAATTCTACCACTTGTCACCACCTCCACCGTGAATTCTCTGGCACTAGCAATCATTAATAATCAGTTTTACTCTGAAATAGTGAAACAGCCTCTTAACTGTATTCATCCCTATTCAGTCCTTAACTTTATTTACCACCTCTACTCACTGCTGCAAGCCAAGGAACCCTTTTGCAAAGTAAACCAGGTCATGTTACTACATTGTATAAGAGCTTACAAAGGTTTCCCCTCTCACTCAAGTAGAAGTCAGTCCTTAGGATGTGTTCTCTGCTCTGTCCCTTTGTTATGTATCTGTCCTACTTTCTCTTTCACTTCATCTGGGCCCCATCCCAAAACACTTTTTTCCTTTTTGTACTTCCATTGTAACATCAGAAATTTCTCTTCCTAGGATCATTTCCTTTGCTGTTCTCTTTCTCTCGGTGGCTCTGCTCCAGATACCCACACGGCTAATATTCCTTTCTCCTTCAAGTTATTGCTCAACTTTCCACCTTAAGCAACCAGCTGAATACTAAAACCTACCTCCTTCTCACCTAAGTCCATTGTTTTTCTCCACTCCATATATCCCCTATTAATATTTTATATCATTTGTTTTTGCTGATAACATATTGTCGGTTTTGTAGACTTTGTTAATACAAACTCCCAGCACATTTGAGACACTCAAAAAATATTTCTGGAGTGGAAAAAAGGAAACGCATTCCCATGTGTTAAGTACCTGTCACCCACCTTAATAAGAACCTCATGTTCCTCCAAGTAATCCTCCTAACGTCCACAAAAGGTTAGAATCATGATCTCCATTTTAAAAAGGATCAAAAACAGAAAATATCTATGCTTGCAATCACACAATAAACTGTAAAGCAAGGTTCTGGCCCTGTTCTGTCTTTCTGTAAAATTCATGCTTTTCCTTCACATGATGATGCATTCAATAAGAGAGTGACTGTGAATCTCTGGGTTTTCTTTTTTTTTTTTTTAGTTTTTCTCCGGTACTGGGAACCAAACTCACGACCTTGCGCATGCCAGGCAGGCGCTTTTGCCGCTGAGCTAAATCCCCAGCACCCCTCTCTGGGTTTTCTTAAAGGAACTCTAAAATGTAATGAGAGATTTATGCATGAGCTCTTGTCAACCAATGCGCTTGATAAAGTTGTTCCCCTTAATATTGAGAACACTCACTGACTTTTTAAATGAGATGCCAAGGTTCATACATTGATAAACTGTGAAATATCTTCTTATATTTCCAATTTTCCAACCTCCATCAACATAAAAGTTTGCCCACCAGCTGATGGTGCATTATGTATGTATGCAAACAGTCTTTACTCTGGGGTGAGGGAAGAAATAGTGCTGAAAGCTCTTCTCTCAATGGAACTCCTCAAACCAGATCCTAAAAAGAAAATTTAAACCATTTTTTATGTTGTCTAAAGCCATGCAATGGAGAGTGTATACTGTGCTCCTCACAGTGATAAATTTGTGATCCGGTAGAAAAACAATGTCACCACGATCAAAACTGCTCTGATGTGGCCAGAGTGAAAGAAAGAATGTGATTTCATGGGTTTCAGTTTTTGATAAATACAGCTTACCCCCCAATTACCACATTTCCTCCTATGAGCATAAAACGTAATTTAGTGCTCACCACTACATCATCTCACTCACTGGGAAAATGCTTCATAAAGCACTGTATATTGTATGAGTAATGGGAAACAGATAAATGTCTTCGATCTTGACACCTCTTAAAAACTGCATTAAGTGGAATGAAAAATTCATACAGCATTACTCTCTGTGTTGTACTTACAAAGAATTTAAGATAATATAATATCATCTACATGGAGCTCTTTATATATGAAGAAGCTAGGAAAATAAAACAGCCTGCCTTTTACCCATACATTGTAGAACAATCTAATAAAATACACAGGCAATTTAGTATGTGTTGAATCACTTTTGGTTTATGTTTATAGTTCTCTTTTCCTCTCTTTTCTCACTTCATAACTATTATGTCACTTTTCAGTTTACATCTTATTTATGTAGTCCTCACACTAATCCTTAAGTTGTAGGCAGCAGGTATTATCATCTTTCTTCCTAAAGCTTTTACTGATTTCCCACCTGAACTCTCAGCAGCAATTCTCTGAGACATTGTAATTCTCATATGACAGTATTTTCCTATGCTGTAGAGTTATCGCTCTGCATATCTGATCTGCATTTTGGCTATTTCTTTACCTTCTTTCTATTTTTCCATGCTTGCACTTTTCCTTCTGTGGTTCTTTTAAATACTGTTTACTTTCAACTCTACCTCAGTTTCCTTAACCAAAATAGATAAAATAGTGGTCCCTATCTCATAAGAATGCTGTGGCTATTAAAGAAGTTAATTAAAGTAAAGTGCTTAACACAAAATCAACAGTATAGTCACAAAGCATGAGACAGTGGCCAATTCTCTATTTTAAAAGAGCAAATTACTGTCTTTATATTACTATGATGCAAAGCAAAACCCAAAATGAAGCAGATGCTCAATAATACTGAACTTAAAAGTGGGTGGAATATTCTAGTTGTACGATGTGAACAATTTTTAACTTCTTTCATGGGTAGGTCAAAACATTACTCTTTCCCCATGTATGCCTTTCTTATATGTATGGGTTTTGTTCTCATACTTCTTTTTTTTTTTCCTGGTACCAGGAATCAAACTCATGACCTCCCGCTTGCCAGGCAGGTGCTGTACTGCTGAGCTAAATCCCCAGCCCCTTCTTATTTTATTTATTTATTTATTTATTTTGGTCATACTTTCTTTCTGCAGTAAAAGTAAGCATTTCATTTAAATACTTAACAGTAGCCCACTTAGGAAATACAATATTTGCCATTTAAAATTCAGGTACTAAGAGGCTTGGGAAAAGAAACAGGAGGCAAAGTTTGTATCGCAGTATGCGTACAATTTTGCAACAAGCCCTAGGAAGAGCGACGCAAGCCTAAGTGTTACAACGGTCCTGGCATGCCTCAGAAGAAAAGAAAAGCAAGGGCATATGTGAATATAGGTTTAATACAGCAGCGCTGGGAAAGAGATTGCAAGAACTCTGAAACATAAAAACAGATAGCCTTTCAACATTTAGATGGAATGATAGCCACAGAGGAAAATGTTTTCTTCAGTATTAAGCTTATTTTCAAAAGAAACGGTAGAAAAAAGAATTTACTCTAGAAATTTACAGTAAAACACTAATGGTAGAATATACGTGTAAAATTCCAAGGATAGTCTATTTACGATAAAGCTATGACTTTAGTGTCTGATTCAAGTAAAATACAAAAATAGTTTTAAGCATTTTATAGCCTCAGCCTCTTCCAGGCCATTGATCTTTAATTTCCTATCAGTGAATTCTTCTATAAAGATTTCCCAGATTAGAACTTTCATTAGAGGGGAAATTCTGTTTTACTTTCATTTTATGTATGGAAACATTGAGACACAAAGTGAATAAAAGATTCACTTTCCTAGGAAATGTTTGTATGCAAACTGAAAAAGCTGCACTTCTTTTCTTATTCCTCAGTTGCCCTTTTCAGTGTACCAATTCAATTATTTTATGTATCTGTCTGCTGTGTGCCAGGCACCGTCTCTGGGACTAGAAACACAGCAAAATGCAAAGAAATAGTTTACTGCTTTCAACTTGCTCTGTCGTTCTACATGAAACAGAGAAAAAAACAAAAATACAGGACAGGAAGCCCTTTGGCTACAAGAAAGGAGCCTGTTATTTAGGCTCAGGGAATCAGAAAAATCAAAGAGCTGGAAAATGGGAGAATAATAAGGAGTTAGCCAGTGAAGAGAGATATGAAAAGTAGAAAGAAAGGAAGGTATTTCAGCCAGAACATTTTATTATTTGAATCCATAGGCTGTGTTTTTCCACTCGTTCATTTGCAGCATGACCAGGAGTTCTGTTTCTCAAAGCTGCTCCCTGCAACTGTGCATCTGTGATCATCCTTCCCTCCAGCACTCTGCAGTACTATTAAATCATTCTTTATGTCTTAATTACAAAATAAATCTTGGCATACTGTTTTAAATTTTCCTATAAAATATAACCAATAAAAGAGAACAAATGTAAAAACATAGCTCAAACTTTCAGCTCTTTGAGGGGATTATATTAAGGAAATTAAAATAAAAATGTGTAATAAACCATGAAGGGTATGAAATAGGCAGAGTTGAGTGATGGATAGATGTCGATGGGTTTACTCTGTAGTAAAAGAGGGTAATGCCTGCTGATCATTGTCTCCTGTGCTGTGGATGATCTGTGCCAATTCAAAAATATTTAGTGCTAGAAAACTTCAGGGACCTAAGAGCAGCATCTAACCAACTCCTAGCTCTGGCCCACAGCCTTCAACAATTTTAGGCTAGGATGAAAATCGTGCAGAAGTGCTTGAACCAACGGCATTTCTCGAGAGGAAGCATGGGTTTTTTTCAGCATAACAACTATTAAACACTGAAGCTACCACTGGTCTCTCCTTGAATCACAAGGCAAGGTTAATTAATCATGATTCTTTTTCCCACTAAGTAGCCTCAGGACGCCTTCCAAAGAAGTAAAGAAGGGTGGGAATGTAGATTAAAGAGGGGGCATATTGCAAGTCAGCGTGGCACTTTTAGCCATCAGTCAATACCTTGTCCTCTGAGATGAACTACTGCTCATGTGTCAAGTACAGCACAGTAACCATTCCTCGGACAGGCCAGCAGTGGAGGGAATGTTTGAGAGTGCATCTTATTTTCAGATGCTCTCAGCAGCACTACTTTGAGCCAAAAGTACACAGAATTTGCAGAACTTACTAAAGAATTTCTGCTTGCTTGATTTACAGACTACCAGGCATCTGTCCCTCTTCTCCTCTGCTTGACAGACATTTGCAATAAAGCTTGAAAATGTAACAGTCTGGGAACTATTAACTATAGGAATATTAACTGTGTAAGACTAACACCCACAAACTGGAAATGTATCAGTATTTTTTAAAGATCAGGTGAACTGCCAAACTGCTATCCACGTTTGTTGCTTGACAGCACCATTGCGTTCCCGGGTGACCCTTCTGACCTATGAACAATGGATCTGCTCAGAGCACAGGCTGTTGACTGGCAGCTAAAACTTACATGTGCACTTCCAGTCTGTTCCTCCTGTAGTCTAGCTTGCCTCCCTTCCTTACCTCTCTGGATTTGGATCGCTAGGATGCTGTTTTGGGAACCCAAGGTATGCAGACCCAGCATTCTCTCTGAAGTGAACACACCCATAGTGAGCATGAAAACCAGGTGTGACTGAACGCCATCTTAGGGACTCAAAAATTCAACAAATCACTTTGCTAGTAGATACATGGGAAACACAGCAGTGGGGTCAAACAGCTAACGTGGATAAGCATTTTGACTGCTCATCTTCCCTTTTTGAAAAACTGTTGTGTTTTCATTTCACATAAATTCAAGCTGTGAAGTGATGGATTATCCTAGAGAACCCAAAATTACGGATCAAAAAAGAAAGGGGAAGAGAATGAGCAGCCAATAGCTACCTAAGCCATTGCAGAACATGAGTCATGGTTTTCTAATGCACGGTTCAACTGAATTTTATTTTATTTTATTTTATTTTGGTTTTTCTCCGGTACCGGGAACCGAACTCACGACCTTGCGCTTGCCAGGCAGGCGCTCAACTGAATTTTAGAAAGGAATGTAATGTTTTCCATCTTCTCAGGATCAGATATTTGTCAGGAGGAAACTTGACCACTATGAACAAGATTATGTAAACTGAGATGTTACAGCATTTTAAGTAAATTAAACTCCTGAGAAAACTACAAAATATATGTATTGTAGCTTCTTTATGAACCTCTGCATACACTTCTAGCAGCTTATACTATGTCTTGGTTACTTTTCTCTTGTTGCTGAGACAAAATACCTGATGCCCAGAATTAAGGAAGGAAAGGGTTATTTAGCTTACAGTTTGTGGAAGTTTCAGTTTCGGTTGGCTCTAAGGCAGGGTGGCACACAGCAGAGGGCAATAGTTCATGGTGGCAGAAAACAGCAAAAGCAGCAAGAGCGAAAAGGGAGGAGCAGCTGCAAGCAGCCTCTTTCCCTCCCTTGTATTATATTCAGGCTACCAGCCCCAGGGCTGTTGTAGCACTCACACCTATAATTCCAGCATTGGACCATGACGTAGTCAAACTCTAGAAACTCTCACCATGACTGCATGAGGCTTTGGGGGACATCTAGACACAAACCATAACACACGGAGAATGAAATAAGGATAAAAAAAGAAAATCCTTAATGAAAAATATCTAATAATTAGAAGAGAATAAAGAAGAAATTTAGCAAGAATAACTAGGTATTCTGATATTTGTAGACTGCTACTCATATTAGGGGTATTAATTGCAGGGATTTTTTTTTTTTTTCCGGTACTGGGGATCTAACTCATGACCTCACACTTGCTGGGCAGGCGCTGTGCCGCTGAACTAAATCCCCAGCCCCATCACAGGAATTTTGAATTTGTATCATAACAAGATTAATATTACCTGAAGATTGTGAAATTTCATACAACATGATCCATGTTAGGAAGGACACTATTCCTCATTCAAAAAATAGATGCTACAGCAGTGGAGCAAATAAAACAGGCAATAGTACACTACAAGGAGAGAGACCTGTGAACCTGAAGGGTGATGCTTTGTGTAACGTATTGGGGTGATGAAAGAATAGGAAAGAAGAGGGAGGTGGAGAAGAGGAAGAGAAGGAGGGGGCAGGAAAATGAAGGAAGGAAGAAAAGAGGGAAGGAAGACAGGAAAAGGACAGGAAGGAAAGAAGTAATGGAGGAAGGAAGGGAGAGAGGGAAAGAAAAACAGACTGATGATAGACTCCCGTCCTTCTTCCAGCTGATCCGTCTTTACCTAATTTAACAATTTTTCTCTTCTGCCACTTCATGCTGGTGTTCCACAGTACACCAAGCTCTGCATTCATCCACATCTATGAATTTCCTCATATTTATTTCTTTCCATGCCTGTCATTTCCATCCATAAACAGATAGCTCCTAAAATTGTGATTGCATTTTAAATGATAAGCAGCATATTTTAATGAACAGGAAGAGTGAAAATATGGATGTAGGTATGTTCATTAGAGAGAGACTTGTGTTTGTATGTGCGTTTGAAAACATAGCACATACAATCAGGAGCTAGACATCCTTCCCGTAAAATGTGGTGCTTTACTTTTGACAGTTCTCATACTGGTCAGTAGTATTGCCATCAACTCAGAAGCCTTTCCTCTTGAATCTCTTGTCTGTCTAATTCTCTCAGTCCAGCTCCTGACTTGTCTTTACAGTTGTTTTCTCTAGTACAATGAGTGACTAAACTGTTGCCCTTGTCATGCCTGACTGCCTCTTGTGACAACCTCCTACTAGTTTCCTCCTGTCCAGGCTCTACCTGCCATTCTAACCTCCTGCCTTTCCACTCTATCTCCTCCAAAGTCCCCCATCAATCCTAGCCCTTGGAAAGACTTTTGTAGAGTTTTGATGATCATCTCTTGAGAGTTAGCACGTAGGACATTTACATACTAAATGAAAAGTCAACCTGATTAAGATTGAGTCGCCAACCAAAGACCAAGGACTAGTTGTACAGAGTCAGTATAGTTGCTAATTCACAGTGAGATTCCTTTGCCCCACCACAGAGTAATTAGTCAAAATCTTCAGAGTTCAAACCATTGAATAATATTTTTATGGGCTCTCCAAATGATCATGGTGCACATCTATTTTTGAAACTCTAATACGTCCTTCAATTGTAAGTTTCAGTAATTATAACTCTCTAACGGGAGTCTAATTTGCAATTCCAAGAGCATAGCTACAAGAGTATCTTGAGCAATGGTGGCATCATTAGACTAAACATAAAGCTTTCTGAGTGATTCACATTAAATGGGAAAAAATTATTCAAATGTATAAATTCAGTCAAATTTGTGAATATAATCACATCATATTAGAGGCATACCTCATGCATCTTTCTTCAACATGAACCTAATTAGTTTTCTTTAGCTTCACACATGATGTTAATGGGTTGCATATGAAAATTTCAAAGATGAATTTGACATACAAAATAGTGGTAAATGTTATCCTGTTCAAAGCTTGTAGAAATCAGGGTGCTAATTACATTTAAGAAAAAATAATTAAGAAAAATAGAGCAAAAGAAAAGCTTTTCAAATAAATATTTATGTCTTTAGTTGAGGGTTTAAAAGTTAGCAAAAAATTCCTGCTTCATATAGCATATAACATGATTCTTTTTGTGTATTTGCCAGGCAGGCACTTGTGCTACTAAGCTATATCTCCCAGCCCCATGACATGATTTTTATATCAGCAAATTCTTTTTTTCATCAACTTTTTATGAAAGCTAATACCTCATGATATAGCAGTGGAAACAGACCTGTATATAATTAATGACAATAGATAATATATTTTATTGTCAAATCAGTGCTATAAATTGTTTGGCAGAAATGAAGGTAGAAATGATTAATTTTTCCTTTTGTAAAATACTTCATACAAGAAGCAACTTTGTAAATATAAACCCATACTCTAAGGTACACAGAAGCATCAGTGATTGCATTTTAAATGATAAGCAGCATATTTTAATGAACAGAAGAGTGAAAATATGGATGTAGGTATGTTCATTAGACAGAGACTTGCATTTGTAATGATTGATATTATACATAAAAATTTTATATTTAGCTTGGGCTATACATAATTTTTTTAGTTAAAATAACTTTGTTTCAATATTAAATGCACAGTTATTTAGAATAAGAATATAGCTTTTATAGAAATAATCTGCCAAAGTTTGCTGAGGATTGTGGCCTCATTCACAGAATAAACTGAGCGACAATTCTAATAGTACCATCTGAAACCCAAGCCCTGGAGGCCAGAGACTGCTAAGGCAAACTTGTTTCCAGAAAGAAGAAAAAGCATTCAATTTATTTCATTTTCATAATGCCAGAGTCCTTCTACATATTTTGGAAGAACCACATGCTTCTTTTCCATCATTATTTATTATTTCCTGCCCAACAGCTCAGTACATAGCTACTCAGTCATTTATTGTGACACCCATGGTCATGGGGCAAATCAAGGTAACAGGAAAATCCTACCTCCATATCAATTAGGATTTTGTTTGATTTTATACACAAGAAAATAAAGTAGATTAGAGAAAGAGATGTGAGTACATATTGTGCAGAGCTGGTTTCCAAATGGTGGTTTCATTGTTATCAGGGACTCGAGTCCTCTATGTTTCTCTTTCAAACTCAGAGATTTTTTTTATCTTTAAAGTTAACTTAAAGTCGAATAAAATTGCTGGAGCTTTAAACATCAGATTATATGCCACACAGCAGAAAGAGAAAAGAAGGAAAGGTGAAAAGGATATTCTCCAAGATGAATCATTTTCCTTTAAGGAATCTTCTGTTTACATCTTATTGGCTAAAATCTATTCATATACTATATTTCACTACAATGGTTGCTGGAAAATGTAGAATTTTAGCGGCATCCTTTATCCTTGCAAATGAAACACTGGTTGCTGAGGATTAAGGTAAAACTGAATATTTTTGGACAATTTTCAATCTTTACCATACTTCTCAAGCGTTCGATGTGTTGGATAATTGGCCTTATTTCTTACTCAATCAAGCTATCTTAATTCAGTTTTTTAACATGAGAGTAATCCTTCTAGAGAAATGATTCCCAACTTTTCTGGGCACATCAGAACCGATTAGAGTGTTCCTTTTTTTTGCTTTGCTTTGTTTTGTTTGGTACCAGGAATCACACTCAGAACCTCATGCTTGCCAGGCAGGTGCTGCGCTGCTGAGCTATATGCCCTGCCTAGAGTGTCTTTTAAAAACTGTGATGCCCAGACAATGCCTGAGCCAGAACCCATGCTGTATGTTTTCCAGTTAAATCAGAAGTGCTAGCAGGAAGATCCAAACCTTAGCATTATATATGTATTTCTAGTGTACAGCTAAGTTTGAGAACTACTGTACAAAATGAATTTAAATGTAAGACAGGTAAAGAAATATTACTATATCCTGTTAATCAAGTGATATGAAAAATTGCATGCCATGAGCAGAGAATAATTTGAAATGTGAAGGCATTTTCCAAGATTTCTGATTATCTGCCTTTTTGGTCTGATTTCTTATTTAAAAAATAGTCCATTTTTTTTCTTTTGAGACAGGGTTTCACAATGCAGTGCAGGCTGGCCTTAAATTCACTTGGTAGCTAAGACTGGCCTTGAACTCACAGCGATACTCCTGCCTCAGCCTCCTGAGTTCTGGGATTACAGGCGTGCACCAAAATATAATCCTTTTTAAAAATAGTATCTTCCATTCTATAATACCTAACTATAAAATTCTCTAAAAATCTAAGCTTTTATTTGCTGATGTTGATCATCTTTGATTACTTTGCATACTTCCACATCCATTAAAATATCCAAAAGTCTCTTAAATAATTCTCAACTTTGTGTATGCTTTTATCTCAACCCACACACACAGCAACCAAACTGATGTTTCATATGGCACCCATACAAGTCATGTCATTCCTCCACATCAACCTCCACAACTTCCTGTTAGTTTAGCAATCTCTGACCTGCGAGATCTCCCTCCTGCCTACCACCCACCCTCGTCCTGGGCCTCTTAGTGTACTACTGTCCAACAGCCTCCTATCTTTCCCCTTTTCCTTAGAGTGAACCTCTGTTGACCAGTCCCCCTGACCCCATGCTCATTCAAGCCAGCAAGTCTTTGCTACTTGCTATTATAAGAGGCTTTGATTGTTTCCACAGCCTGAGCCAGAACCCATGCTGTATGTTTTCTTGACCTTCACTATAGTCATAAGTGATTATTTAAAATACTATCATTTTTATGAGGGCAGGTGACACTATTATTGTTTCAGAACTTAGAGCAGTTTCTATCACAGAGTATTTGGCAAATAGTGCATAGATTTTCTGAACTGATAGAGGAAGGAATTAGTAGTTTGGAACATAGAAATTGAAAGGATGGATGACAAACTAAAATGGCCATATGCAGCTGCTTGTAACTTAGGGACCTGCGAGCTGAGTTAATCTCTCTCCCTCTTTTTCATTATGTGTCTGTGTGTCTGCAGGTTGTGATTTGATCCCAGTACAGTATCTTCGCTGGGGTGACCCTGAGCCCATTGCAGCTGTGGTGTTTGCTTGCCTTGGCCTGCTGGCCACCCTGTTTGTCACTGTAATCTTCATCATTTACCGTGACACTCCAGTAGTCAAGTCCTCCAGCAGGGAACTCTGCTACATTATTCTTGCTGGCATCTGCCTGGGTTACTTATGCACCTTCTGCCTCATCGCAAAGCCCAAACAGATTTATTGCTATCTTCAGAGAATTGGTATTGGTCTCTCCCCAGCCATGAGCTACTCAGCCCTGGTAACCAAGACCAACCGTATTGCAAGAATCCTGGCTGGCAGCAAAAAGAAGATCTGTACCAAAAAGCCCAGATTTATGAGTGCCTGTGCTCAGTTAGTGATTGCTTTCATCCTCATATGTATCCAGTTGGGCATTATTGTCGCTCTTTTTATAATGGAGCCTCCTGATATAATGCACGACTACCCAAGCATTCGGGAAGTCTACCTGATTTGTAACACCACCAATCTAGGAGTCGTCACTCCTCTGGGATACAATGGATTGTTAATTTTGAGCTGCACCTTCTATGCGTTCAAGACCAGAAATGTTCCAGCTAACTTCAACGAAGCCAAATATATTGCCTTCACGATGTATACCACATGCATTATATGGCTGGCCTTTGTCCCAATCTATTTCGGAAGCAACTACAAAATCATCACTATGTGTTTCTCAGTCAGCCTCAGCGCCACAGTGGCCCTCGGGTGCATGTTCGTGCCGAAGGTGTACATCATCCTGGCCAAACCCGAGAGAAATGTGCGCAGCGCCTTCACCACTTCTACCGTGGTGCGCATGCATGTCGGGGACGGCAAGTCTTCCTCCGCAGCCAGCAGATCGAGCAGCCTGGTCAACCTGTGGAAGAGGAGGGGCTCCTCTGGGGAAACACTAAGGTAAAGCTTGTGGGGGGTTCATGGGGTATGGCTGATGCAGCTGAAGCAGTGCAGTTTGCTTCCGTGGTCTTTCTGCTGGAAGAGATCTCAGTGAATGAATCCTAAGAGGCAGGGAACTCAGTGCTTGGTACCTTGTCCTTGAATGGTTTTTGCGCGCTTAATTGGAGTGAATCCAATTACTCCGGCCAAAGGTACAAGGCATGGAAGTTGAGAGTGCTGATAAAGCAAAGAGTTACAGCAAAAGGGGAGAGAGGTCAGAACAGGGAAAATAAAGTCACTGGGCCGTTTCAAAGGTTTCCAGTACCTGAGGGGATGAATGTAAGTTGTGGGCTAAATTTTAGTAGCAGGAACCGTATAAAGAAGATTATTAAGAAACAAATACTGTTCTTAGAGAAAAGTGCCAGGACCTTTACGCACCTAACTACACTTGTATATGCCTGAACCTTCCTGAAGCCCAGAGGAACTCTTATTATCCTATCCCACAGAGACGTGAGAACATAGTTTCATTCTTAATGCCCAATTAGAAATTTTAGGCAGATGCTGATTAGCTAAAAAGGTCAAAATAACAATGTGGCTTTGTGTATAGTTGTCCTAAACATCTTACCAGGTTCCAAATTCCCTGTTGCCTATAGCTAACTTATAATAACTTGTGGTGATCTCATGTCAGCTTTGATATCATGAATAGCATCTATTACATAACTTCTATCTTAAAAATAATCTGTAGCCAACAGGAATTGAATGATTTCTTCCCCATATGAAGTCTTTCTTATGTTATAATTGACCCAACATTTGAAATTCACTGAGATCCTGACAGCAAAGGTTTGAGAACAAATTCTGAGGCATTAAAAAGGCAACATAGATGGTTGGTATTTGGGAATTGAGGAATCTTATTCTGTACATAATGGAATGGGAATAAATATTTCTCTATTTAAGAAATGCATATTAAAAGAGCTGGTCAAGATACCACCAAGTAAAATTTACTGAGATTGGACAGTATTTCTCTCTTTTTTTTTTTTTTTTTTTTTTTTTTTTTTTTTTTTTTTTTTTTTTTTTGGCTTTTTGAGACAGGGTCTCGCCATGCAGTTCAGTCTGGCTTTGAACTCACTTATGTGGCCCAGGCTGGCCTCGAACTCACAATGGTCCTCCTACCTCAGCCTCCCAAGTGCTGGGATTACAGGCGTGCACACCCATGCCCAGCAGTACGGTCTTTCTAAAAGTGAGATAAATGAAAGATAACTATCTCTCAGATGGGCAATAAATATCTTATAATATTATTTGAACTATTCAACTATATCATTACTTAGCCTGCATGAAAATCCTACTTTTCTATCTGCATCCTACTTTTTACCCACTGAGGCTTGAAAAAGATTCACCATATACTTGAAGAAGTTCATCCATAAGTCCCAATTCTTTGTGTTAACTTGTACACTTACATCATTTAATTCCTAACTAAATCTTTTAGACTTCTCATCTCTTTCCATGTATATCGTGTGACATAGTCAACAAATTGTAGATTTTATCTTTCCCTCATTCGATAAATTCTCTTCTTTAGTAAATACCATGGTTTGTAAAATATGTGCCTTCTAAATATCTAACATATTGGCATATTTTGCATCTACTCTACTGACTCCCCTATAAAACATTTTTTTTCTGAAACTTCCGCAAATCAGCTTTTAATTTTACCTAAGCAATTTTATTTTGCAAACTTTTATTAGCCTTTTTCCAAACCTTTTCTTCAGTAAAATCTCCCAGGAAAGCCTTATATTTAAAGCATACAAGTTGGGCCCGGGATATAGCTCAGTGGCACAAGCACCTGCCTGGCAAGTGCAAGGTCCTGAGTTCGATTCCCAGCACACACACAAAAAAAACCATACAAGTTGATAAGGAAGGCATTATGAGTCTATACCTCAGTACCCCAAAAGGTTCCCAGAAAACGCTTCTTAGAGAAGCACGAGAGGTTCCCAGAAAACGCTTCTTAGAGAAGCACCACTGACTGTGAAACCCGGTAGTTCTTTGTTTGAACACTGACACTACCATTTCTTATCTCTGCACTTTATTTTTTTATCTGACAAATTGGGATCATGTCGTCTACTCCATAGCACTATGGGGAATGAAAGACTACCTGAAAAGGTTCAGCATACGGTAGATGTTTTACTCGGGGTAGCAGTGTATCGTGCTAGACAGCTCTGAGGCTGAATACTGGCAGCACCGATTACCAAATGTGTGACCCGAGGCAACTTTGTGTCATTTTCCTGAGGCTCAGTTCTCACTTCTACTAAATGGAGACTATGAGATTCATACTTGCTAGAGTAGTTGTAAAGAGTGAACAAACTAATACATGTAATGTCTGTCACACAGTAAGGATTTCTTAAATATTTTTACTAGTTTCTTCCACAAGTGCAAGTTATTGTGTCAGGTATGAAATTAGGAAAAGGTTAACAGTAAAAAGATCATCAGAAAGAGAAGCAAAAATCTGTAGACGCATTGCTTATGCAGTCCATGTTTTCCAGGTCATCTCTCTCTTTACATTACCAAACTCCAGGCCACAATATGCAGCACATCCTGTGTTACAGTGTAAGCAGAGCAAGCTCCTAGGGCTTGGGGCATTGTCTCCTCTGTTCAGCACTGTGTCTTCAGTGTCAGCCACACTTAGAAGAATGTGTGTCACACATGGAAAGTGCTCGATGATGATTTGGTGGTGTATTGAATGAATGGATGAGTGTGGGAAAAAGCTAATGTGGTAGGTATTTGTTGGCTTGTCTTCAGGTATGCATAGTGTTCTCCAGTGATCCAACTGACTTTTGTAAGATTAAGTCTACAGTGCTCTTAATTATAAATACCCCTTACATACTGTGGTCTTCAGTCCCTGCCCAAGAATTTGACTATGTGCTGTTATAATTATAATGTTCCTTTAGCAATATTTGATTCATGTGTTCAACAATTTCATTTCTACTTTGGTAAACAGACAAACTAAAACAACAAATTTGACTGGTAATACTGATAGAAAAAAATCTGAAGAGTTTGTGGCAACGGTTTAAGTTGATTTCCCTTCAAAACCATGTAGTTTTTGATGTTTTAGACATTTACGTCACTGTATTTGGGTATTAGAATTTCAAAAAGGGGAAGAAGGGATCTTTGGCAACTGCTGAGTGTTCTGTATGTAATCTTGAATAAAACAGCCTGTCTGTATGATTAATACTGACTCAGACTACACTTTTAAATATGTAAAGGTGTGTTGTTGTTTTTGTTTTGTTTTGGTTTTTGCCATCAACATGGTGAGGGAGACTGGAAACTGCTGTTGATGTGGAAAAGAAAAAGGTAGAGACAGTCATCATTTCCTTCCGTTACATGCATCCAACCCCTGCTCATTTTTTAAGCCATAATCCCCAGAGAGAAGTACAAACTTTGTCATTGCTAACAGATCTTAAATGAAATATTTTTTCTGATACCAAATGAAGATGTTCTGATGTACTATCTGATGTAAGATGTACTAATCTAGTACATCTTACATTGTGGAAAATCACTAGTTATACACAGATTTTTTACCTCCTGTTCAAATTTCTAATTTTATATAGGTGAGTGAGTATCACACTTTCTGTCACACTAGAGCTTCAATAATGGGGAACAAATGAACTTGAGTGTTCCTGATATCAT
Organism: Chinchilla lanigera; assembly: GCF_000276665.1. NCBI lineage: Eukaryota > Metazoa > Chordata > Mammalia > Rodentia > Chinchillidae > Chinchilla > Chinchilla lanigera. The sequence goes on from NW_004955414.1 coordinate 4,872,992, forward strand.
CACATTTTATTCTAAATCACTGCCATTACTTTGCTTCTCCAGCTTGAACTTTGCACTGTGCCAATGAGCCCATATTTTGAGATCTAGAAAGAAGTCAAATGGGTGATTTAAAGCTCCACATATAGAACTTTCTGGGAGAAGCAGCTCTCATGCCAGGTGTGATCCTCCTCTGCTGCTTTCTGTCTAATGGACAGAGAAGCAGATTGCTATAAACCCAAACTGGGCCTTGTTTGTTTCTCTTCATGAGGTCTGTGCATGCCTCTTCCTCGTCAAATGTCCGACAGCAAGGGACCTCCATTTTAATGAGGATACTGATTACATATTTCGGAGTCAAGAATGCAATAATACCTGTAAGGTTATAGTGACTGCATTCCCAAAACTTGATATACACTCTTGGGGAAGTGTACACCAAGAGATAGCAGATGGAAATACAGCCTACTATTTGGAGCCACAACTGGATTTAAATCCAGAGTTCCATGAATTTGAACAAAGTCCTTTAGTTTGTTTCCTTAAGTATAAAATAGTATATAATAATTGCTATTTAGAGGGCTAAAAGTTGTTATATGTGTTAAGTACCAGCATACAAAAGGTACTCAATGCATAGTAAAAAAATCTTTTCAGAACCGAGTTAAGCTATGGGTAACAAAAAGCTGATTTTCAGAGTCTTTAATATTTGTTGCTGTTCATTTGCCTTGTGTCACAGGAAGTATGGAAGGGGGCTGTTCGTGGGTTGAGTATAACCAGTGCCAACACTCTCCCTTTTATGATGGTCACAAGAAACGGTCATGACTCTGTAATGTATCCTTTTATTAGGAAAAAATGAAAGTCTTCTCAGAATTCTGTAAGAACTGGCCTTATATCTTCTTATATAAACTGTCTCAAATGTCTACAATAGGAATAAAGGAAAGTGTGAATTTAGCCTCATCAGTCCCTATAAAAGAGATCGAATGGCTAAGGAGTGATACTATTCATTGGATAAGCCTCAAAAAGTAGTAGTAAGCCGCAGAAAGTGTATCTACCTCAGAAAGGAGTAGCACTTAGTAGTAATAGTGATTTGGGTAATAAATGTGGTGGGGGAATAAGGAGGAAGTAGAGAAGAACACAAAAGAGATTGGAAAAAAATTAGAATAGTCTCCCAAAATGGTTCATTTATTACCACTTACATATTCTGTCACTTCAGAACTTTTCACACATATTGTTAGTTTAACATTTCTAGTTGACATAAAATATTGCAAGTGGAGGCAATCTTTTCAAGTGAGGAATTAGAGCTCCAGCATAAGTAGGAGACCATCATCTCATGATTAGAAAGTGATGGAGCAGTTTTTAGTTCTTAGCATATGGTCACTAGAGCTGGACATTTCCTGTATTGTATTCATTGGAAAATGTCTCAAGAATTTCTCCATGCGGGGAAAAATTATTTTGGCACACTAAAGTGTTTTTAAAAACTATCATTATTTTGGCAATAAACTCTGAGAAGTTTTGTAGCAGAGAAATCAATCATTTATTAATCTTTCCAGTCATTTCCTACTCTCATTGTGCACAAGGCCATGTTTTTCAAGTAACCTCTTAACATTAAGAAGAGCTGACACTTAGGGGTTTTATGCTGGAAAGCAGCCTCATCAGTCAAAGAGAAGACATGTCCATGGTGCCTGAAGAATAGCTCATATCTACTGAGAAGAGGGGCTGGGGATTTAGCACAGCGGCACAGCGCCTGCCTGGCAAGCTCAAGGTCATGAGTTCGATTCCCAGTACTGGAAAAACAAACAAACAAACAAATATCTACTGAGAAGAGGCCAGAAAAGTCCATTTCTATTTCTGGCCATGGAACGAGAATCACTTTGAGCTCTCTGAACAACTAAGGAAGAAGAGAGCTAATTCTAATAGATCTAGCAGTTTTCTGGGAAGTTAAATTACCTCAAACTAGAGCACTAAGAAAAGTGCCCAGAGTCATTCAATCCACTGAAATAGCAATGGGAGATTTTTATTTAAATGGGAGTGAGTCACTATAGATTTTTTATATAGAAGCATGCTATTTATGCCATCAATGTATAGAGGTCCCTGTGATTAACATTTTGGTTCTAGACGCTAATTTCCAGCATGACATGGTGCAGCATCAAATCATTGTCAACTGGGTAATTCCAGGCTTCCATTTAAGACCTTTACTTCAGCTGCAAATTGACAAATGAGCACAAAGCCAATCCTGACTTAAATAAAGCATTGAATCTCATAAGTCCAAAGTTCTGATTCTATAAGATTCCGAATTTCCAAGGCCATGAGGCCAGTTTTTTAAATGTACCCAGCCTTTCATAGCTAAATTAATGACAGAGGTCTGTTACCCTAAATCATGCATTTCCCTAAAAGGTAAAACCCTCTTTTGGGATTCTAGTCAGGTGTTACAATCATTAGTGCTGTCACCTGAACTTCTGCTGAATTTTGAAACTATTATTTGCCACTTTTATTTTAATTAGCTAATTTGCTTTGCTTCGATTAGCATTGTTATGTGGGCTCATTCAGTCTATCTACTAAAGCAATCGCTAGCCTTCCACACCCACTGACTAAATTGCAGTATGCCTGGAAAGCTTGTCCTCATGTGTGAATCCCAATATACTCTGACCGTTATCAGGGCTCTAATGGTTTCCATTGCTTAGATCTCATTGAGAGGTTTATTAGTCTGTGTAAATTGATGTGCATGCTGTTTCTCTGGCTTTAGAATCCTTAGCTTCTTCCTCATTCTAGAGCCTATTTAAGTTCCAATGTCAAGATTTCTTAATGAACCAAATCAGATTAAATTATCTGACAGAGTTTGCTTCATTTGGACCCCTAGAAAATTTATTGTGCATTTATAGTATACATTTGGCAAATATTCCTCACACCTTCTTTGCCTATTATTTATTCCTAAACATTTGCTGAGGGTTGACCCCTGAAAAGCAGAGCTAGGCCCAGGGACAGAGGGAATGTGGGGTGTGTATGCAGCACTTTGACAATGAGGTCTTGAATGCTTTCATACCTCCCTCAGTGCTGGGCACCATGTCTGACCCCTAGGAGTACTCACTGACAATAAACAGACAGGGACAGATGGATTACGAGTCTTTGGGACACCCGGCGCACTCTGCTATGACAGTCAAAAGGAATTACTCACTTTCTAGACCTGACCACCCAGATTTTAACTGATGACACTTTGTCCTAAAAATACAAGAAATGATTTTCTCTTAAACCCTCACTTTTTCAATCAAGATTCCATTGGACGCCTGCCTGCTCTGTGTCAATTACTACTTCACATCCTGGGGATTCAAAGATAAATAAAATGCTGTCTTTGTGGTGCCCTCAGTCTCGCAAAAGAGACAGAATTAGAAATAAATTCAATAAACTAACACAGAGCTATGCCAAGAGTCTATGTGGAAATAGAGGTGCTCAAAGGTAGAATTAGTAAATTCCATCAGAAATTAGAAATAAACTTTAAAAAGGAACTGTTAAAACAAGAGAAAGAGAAACAACTTAAGCATTGAATCCCTGTTTAGAAACCTTGGGGCTTCTCCATCTGGTAGAATAGCATAGCACCTCACTTTGTTCACCTGTTGGGAAACCCCATCAGAGTATGATTCCTTTCATCCATCAGCTTATTTTCTGGCCAATACCTGCCTGACTTTCCACACTGACTCGCTCACAATTTCTTTCTTTTCAGCTATCTAGCAGGAAAGCTACTTTGGTATGAAAAACACTTGCCCCACCTCAAACCCAGCTCTCAGAATGGCCAACTCATATATCATATCACAAAAGCTGGTCCTGATCTCTGAGACTGCATCTCTGATCTCTGCATCAGGGTTGAAATGAGGCATGTGCCTCCTGCTATTCAGCATTTACTATCCTATGTTCAAATTACCTGTTTATTTATAAGATTCATTTATAAACACACACACACACACACACACAATAACATGAACTTACAAAGAGCAAAGACCATATCTTATTCATTTTTATGTTACTGGCATGTAGATCAAAATCCAGGCACATAGTCAATACACAAAAATGTGTGTTAAATGAATGAAGAGAGAGGAGTATTGATGTATGGGCTGTGTGGACATTTGCCAGCGATCAAAAGGCAATCATTCTGTTTGCTAAACACTTGTCATGAGGTGGGCAGAAACTTCTCTAAATGTATTAAATCATTTTTCTTCTCCAAACAATACGTGGGGTAGATGATATTATTTTATCTACTTTAGCGATGAGGAAACTGAGACGGAGACTTATCTGCTTGCTCATGCCCACTTGGAGAGTAACAGATGCAGCAGCACCGGGATAAAAGCAGGCTGCCCTCATACCTCGTAGAGACCTCCACGGAACTGCTCCCCATCTCAGCCCTTAGTACACGGTACCAACACTCAGAAAGACGGGATGAATGAGTGAGGAGTGTTATACCTCTCTGCACAAGGAACTGACCTAAAACTTTCTCCCTGGACCTTTGTTGCACTATACGTTCCTTGATTTGGTCAGAACTTCCAGCTGACTTGAATTTTTTTTTCTTTTCTCATTTTTTGTCTTCTATAAAGTACACAGAAACCTTTGAGATAAAATTTGAACGGCGTGAAACACAAATTTAGCGGTGCTGTTAAAATACCTATATGGATTCCATCTGCAAGAGTAAAGTCAGAGTCATTTTACTCTACTTAAAGCAATTATGAAGACATAGACTACATTTGTAAAATTCTTTTTTGGGTAGAATGCTTACTATCAAATGAAATTTTATAAAATAGGTAAGGAATCCTAATTATTCCCACCTTGGTTCAGTCCAGTTTAATTCAAACACCAGTTTTTACAAAGAATCACTATGCACTGGGCATCTTGTTGAATTCCAGGATGGAGAGGATCGATCCACACACAAAGCATTTGTTTTTGTAATGTATGAAGTCATGACCGGAGAGGTACACAGGGAACCTGGAAGTACTGCTGAGTCTAGTTCGGCAGTTCCTGAAGGGGAGACACTTAAATTTAGTCAGAATGATGGTTATGACCTCAGTACAAAGCATCGAATTCAATACAACCCCAGTAAAACGTTCTGGGGAACAACATGAGCAACACCAGCTGCTGTGCAATCGCATGGGGGGGGTTGGACCATGTGACGTGTGTGTCAGCAGGTAATAGATGAGGCTGACTAAGAGTCAAAAGAGGAGCTTCTGCTGTGTCCTTAAAGTTCACCTTAGGGGCCATCAGCCCCCACCTTCAGCTTTGCCTTCTCCTTCTGGTGGCCTCTTTCTTTTAAGACTCACCCACTTGGCATATGCAAATCCCTCATGCTCACGTCCTCCTCCCCCACACCCAACAGATGCCCCCAATGCCACTCCCAGTTAGAACCGACATGTCCTCTATGATATCTCTCTGCTGGAGAAGAGAAAACATAGTTTGTGCTATTGTAATGATTGTTAGTGGCTTGCTTCATCTTTTATGCAATAAACACTTATTTAGTAACTATGCTAGGAGCTGTAATATATTATCTCATTGGATTTTCACATAACACTTTTATATTATTTTTAACTGACACATAAAATGCACATGCTATATCATAACTGAAAGCATTGTCTTCATCCATGGGGAAGAAAAAGCTAATAGCAGGGACATAGAGGCGAAGCAGCCACTAGTTCGTGAACTAAAGGTGGAACCAAACTTCAAAATGCAAACCAAGCCTGTACGTCTTCAAAGCTCTCAGGTGCAGTGCTTGTCTTCGAGTACTGCCTTTCAGATAAGCTCATTTTCTCAAATATGCATTCCCTGTTGCTGTTGTTAAATAAGGTCAGGGTGAATGCATTTTTGCCATATTTTGATACTGAATTTTAGTCTCAGAGAATGTACCCTAACAGTGACATGGTTTTAGAATACAGCCGGATTGGCCAAGGTGCCATCCAGAACAAGGTGGACTGTCAATGTCACTCACACTAAAACTTGGCAGATGTGTGGTCCTGTGGTTCTTGCAGGGAAAGGGCCTCAAAGACATACATTCCAATCTTGGCTCATTTGCTGACAAGGCAGGAGCCCAGGTGAAGCGCTTAAACTCTCTGAGTGTCCACAACACAAGGACAGTAATAGCTACCACCTCCCAGGGCTATACGAGCACAACATTGTGTTTGTCCCAAAATCCATATCCCTGAGGTCTCATTTCCTTTCTCCCAACCACGGAGTCATCTTACTTTAGGTCTCCCTTCTACGCCGCTCTGGCGATATAACGTAAAAGAGGTTCCTGATTTCATTCTTCAAAAAAGTTACTGAAATGAGAATATTTGCCTTGGGAAATCCTACTAGGCTTACTATTGAATCATTTCTGTTTCCTGGTTGCACATGACCCTCCAAATTTCCACTTTATTCTTAGGTGGTAGGTTAAACATTCTGTTTGAGCTCTTGTCTTGCACTCAAAGTTTTTTCAATTTAAAGATATTTTGGGGTTTTCTCTCAGTCCCATTGTGGTTTTGTCAGTGCATTTATGTATCTTCATAAAATATGATTTTAAATTGACTTGGAACCTGTAAGTTCATTTCTACTTAATTATATAGAAATTAAATGATTAATCGCTGTGGCAAATTTTATGTGTCACATAATATGAAACTGTCTTTATCGAAGCAAATATATGTTCACACATTGTTTGCTTATATTTATCCAAAGGGGGAAAAAAAAAAAACTGCAAAAAAACTACAAAAGAAGATGCTGCAGTCACAGCCTCTCTCATGTGCACAAGCCTGCTGCAGGGTCTCTCTGCCATCACCAGAGCTCACTCCAGATGGCAGAGGTGAGCGTGACACTCCCTCTGTTGATTTAAAGGGGCCCAGCCTAAAATGCAAGCTGATAATCCTGTTTCTCTTCGTTTTTCATGTGACTTTTTCACTTGAGAAAAAAAAAAAAAGAAACATGATGACTGTGTGAGCAAACACCAATCTGTTACTGACCTTGCTCATCCAAGGCAAATAATAACTGAAAGAAAGCAAAGCCTGGTGAATACCATAAAGCTCCCAGAGAAAAGAGTAATTATGATGAGCATTTGGTGACTGTGTATGAGACCAAGTATGAAACCCCATTCCTTATATTTTATATATTGTTATCGTTTGGAATCCAGCTTCTCATCCTAAGGTGTCTCATTCAGTGGGTCTGGGTGGGGTTACGGAGTTTGGATTCCTAACAAATGCCTGAGAAATTCTGGTGCTGTGGGTATGAAAGTAACACCATAGCTTTCTGGTCAGAACCATAAACTTTCATACACTAAGCTCACAACCATGCAAATCAGATGTTATTATGATCCCTGTGTTAAAAGTGAAAAAATTGAAGTTGAAGAAGTTAAGAGATCAGTTAAAGATTACACGAAGGGGCTGGGGATTTAGCTCAGCAGCAAAAGCGCCTGCCTGGCAAGCGCAAGGTCGTGAGTTCAGTTCCCGGTACCGGAGAAAAACAAAAAAAAAAAAAAAAAAAAAAAAAAAGAAGATTACACGGCTAGTAAAGGGCAAGAAAGAGATTAAATCCAAAATTGTCTGAATCCAAATACTAAGTCCTTTCCACAATAGCGTGACAGAAAATCTCTCAAGAGGGAACAGGAAAGTTGGTTGATTCCCCCTTCTTGTTTGCTTCATACTGAGATTTGTGTTTCACAGAATCTAGGGCATCACCTTCCCATCTAAGAATATAGCACTGTATCTCGCTGGGCGGGGTGGCACATGCTGTAATCCCAGCACTAGGGAGGCTGAGGCAAGAGGATCGTTGCTAGTTTGACACCAGCCTGGGCTACAAAGTGAGCTCAAGACCAGCTTGAACTGCATAGAGAGACCCTGCCTCAAAAAGACAAAAAAAAAAAAAGAATATAGCACTGTGATTATAAGAGGTTTACTGATGGCTGGAGTAGTAAACATTATTTGCAATCTAGTCATCTCATAAATTTCATAAGTTTCAGAAATGAGTCTAAAATGTTATCCAATTTTTCCCTTCTGGCTGACAATTGTACTTTCTTGTCTTATTGCAGTCAATGTCCAATCCAGGGGATCAGCTGTCATCCCTCTACATTTAGGTCCAAATAAACAGCTGTATCAGTGTCAGATAGCGGAACATGTCTACCAGGGAAATGAAAAGCCTTACGTTGTAATTTGGTTACAATTTTAGTATGTGGTCATTATATAATAGCACCATAAAAACAAAAGCAGAATCAAACAAACAAAGCGTATGAATAGGGTAAGTCTTAGATGGTATAAATAGAACAAGAGAGGTAATGGGAGACTAATAGCCACATAAACGTGTTCTGTACGAGCCAGAATAGTGGTCCCAAATATGGTCTCATTCTGTTCTCTAACTTGTGAATATACTACCTGATATGGAAAAATGGACTTTGCATCTACGTTAGGAATATTCAGTCAGGAAGATGGTTCTAAACTGTGGGCCCAATGTAACCATTAGTGTCCTTAAGGAGGGCAGCAAAGGCACAGAGCAGAGGGAGATTTGAAAATCTATTTTGCTGGCTTTAAAAATGGAAGAAGGGGATAGAAACCAAAAAATGCAAGCAGCCTATAGAAGTTGGAAAAGCAAGGAAATAGATTTTCCCCCAAAGTTTCCAGAAGGAAAGCAGCCCTACTATGATTTTAGCCCACTGAAAGACATTTCAGACTTCACAGCTCCAGAACTGTAAAAATTATTTTTTTTGTTTTTTTTTTAAGTCACTAAGTTTATGGTCATTTGTTACAGCTCAGTACAAATCTAATATACCCTGCATAATATCTGGAGCTGTAATGAATAATCCTATCCTGACTACAACCCTCCCTCCTGGGTCAGGTAAAGGGCAAAGTGGTCCTGGCTTTCCTTGCCCAAAACTCCTGTGCATCACAGGGAGCCACTGTGTTAGTGACTCAACTCAACACACATATTCTACCAGATCTTGCTGTGAACAAGGGGTCCTCTTCCTGATCTTTCAGTTAGCTGAGAGTAGGTGTGCTGTTGCAGTTAGTACTTCTCTTCACACTTCTCAAAGGATTAACGGACTCACACCATCTATCTACACATCCCTACATGCTGACCCTGCCATCTTTACTCTGGAGCCCACCAGGGTCTTGGTCAGAAGCCGAAGAAAGCAGAATGACACTTGCCCTTTTGGTAAGAGTCAGGTAGACCAGATGGTGCGCTCCGACTCAGGCATATACAATATGGCACTGCACAAAAAGGCCCAGAAATAAGAGAACCAGGGTTCAGAGCAAAGTATAGGCACTTCTGCCAAGGGCTGTCTGAACTCTGAGTATAACTGAGTGTGCACTTCATTGCTACAAATGGGCCAGGGTAGGAGTAGGCTTTGCTCCACCATGCATAGAGCCAGTGCATGCCAAGGACACCACTGTGAAAACTAAATGTTCCAGCCCAAGTAGACCAGTAAGCACTTTTCATTTTCATTGATTAACTAATGAAAAGACAAGAAAAACTTGATTTTAACATTCCATCACAGCAGAAGCCTAACTTTAGGGCTTGTTTTAATCTAAAGGGTTTTTTTTTAAATGTCAGATGGTACTTGAGAAACACTGAACAAATTGACTTCAGTGGAGAACTTACAGGCACATTAGCAGAATGCTAATATGCTGCCTTGGACCTAAGCAGATGCAGACTTCTGATGTTTTGTTTGTCTTTTTCACCTTCAAACACCAAATCTCTGCATCAAAGCGCATGTTATCTAATTTCCCTTGGACGTTTCCAGAGGCTTTCCTTTCATCGTATTCACTGTGCAGACGCTGCTTTGTGACCGCCTCTCTGGGGAGGAAAGTGCCAGACAGTTAGCAAGCTGTAGCTGAAAGGGGCAGACAGGCTGTGCACTCCAGGGCCTCTCTGACCGTCCTCAGCAGTGTCAGTGAGGGCCTAGACCTTATGTGTCAACTGTCCACAGACTCTGTCCTTCCAGCCTCCTTTCATCCCTCCACACAAGCTCCTCCCCAGGCCCTAGCAGCCAGCAGACGAGGCCGCTTTCCCAGACACTAGGTGGCAAGTGGATTCTCTGGGCAGCTCCAGCAGGACACAGCACTCTGCCTAAGGTGCACTTAGTCCATGTGGAACTGGTGGAGGACCGCCACTGTGGGCTTGCAGAGAGTGCTTTATGTAAGTAGCCCAGGGCATATTTTTATAGGAATAATACTAATAGTAGAGATGTTGATCACAAACTGATGAAGCTTCCTAACACAAACCTCCACACTTTTGCTTTTTTCTTTTTATTTTAAAGATAAAAAAAACTAATGAAACAACAACAAGGAAGACAAAATCAAAACAACACAAAAACAACAAAAATGATACATGACCTCAAAACAAAATGATAGGAATTAACAGTGGTTGCTACATTACATACTGTTATCTTCAACGAAGTTGCTTAGTCCACCAGATGTAGGAATGTAAGACTGGCATGTGTAAGCATTGTATTGTTTCACTAGTGTAAGAGCTGAAAGAGTGAATAAAAACTAGGAGTTATGATAGACATTGTGAAACAAAAGGAAAATGCTCAAAAGTAAAGGGCAACTGGGATGTGGGAAAAGAGAAGGGAATGAAGGGGAAATTACATATGTATATATATACAGGATAGTAACATAGTTGGACTACTGTCTTCTATTCCTCTACAGAAAGGAACAGTTACTGATTACTTGTTTGATCAGTCTTGTATGTCTCTATTTGTTTTCCTGAGAAACCACTTTGAAGATATCAGTAAGTAATATAATAACCATGGATAATTTCCTACAACTTTGTCTGTAACTCTTTTGTTTGTATTGTTCTTATAATATTTTGTAAATGGATGTCTGTCTATTAATATGTTTTCCTTCTTTTATTTTTTAAAATAAATAAAAGAATGTAAGATTGATCAAACAATCAAAGACAGTAACAAGTAATAAAAAAAAAAACATTGGAAATGATGCAGAGCTTCACCATACAAGATGGTAGGAGTTCAGCAATGGTTCTTATACTGAATATTGTTGTTTTCAGATCAGTCTCTCTGATTACCAGACACAAGCATGCAAAATTGGTCAGGACAAACCTTCACGTTTTATCTGCTGGTTTTCTCTTCATCACTGACACCACATTTCCATAAACTGTAAAGATGATGTGAATGTACCAATTGGAAAAAATAACCATTATTTCCTTCCTACCTTTCACTTTCAATGCCAGAAATGTTTTTTCAGTAGCTCACACTTCCAGTGTTTATTCTTCAAAACTGACCTAACTACTACCTAGATCTTCTATTTTTCATGTGCATATGCATACTATCTGTTCAATATAATTTATTTCCTACATCAGCCTTAAATGAGGGTATGTCACAGCCTGTACAGATGACTACACTAAAGTTAGAGAAATGAAGGAACTTGCCCAAGGTAGTGAATGGCTCGAGTAGGACTTAAATTTAGTGGGTGCATTTAAGAATCCTAACTCTAAAATCCACTAAAATTCATGGCTGTCTCTAAAGCTTGACCTCAGAATGAAGATCCAGTCACATGGCTAGCCATACCATATGTAGAGGGAAACAAAACCTGATGCAAAAGCAAGCAGCCTTTTACCACCCATAAAAATTAATGAGCTAGCATGCAATACTTTGTACCTAAGTGCTTGGTGCAAGTAGGAAGAGGTTGATGTGTGCCAGTCGGAGTTAAATGAATGCTGAAGGAGACCAAGAAGAGAAAGATAGCCCTGAAATTGTCACCAGGTTTAATATCAACCTCTAGGTACAACAGCCAAAAGTCTAAACAGTAGAAGCTACAGAAGAAAAGGTTGGGTTCCTTGGCAAATTTAAAAATTGCCTATTGCCCCATTTTCTTTTGTCCAAGCTTATTCTCTTACTATTTTCTCTTTCTTTAAGACTTGAAGCTACTGCTAGAATACTCATCTTTATTATGATCCAGCTAAAGCCCCAAAATGGCCTGGGTTAGTCAGGACACAAGTATACATGAAAAGAATGTTTACTTCCGGGGCTGGGGATTTAGCTCAGCGGCAAA
>NW_004955414.1:4885057-4912285 GCF_000276665.1 Chinchilla lanigera
AAAAAAAAAAAAAAAAAAAAAGAATGTTTACTTCCTCCGCTGAAATGTCTGCCAGATGCAGACAGCACTGACTTGAACAAAATTCACAACAGGAGTAGCACATGTTTCCTATGGGTAGACACATATATAGTAAGTGGTTTGCTTTTATCATTTAGGATTTATTTTCTTTTTATACATGAAGACTATTTCTAACATTGTTCATTTAAGAATATATTAGCTTGTGAAAGATATATTTGAGAAGTTGATATAGTAATTCAACCATTACATCTTTTTTTGTTTGTTTGTTTTTTTGTTTTTCTTCCAGTACCAGGAATCAATCTCATGACTTTGTGCTTGCCAGGCAGGTGCTTTGCCGCTGAGCTAAATCCCCAGCCCCTCAACCCTTACATCTTAAGCACTCACTTCATGCAAGCATTCAAGTGAACTTTTAGAATTAAGTGTATTTGACTATACAGGGCATTTTAATGTGTAAGACAGGTTAACAGAGGAAATAATTTTGAGAAAGAAATTAAATAATAATTTCATCATCACCTCTTCAAAACTTAGCATTGAAGATTTATTTCCTTTTATTTCCTCTCCAAATAAAAGATGCAGTTTCAAACTCACCAAACCTACTTCATCCTTGACATTTTTACTTTTCATACCCTTCATGTCCAAAAGGCCATTTCCCAAACTTGTTTTCTGTATAGTTTGCATTCTCATTGATATTTCTATCAACCAAGCCCTCCCAACCTATCATTAAAGCTGTGGAACTAATATCCTGAGTTTCTGTTCTTGGCCTGCCCCAACAACCTCCAGAGTTATCTTCCTAAAGTACAGTTTTGATCATATTATCCAACATTTAAATTAACTTTAGTGACTATAAGTGTCTTAAAACATAAAATGACAAAACTTCTCCACAAGCCCCCAAAGCCTTAATGATTTGCCCCTTGATGATTTGACATTCTCAGTCTTGAGTCCAGCTACCCATCTAGCTTACCTAGCCTCCAGGCTAGGTGTTCCAGCCATTAATCTTCCTCCAGTTAATCTCAAACACATACTATACTACAGTGCTGAACTGCAGGATTCTCCAAATACTCCCAGCCATGAGCTTTTCTTTATGTTTCGTCTGTGTACATTTTTTCCTTGCCTCTAATAATGGTTGCACTTTTCTCTCTTTACCTAGAAAATACTTTGTTGCCCTAAGTAAATCGACACATCATGCCACCTGTCCCCAGTACACAGGAGGATGATGAGGCAGGAGGATCACATGAACCCAAGAGTTGAAAAAGAACCTCTGCAATAGAGTGAGATCCAGTCTCAAAAATATTTTTAACTGATGCATAGTACTGAACATAGTCATTGAATACAATGGGATAATTTGATACATGTTTATAATAGTAATGAAAAAGATAGGGTGATTAGCACTGGTTATATAGTTTTCTCCTCCATATTAAGTTGTAAATTTCTTACAGACATTGCTTTCATGTTACCAGCAACTAGCACAGCATCTTCTCTAGTCTCTCCCATGAAACCCTGCCTGCCTCCTCCCCTAGTGGTAAATCTGCGCTCAGCAGTAGTTTATTTTCCAACAGAGGTGGTCAACCTTCTAAGTCTCGCTAACCACTACAAGATATTATACCATTTAAATATATTCCTTTCTTGTAGAAAGTAAACACAAAGAAGACTTGGATTTGGTGGGTTGTAATGTTATGAATGATGTATGCAAGGTGTTTTACTTTGGTTGGAGGAATGCTTGGAAACAGTCAATTAATTAGCTTTGCTCTGCAATAATTAAAATATGTTTGTGGCTGTACAAAAGACTATGTCTGGATGAATATGATGAACTGCACATAAAACAGCCCCTTTGCATAGTGAATTGGTATTCTTGAATTCTACAGTTAGAGAGAATTTTAATCTATATGTAATGTTAGTGGGATCATTTGCTATTTGAATTTTATTACATTTTTGATTAATTGATGAAGTTGTGTAATAAGGCAAACTGAGCAGTTTTTAAAAAAAAAAAATTACGGTTTTAAGAAATATCTGAATGACTCCCTCTTGAAAGCGGCCTCGCTGCAGCATATCAAGGGCATGCAAGATGTATCTCCTTCAGATCATAACTTTTCATCTGAGAGAAGAGTATGCCTCAGGGATAATTCTGTGAGTTAACAATGCTTTTTATTGCATCAAGCTCTAATCCTTAGATATAGATGAAGAAATAAAGGAGAAAATAAGACTATTCTCTAGATTTTTGGCTAAAATAACAACACTGTTCCTCAGTCACTCGGCCACCCTCTGTTGTTTCCATCCTGTGCCCTCCCTCCCACCGCACTGCACAGAGGCAGTCGTCACACGGTGACAGTACACTCGTCAGCTGGTAGACATAGAGCTAGAACTGCGCTGGAAAAAATAGGAGAACAAATACTTATCTGGCCCCTTCAAAGCACAGGTGCTGTTACATATGCTGTTTAATTTGTGCAATGACACTGTACACCAGTGCATACCAATGCCTACAGCTGTGGAAAATGAGGCTCAAAGAGATGAAATGAGTTCTCCAGGACTGTGCACTGCGATTGTGATTCAGGCAATGGGAACTCAGGTTCATCAGCTCATTAAGCACGGTCTTTCCACTGTGCCTCATTATACTCCCCATCCTTCCTTGGCTGAAAAATATGTTCCTATTGTTCTGAAAAGAGAGACTCAAGGTGAAATCACAGATTTTTTGACAGAATTTCAACTTCCAGTGATCCGTTAAAGAAACTCACAAGGAGCATGGAAAAGAAGGATAAGTCAGTGGTGTGTGAGTTACTTAAGTATTTCAACCAAGGTTAAAACAGGCACAAAAGAGTAGCTGGGGCCACTTGTGGGTACCTGCTGCCTCCTCACTGTAGGTGCTCCCTGCATCCAGCCATGGTCCCTGGCTTTCTACTCTTTCTGCTGCCACTGGAGAACGCAGCCATCACTACTCTGTCAGTCATCAGCTTCTGTCCTCTCTTGGTCTCTATCTGTAGGTGCACAGATGACCACTGGATAGTTCCATTTTCATACCTGGCCCCAGCTGAACCCCAATATACCTGAACGTCTCTAGCACGTCAAGTAAACACTTCAGCAGTGATTTCTTTCTTTCCAGGTTTCTGTTAAATATGACAAGTTCTTCTGCTTCCCATTTTCAAAAACAAGCCATGCTTAACGTTTCCTTGTCCTCAATTTAACCAATATTCAATAAAACAGTTGATGCTACTGAGGATATTTTAAGTTCTGATTTTTTCAATCTTAATTTTTATTTCCACAACTGCTATACAAATCTAATACAGTATCTCTGTATCTCCGGATTCTCTGTATTTCACAACAATAAAAAAGTTAATACACCTAACAAAGTAAAAAATATTCACTGCTTCCCCACTTTTGCTGAAAAATAAATTTTTGAAATTTAAAACCCCTCACTGCATGTTCAGTTCAAATTTTTTACCTTTTTAATTTTATCTCATGTTCCTCATAAGCATAAATTTGATTCATACATCAAACTGCTGCACCAGTGAACCTCAAGGAGCTGTGCTGCAGTGCTCTTCCCACAGAGCATTATTGGATACTAAACTCCTCGCCACCTGTCTCACTCATTCCATTTATACCATTTTCCTCACTGTAGTCTACAGCTGAAAACATGCATATGCTGTGTTCATGACTGTACCATTCACTTCGATGGCTATGGCCATACACACACACACACACACACACACACACACACACACACACACATGAAGAAACATGACCTTCAAGCTATTATGATGTGTATGATGTCCCTATCTTTGTAATACTATTTTAAAACTTCTTATATGCCTCCAACTTTTATAAATTATCTGTGGGATATAGGAAAATAACCTTTCCCAGTTTTGAATGCTATAGTGTAGATCTTTTATAGGAATATCTTCCCCAAAAAAGAGAAGTTCTATTTAGCCAAATTCTTACAATTGGAACA
Source organism: Chinchilla lanigera (assembly GCF_000276665.1). NCBI lineage: Eukaryota > Metazoa > Chordata > Mammalia > Rodentia > Chinchillidae > Chinchilla > Chinchilla lanigera. The sequence goes on from NW_004955414.1 coordinate 4,889,016, forward strand.
TAGGATCATTCTGGAATATTTTAATATTCTGACTGTGTCCACTAGTACATCTGGAATTTCCACTGAGAATGTGCCATGTACCAGTAAACAAATTTAATAGACAATGAGAATAAAACAAAATCTCAACTTCACAGAAATTCAAGTGTAGTCAGAGGCAATGGCAACAAAATATAAACACATAACATTAGTCTCAATTAAAAATGAAGTACAATGAGATGCTATAGTAAGGTGGATTGGGAAAAATTGTAGATACTTTGGATTTAATATAATGAACAGCTTCTCTGAATAAGTTGAAGAGAGAGAATTAAGTGAGAAATATAACACAGACCTGAAAAATAAAGGATAAGTATTTTAGGTAGAAGGAAGAGTAAGTGAAAAGAAGCTGGACTAGTGGTGTTATTTCAGAGCATAAACAAACAATTATTTCTGATTGGAGTAAAATAAAAAAATAAGTAGTGGTAAGAGAAAAATATTGACTGGTATTTGATTATCAGACTAGAAAAAGTACAAGTTTTATATTTTTATTTTAAGTGTACAATATAACAAGAAAGTTGACAGTGAAGTTTAACATTAAGAAGAGGACTTATAAGATAAAATTAATATGTCAAAGAGAATCTTCTTGTCTCTACAGATGAAAGAGAAGTCATAGTGCCAAAAATAGACAGAAGAATCAGACAAGTAGGTGAGAGGCTTCAGCTAGAAAGTGCAATGAGGAACTTAGTGGCGATTGCAGTTGTGTACAAAGGAGAGGGAAGAAACAAACATGAAACCTGGGTATTTTCATGGGTTAACGGGAGGATTTGGAGCAATGGAATTCAACCTTGGGAAGGAGACATTTGAAAAGGGAAATCAGTAATTAAGTTTGGACGTGTTAATAATATGTCCTACGATCTCAGAGGAGAACATACTAAAATAAAAGGGTACAGTTAGAAAGAGCCACTTTCATTCATTGATGGCAGGGGTTAAGGAGGAAAAGTCCCGGGGCTTGGGGCTCGGTAAAGGAGAACAAGTTTGAAGAAAGATGTGCTTGGGAATTTTAAATGTAAGATTTCTAAGCAACATCTGTGTGGACAAGTCCAAGAGACTGCTAGAAAAACTGGTGAAAAGACAGAAGAGTTTAGGTGTTGAAGCCCCTTGGGAGGGTTAAGGACCGAGGCCAGAGATTAGGTAAATAAAGGGAAGGCTGAGAACTGGCCAAAAGATTTCTGAAGGTTAACATCACCAGATGCCGGTGATCAGTGATACACAGGGAAGAGAGTGTTTCACATCTCCACGCGTGGTCAGCAGTTCCCAGCTCAAGAAGTCAAATTAAACAGTTAAGAGTTCACCGCTTGATATGCAACTGGCAGTGCATTGGAGTTTAGCAAACTTTGGGGAAGTTCTTTGTCTCCCAAAGTCCGGGCAAAGATAAAAGTCACTGTTTGCAGATAGAAAAATCTCCGTGTTGCCTGCTGGAGTCCATGGCACACGTTGGAGTCCATGGCACACGTTGATACAGTGTATACATGACCCAGACAGAGGTGGAATAGTCATAGCTAGCACCCGTCTGATGCCAAAATCACCACAAGTCCCCGGAACCCTTCTCCAAGGCTATTTATGAAAGGTTTCACTTCTTCACAGCTCCCTTATTTATGCCCGTCGCATGTTCCTGAACAGACGACACCATACAGCCACAGGTTTCGAAGCTGGGGACTGACCGTAGGCGCAGGCAAACATTCTGGGAGTAGGGGATGGTAACCTTGCCATGACAGGGCATGACTCACCTACACTAGTACTGTGCTGCCCAGTGTAGAGGGACGGGGACCTGAAAAGTACATGATACGCTCTGCCCCTAGAGGGCAGCAGAGCCTCACCAGAGGGGCAGGAGCACCAGCGCAGGGGTTAGTGGGCAGTTTCACAAAAGGAGGCAGGAGCGGGCAACTCGCACATTTATGGAGAATGAAACAGATTAATGGATTAAATGACATAAGTAAGGCAAACGATAAGAGACATCTAAAGTGTGTACCGGGTATCAAAACAAACGAGCTAGAGAAGGGAATAGCCGTCCAGATGTCAGAGGAAGGACAGCAGGGTTCTCTGCTCCGTGAGTGTCATTACCCCAGCAACAGTAATAAAGAGATACCTCGTGCTGAGGAACTGTATCATTCACCTTATTTTCTGCCATTACTAGATGATATTTTGAGAACTAGAGGTACAAAAATAAATAAATTACTGTTCTTTCCCAGATAATTCCTCTCCTCCTACCAGAGACAGAGATGTAAACAAAAAATGTCAGTAAAGAATGGTAGATGCTTTAAGCCTTCATAGACAACCCTGAAGGTGCACAAAAACGAAAATAATTGATAGTATAAGACTGGACAGGAGAGGCCTCAAAGGAAGACAGCCAGATGGAAGGAATCTTGATTGTGGTATTTTTTCTCTCCTTTGACTGCTCTGGTTCTTCCCTGAAATAATTCATCTTTATCCTTCAGATTCATTTATTCTTTCACTCAGCATATGTTCTTAGTGGAGCTTAGCAGGATCAGATCATTGCTACAGTCACTATATGAGGTCTCTGGCTTCAAGAAGGTTGCACTACTGTATTTCTGGATCATGAGGAAGGCAGGGAGCTTACTCCACTGTTTTCCTTTACTACCTCCTTCTACACCCTGCCCTCGTTACTAGAAATGAAAGAGAAAACTAAGACCTTTAGTTCTCTTGATAGCTGAGACAGGAAAGAAAGGTAGCAGGAAAAGAAAATCTTATGTTTTCACGCCATGGACTTCTTATAACACTTATGTGAAGTGCATGACATGCCTTTCTGCAGAGGGTCAGTCCTAGTTCTGCCACACCCTTCTCTATTTTAGTTCCACAGGCTTGATCTTTTCATCCTAGTCACACACAGATGTTGTTATCTTTACCATGAATTTAGTTTTGTCTACTTATTTGTCTGTGCTAGTGGTATTTGTCATCCCAATTAGATTCTAACTTCCTGGAATCAAGAGGCTGTGACTAACACTTTCTTGAGGTTATGCCAGGGACCCAGAAGGTACAGACAGAGTACGTGTCTAGGTATATTATTTACAGTCAGAAACATTTCATTACTTGAAGTATAGTTCTCTTGTCGTTAAGATCATCCATAGCAATCACAGGATTTTCAGGATCTTTAAAACAATACGTGAAAAATTCATAGCACAGTGCCTCCCCTGTATGCTTGCTTGAGCTTTCATATTAGTTATCCCTTTGGTAATTTTTATTACCTTCTTTAATCTGGCACCCTAGAGTATAAATTTTAAAGTACAGCAGGCCAAATGTGGCTCTGATATTCCCCTCTTTTTATGAGTTGTTAAAAGTCATTTATCTGGTGAGTGACATTGTTCAGAATCACTCATGTAAAGTAGCTCCAAAGCCAGTGCATTTAGTTATAGTGACATACTGCCTATGTCAAACTAATGTCTACTTAGTCTAGCAAAATTTGAAGAAGTATTATATATTTATCTATGTGTGTGTGTTTTGTGTATGATTATATGGAGATATGTGTATGATTCTCTATGTGCATATATACATGTGTGTATACCTATGTATGTATATGTACATCCTCTTTATATATGCATATATATGTGCATATATATATAGGCTTATATATAAGTGAGAAATTGAAAGTGTAAATAAGAACCTAAATGTGTAATACATATTGTGAAATAGGAAGAAATTGTTCAAAAGGAGAGGAAAACTGGGGGAGGTAAAGAAAGTAAGGGAAAAGAAAAAAATGAAAAAAGGATAAAATGGAAACAAATCTTTGTCAATAAAGAAAGGGAGAGGGGGTTAAAGGGAGGGAAGGGGGTTGGGAGAAAAAGAGGAATCAAAATATATTATGTACAGTTACAAATATCCTTTGATGAATATGGTTGTTATGTATATCTAAATTATACCAACAAATTTAGGAATAAAAGAGACAAAGAGAAAATTGAAGAAGTGCTATATATTTATCTATGTGTGTTTTGTGTATGATTACCTGGAGATATGTGTGTGATTCTGTATGTGCATATATACATGTGTGTTTGTCTATCTATGTATGTTCTCTGTATATGTGCTTATATATGTATATATTTATAACTAAGTTCTCCATATACATATATATAGAGAAAGCTCTCCATTTCTACAGGTCTTGCCTTCGCAGATCAATCAACCATGGTTTGAAACGATTAAAAAAACTTTGTATCCAAACTTGCTTATCCAAACAAGATATAGACTTATTTTTCTCACCATTTTCCAAATGATACAGTATAAAAGTTATTTATACAATATTTATGTTATGTTAAATGTTATACATCATCTAGAGATGATTTAACATATTTACGTCTGGTGGACTGAGCAACTGCTTTGAAGATAACAGTATGTAATGTAGCAACCATTGTTAATTCCTATCATTTTGTTTTGAAGTCATGTGCAGTTTTTGTTGTTTTGATTTTGTCTTCATTGTTTTGTGAGTTTTTTTAAGTTTTAAAATAAAAAAAGGAAAAGAAAATATATATAGGAGGAAGTAGATAGGTTATTTGCAAAACTACACCATTTTATATAAGGGACTTGAGAATCTTGGTTTTTCTTTGTTTTAAACAGAAATACAAATGAAACAGCTTCAAAAAAGGCTAATAAGAGAGTAACAATAATTAAGACACTGCATACTGTTATCTTCATAGTAGTTACACAAAGTACAGGATATAGGCATGATTCTGTCCAAACAATATTAGCACAAATCTTTCTTTTCAATGAACTAGCTGTATATCTTAACTATCTTGTGTGTGTGTGTGTGTGTGTGTGTGTGTGTGTGTGTGTGTGTGTCCTTTCCCCTTTCCCCCGTATTTCCCTTTTCTTTTGAACAGTTTCCTCCCAATTAAATCTTGAGATTTTGTTATCTACAAATGATCCCGGAAATCATCCCTTGCAGATACTGAGAGATGAAGAAATATATTTGTATAATAGCATATCACTTTCATCTGTGATAAACTCCTAGTTTAGTGTATGGCACATAACAAGTACCTAAGGAGTACTAGTAAATGTTTCTTTGGGTGTCTCCCATTGTTATGGCTGATACATTGTGTCAACTTGGGGAGTCTAGAAGTTTAGCTAAGTGACTCAACAGGAAGCCACGGTGCTTACTTTGTATACGTCCTGAGCCTGTGGAAGAGGAGGACATGGAGATTATGTGAGAGCTACACTCCCCTTAGGTGGGGGTAGCCTGTTTACGATGTAAGGGAGGGAAAGAGGCTACTTGCCACCATTCCTCCCTTTTGCTATTGTTGCTTTGCTATGTTCTGCCACCATGAACACTTGCCTTCTGCCATGTGCCACTCTGCCTTGGAACCAGCCCAGTATGGACTGAAACCTCCACAGACAGTGAGCTAAATAAACCTCTCTTTCCTTAAATTTGGGTGTCAGTTATTTTGTCCCAGCAATGATAGAAAATTACCCAACACACCCATTATAAACTGTTCCTCTATTCTGACAAATACTTCAATTACTGTGATAGGTATTTGCTTAGAAATACCAAAATTAGTAAATCCATCTATTGTAATTGTGTATAATTATAACAGACCATAAAACATTTTCCTAAAACCAGGAAAAACACAATTGCCTTATGAAACATAAAATGCAGTAGAAAGTCAGTTCCTCATCACAACATTGTGACTTTAGACCCCCTCCTCTCCTACCGTAAAGGAGAGATGATTCTTCAGAGACTTGCACACAAACACAGTTTAGAGGACCCAGGACTTGCCAAGCTTGCTTCCCCTGCAACTAACTCAGTAAAACATGCCTCTTCTCTGTCATTCCTCACAGACATGCAGGGGCTAGGAACACCCCACCGTCCTTTCCTTACCCCCACTTAACCCTTGTTTTTGTCAGAATCAAATGTGATTTTAAAACCTGAGAGAAATACACTTCTTTGCAAAATTCTAAATACTTTTTTCTCTAATTTTTCCTAAGTGGTCCAGAAAGAGAATGGTGCAAAACAGAAGGGAAGGTGTTAGGTGTGGACCTAAGACAAGAGGAACTCAAGGGGCACCAAGGGGGAGAGAGCAGACTACAGGAGGAAGGAGGGTGGCCAACAGAGGAGCTGGGGCAGGCCGAGAACTCGGGGATGGAATCCTGTGCACTAGAGGAGGGGAACGCCAAACGAGATGGGCTTAGATTTGGGTAAAGTCGCCTCCCTTGTTACTTGTTTTTACCATGTTCACAGCTGCATTCATGCGTAACCATTTGTTGAGTTGCTGCTGTATACCAGACAATGTGTCAGGTGTTTATTACAACAGATGTTTCCTTGTCCCTGTGAAGTTTAGTCCACTAAGAAGGGGAGATAAGGAACTGAGAATCAAACATGAGTCTAACTCCAGTTTGCAGTAAGTGTTATGAAAGAAGAGAATAGGATTCTATAGAGATGGACAGGTGAGACAGGCTGAGATGAAATAGAAAAGAATCCACTATCTGTATCCCTTTCAAATCCAGCACAGATCACAGCAGTATAAATTAGGTGTGCGGGGCCAAGAAGATCATATCAGCTTGGTCCAGAATGGGCAAAAGTCAAAGATTAATTAGCCTGCAAGATTTAATAAACACTATACCAGCCCTGTCCCCCATGAGGATGCATGGTATTATAAAGAGACATGGAGAAAGAGGACATCATCTATGAAAAAAACTTCTGGGTTATACAAGCTGTTAATAGAGAAGAAAATGATAGGTATGAAAGTAACATTATTAACTATCTATTAAGGTCAAGTATTTTATATAAATTACCTTACTGGAGCTCTAAGATTTCAACTTACAGACTGGGAAGTTATATAACATACTCAGACTGTATAAGACACTGTGAACATAATATGGTACAATCCGCTTCTGCTTCTCTAATGGGGTGACAGGTAAATTTTGGGAAGCAGAGGTAGGTCCAGGGTTGTCTTTTTTCCTTGTTCTTATTTATTCTTAATTTTGATTATATGTATTTAGGAAATACAGTATGGTATTTCAATATATGCATATGATGTTTAATGATGAAATTAGGATAACAGGCATGTTCACTATCTCACACATTTATCATCTCTTTGTGTTGGGAATATTTACAATCTTCTCTACTACATTTTTTTTTTTTTTTTTTGGTACGGGAATTGAACTCAGGACCTTGCATTTGCCAGGCAGGTGCTTGTGTCTCTGAGCTATATCCCCTACCCCTCTACTACATATTTTGAAATACACAAGTAATTGTCCTCAACTACACTCACCCTCCTGGGCTATAGAAGACAAGTTATTCCTCCTGTAAAACTGTGCCTCTGTTCCTGTCAACTGTTTTCTCTGTGAACTTCTCTCCCCTGAAGTGTTCCCAGATGCTGGTTACTGCAGTGTTCCTCTCTACTTCTACGAGACAAACATTTTAGCTTCTACATGTAAGTGACCACAGGCAGCAGCTATCTTTCTATGCCTGACTTATTTCACTTAATATAATGTACTCTAAATGTGGCAAAAATGTCCCCAACCGCCAGCCAGTAGACCTTAGCTTGTTAGTTGCCCAGGCAATAATTCCAATTCCAGATCCGGTTGCTCCTGTCTCTTAGAAACAGCTGGTCACTGTGATGCACATTGTATAAACCAGTCCCCAACTGACAAGCCATTCTGCCTCTGTACTTCCTGCTTGCTTATCCCATATAAGCTCCAGATCCCCAGAGATTGGGGCCTGATAGTCTGGGAATGATCTCGATTGGTACCTATTGACATAAATAAATCTGCTTGCAAGTCCTGGGTGTTGTTTTGGTGTTTCTGCCTGCTGTTGCATATACTCTTCTATCTTGAAGGAAATGAAAAAAAAATTCTATTTCTTGTATGGCTAAGTAATATGCTATTGTGTGCCAGGCTTCATGAAGCCTGAAGTTTTTATAATTTTTAAGAAGCGGCAGCATAATGATATGAAAATAGGAGTGGGACCCTGCAAGAGGCTATGGTGAGTGAAGGTCCTGATTCACATCAGCTTCAGAGCAAATCTGCTTCCACAGAGAAGTGTAGGGTTGAGGTCCATCTGTCTCCAGACAGAAAATCAAGCTGCTACTGCAAATCTCAATGCAAGTGAGCACACAGGACCACTCAGGTTTACTACCCAATAGGGTGAAAAGGTTCAAGACAGAGCAAAGCCTGTGGCTCAAGCCAAAGAGATCATAAAAAAAGAGTGAAAAGATTTTTAAAAATAGACCAGTGCCTCTTAAGCCACTTAAAGACAGAACTAGGCCCAATGAAGGGTACAACTAATGTGTGTAGATGGCATTCCAGAAATAAGAAAAACACACCATTATTGGCCTTGGGTAAAGATATGTAGTTTCCCTATATCCTAGTTCTTCTTCTTTTATAAAAAAAGAAGGCAGTACTAATTCCTAATGATTATGTTAGAAAAATAAGATATGTACTTTAGAACAGTGTCAGGTATACACCAGGGTTTGGTAAATAGTGGCTATTATTGTCATTGGTACCCAGTTAAAGGCCTTTGAAGTTGTTCATGTACAACAATGTAAAGCGAAATCCCTGCTGAAAGTTAACTCACCTGTTTTAGGCATAAGATTACACTCTAAAATGCCAGAAATTTTAACTAATGCTTTACTGTAATGTTCCTTGAAGCTGATTTTGTTTGCCTGTGAAAACCATTTCACTGATCAACTCTATCTTCTCCCTGAAACATTTTTCCTACTGAGGATGCTGTGGAAGCTTATATAGCACCTGAATACAGTTTCAATTCTATCTTCCTAGAATAATATTGATGATGTAATAAATAGCAAAGTTGAGGAAAGTACACCAGGAGAGGCAATTAGGTAAAATGATTCATATCTGTAAACAACTTCTCATAAGTGAGATTAAAATAGATCCTTTGGGAACTCTCTTTAAGATAAATAAAAATCTTTACTCAGGACAAAACATAACACATTTCCATAATATTGTGCTGCTATAATTTATTAGTCTATTCTCCAGTGATTGTTTTGTTCTTGTGCTATTTAGCTTTTGCCATTTTCTATCACAATGAAAGGAAAAAAATCTTTGTGCAGAAACCTTTGAGCATCTGTTGAACTATTTCCCTAGAATAAATTCCAGGGCTGGAGGTTTAGCTCAGCAGCAAAGCGCCTGCCTGGCAAGTGCAAGGTCATGAGTTCAATTCCTGGTACCAGAAGAAAAACAAAAAACAAACAAAAACAAAAAACAACAACAACAAAAAACAAACCTAGAATAAATTCCCATGAATAGAATTATTGTCATTACAGCTGATTCTTTACATTTTAATTGCTTATTTACATGGCTTCCCCACCTGTCAGCTTCTACCTTCCTTTATTTTTATAGAGCACAGTGTAGTAATTCCTTGGCAGGAAATATTTTCAAAATTTATGTTTGCTTCTGACATTATTTTATAGGGCTATTAATCATGCTCAATTTCTTTAATCTCAAATTTTTGGATGAATCCAGTTGGCATTTCAAGTCTAAGCAAAATATTTGTGTATGTGTATGGAGACCACAAGTTTTGCTGGAATATTTAGAAAACTACCCCAAAATATTTACTTACATATACATACATACAAGTTTGAAGGATGAAATTGAACTAGGGAACGACTTTGCAATATCACACTGTAAGGGTGAGCATCTTAAATTCTGTATCACTCTTTCTCTCCACACCGAAGGTCCATTGTGATTGTCATTCTGCCCTCCTCAAGCACTTTCTTCTTGTCACTCTACTTTGCTGAAATCAGATCTCCTGGGGGCACTTTGGAGCTCCTGAGATCCTGTCCCCCTACTCTTGTCTGTCTTCTGCGGCCACAGTGTGTCTCACTCAGCATCACTAGTTGTCAGTTGTCCGTAGCCATCTCTTACAGCCTGCATATTTTTGACATATTCCTGTCTAGGTGAACTGCAGACAGGGAAAGGGCATTCTGTTTGCATGCTAGCAGAAGGCCTGGAGGATGATTTATTCTACTTAGCTCTTATATGTCAAATTTGACCTATAAATAAGTTTATTTTATGCTCCACACCTAACTGTACTAAGTACTCACTATTATCTTTATGTATGACCTTGCTGATCTTTCAGAAATGTCATCGGACAATTTCAATAAAGTTTGTTTTATTTTTTAGCACATAATGAAGAAAACTAGGAGGTGTTAATAAGAAGCATGAGATTTGGAGGTAAAATACTTGGCTTCTGATCATCCCATATGTGTGACTTACTAGCAATGGGTGCTAGGACAGAGTAGGAAGCTTTCTGAGCCACAGCTCCTTATTTGAAGGGTGAGGATACCAGTTGTCCTACTGAGTTTCTTGAAGGAATTAAATGGTAAGGAAAGATTTTTTTCATAATACTTAAGTGTTATTTAAATATATGATATCACAGCTCCTCTCATCACTTTATGACTGCCAGTATCTAAAAGTAAGATTTCCCTAAAGGAAAGAAATGCTACCTTCTGTATGAGCTTCCAGACTTCAGAGTTTCACTTCTTGCCCATCCTTTTTCCTACTTTCCTGATGACTTTACAAGCTCCGTCCTTTTAGTTTGTGCAGGTTGCTAGAATGCTCCCCAAAAATGCGTGGCTCATGAACAACGAGCAGTTACTTTTCACCGTTCTGAGGGCTGAGAAACCCACAGTCAAGGAATTGGCACTTCAGTATCTGGCTAAGGTCCCTTAAATGTTCATAGATGGTGTTTTTGTTTGTTTGTTTTTTGGGTTTTTTTGTTGTTGTTTTGCTATGTCATCACCTGGTGGAAGAAGCATGGAAACTCCCTGAGGCCTCTGTTTTGAAAGTATGAATCCCATTGATGAGGGTGCTGCCATCATATCCCAAAGGTCCAACCTCCTAATATGATTACTTTAAGGATTAGGACTTCAACATATGAATTTTTGGTATTAAATACCTAGACCACAGAACTGTCTCCATTGGTTACTTAACTTTTTCACTCACTTTCACAAAACTCAACTATCAGCCATTTTACTTTCATTATTACTCTAACTTTATTCAAAGGTCTAAGATCACTGAATATAAGCTTGCTAATATTCCTTCCTTTTTAAATGAAAATTTCCCCATAACTTGATTCTCTTTGTATTCATCCACCCATGCACACCTTCATTCAACAAATATTATCATCTGTAATAAGCTTGGCCATGTCATAGGCACTGGGAAGATAGTACTATGTAAAATAATTCTAAATTTATAGCTTCAGAGAGTTTATATTCCATAGGAGATTTCAATGGGGAAAGCAGACAGTACATAAAATAAATAAGTAAAATATAAGTTGTGTTGGATAAATATTTCTTTTTCTTTTTTTTTTGGATAAATATTTCTGAAAAATCAGAATACTATAGCAGGAAGAGGGGATGAAGACTGTCTTTTTGACTATGGGTGGTCACGGCAGAAAGCATTAAGAAAGGGATATCTGAAAGCAAATTTGAAAGAGGGATACCTGATATCTGAGTATAGCAAGGACTCTATGGTAATAGGAGGCCTGGCATCCTCCAGCAGCACGATCAGCGTGGGCAAGGGAGAGAAGAAGTATGGCACCAGAGAGGTAATAAGAGAGGGGAGAAGCTAGACCGCTCTTTGAGGAGGAGGAAAAGGAGGAGAGGGAGAGAAGGGAAGGGAAGGGAAGGGAGGAGGAGAAGAGGGAGAGAAGGGAAAGGAAGAGAAGGAGGAAGAGGAGAGGGAGAGAAGGGAAAGAGCGGGAGACAAAGGAAAAGGAGAAAAGGAGGAGGAGTCACTGTTTTCCTGTACAGTAAAAAATTTAGAATTTACTCAGAGAGAGGGATAATTAATTGAGAGCTTTAAGTAGAAAGGGGGTGATATGCGATGGATTGTATTTCCACAAGATTATTCTGCGTGCGGTGTGGAGCTTGGATTGGGTTGGGTTGGGCTGGATGCAGAAAAATGAATAAAGACAAAAGCAGAATCTATTTAAAAATCTCTCACAACTTTAAAAGATGATGCTGGCTTGAACCAGCATCGTGAGTACAGGATTCAGTGACAAATGGACACCCTGCCCCCACGTCGCTTCCAGGTGAGGTCGCTGTCCTTCCGCATCACGTGTTTCACAGGACACGGGAGAGGGGCCATCTGTTTCTACATCCTCATACTAAAACTCGGACTTTTTGGAATTTATGGCCTCGTTTTTTCACTCCCTTTCAACTTTGTTTATAAGTACTACTCTTGAATGAGCAATTTCTGTCAGCCCAAGTTCTGCTATTATGCTGAGAAGCTTTAATGCCCATACAGAGAACAAACCGTCACATGGCGTCTTTCCCCCTAGTTCTAGTGCCTGAGTTGCCATGTGCGCTACCATCTTACTTTTGGCGATTTACTCAGACTTACCGCCTCAAGTCTCTCTCACATAGGAAACATTAACTTCCAATATCAAACTGTCACTCTTTTCCTTCCAGCTCAGGCATCACTGCCAACACCCGATATTTCACCTAATATTCATTCCATAAATATCTCCATTTTATTCTACTCTTTTACCTCATTCTACACTCATATATTCCTTCTGGATCATAAAGCTCACATAAACCTCTCAACAAGCCAACATTCACTGGGTATTCGCAGTGAGGGTGAAACGAAGAAATGAAACCTCTGAACTCAGGCACTGTGGAGAGATATTTACTATCCAGTCCCACCATGTAAATCCGGGCCCATACACCTAGCGAAGAGAAGCTAGGGCTTTCTGAACGCAGTAAAAAGAACAAAAAAAATCTTCACGGAAAACAACCAAAACTTCTTCCAGAACAAATCATTCTGAAATCTCGTAAAACTTTTGTGAGAGTCTTTCATGACAAGGTTCTGACCTATAAACTCAAATTGTCAAAGCTGAATTGACCACAAATATAGAAGTCTACAGTTTGCGAGAATAATCAGCTAACAGAAACTTGAACTCAATCTGTTTATTTGGAAGGTTTTGTTTAGGTTTATTTTGGGGTTTTGGTGAGAACTCTTACTTTTGATACAATAAGATGTTTAAAATATTTTTCATATTTCATAAATGGAGATAACCTGGCACTGTGTGTGTTAGAGAGAGAAAGGGAGGGAGGAGCTTATGTGCATGAAATGTGTCGGTATTTTTAAGTCATTTATGAAGGATTTAATTGATTCATTTAACAATTAGACTAGTAGAAAACACTCTAAATACATTATCCTTTTAAAGAAGTTTATTGACCACCAGTAATTTGTTATTTGAGCAATATTATTTTCATTTAGGTTGTAGAGTAGTATTTTGTGCAATACAATTTATGAATAAGCAAAAAATGTTTGGATAGACCTGAGTAGTCATTCACACTGGTTCTTCACAAGGGATTCTTTTCTAAGGTATTTTATTTGGTAAAATGAAGCCTTCTTGACCTGGTTTGGTCTGATGCTTTAGTAATTTTAACAAAGTCTTCCAAGTTTTTTCTATTTTTTTTTTTTTTTTTTTGTACCGAGAATCGAACTCAGGACCTTGCACTTGCCAGGCAGGGCTTATGCTGCTGAGCTATATCCCTGGCCCTCTTTTATTCTTTATGGTCTAGTTCTAAGGTTACATGGGAGCATGTTTCTTATCCTTTCCTCTCACTATTTGTGGAGCGCTATCTCTACAGCCAAGAATAAAGCAAATTTTTTAGAATGTATTAGGTGCTCAGTTAACTTCCACTATATGTGTATCCATTATATACATTTGGGTTTGATTTAATGATTCATTTTCATTCAAATACTACTTTGAATATTTTAGAAAAGAGAAAAAATAAGAAGCCTTCCACACCAGGACCTATGATTATTTAATTTTGTTACATTGTTTTATTTTACTTTTGAAACACCATAAAAATGAAGTAAAAAATGACTACATTCCAAGTTTTATGACAGTAACTCATTCTATCACTGTCTATTGAATACTAGGAACATAGAGGAACTGGAATCGTATCAGGCTCCGGTTTATGGGGAAAAGGTAATAAGACCTCAGTCATGGGTCCTTGAATGCTCTGTGCAAAGTTGTTTTCTACTAACGAGGCTTGTGACTTTGATGAAGTCAGTCTGTTTCTTAAAGGGGAAGAATAGTGGTTTTCTAGCTACCCAGCAGATTGAAACTGACAAGTAAAAAAGATTATTCTGCAAAAGCATATAATCAAAGAAAAACCTGTCATTGACACATAAGGACTTGTACCTTGTCGGAAAATAATATTAGGGGTCACTCAACCTTCCTTTCTTCCTTCCTTCCTTTCTTTTTCTCTTTCTTTCTTTTTCTTTCTTTCTTTCTTTCTTTCTTTCTTTCTTTCTTGGGGATTGAACCTAGAGCCTTTACACTGAGATACATTTCCAGCCCTTTTTTATTTTCAGTTTGGAGACAGGGTGTTACTAAGATGTCTAGGCTAGGCCAAACTTGTGATCATGCTGCCTCGGCCTCTCAGAGTACTGGGATTACAGACATGTGCCACTTGGCTGGCCTGTTCATTTTAGATTAAATACTTAGTACTCTGTGGGAGAGGCAAACTGCTAATTCTAATACAAAAGCTATTGGATCACATTACAAGATGTAAGCAACCCAATATTTACTGTCAACTTTAATTTCATAGTTACAGGAACCTCTCATATCCAAGTAATGTATCTTCTCTCTTTTGGTAATGCAAGTGTCTAATATAATATTCAGACATAGTAACACTCAGTGAAGATTGATTGTGATAAGATTTAGCTTTTGAAAACACAGATAATGAAAAGCAACGCATTATAATGACTAAAGTATAAATTATAAACGTTGACTTTATTTTGAAAGATCAGCCCAACAACTTTTGTTTGCCTTTAATCAATTTATTTAACCTTTACTTCATCAGTTATATGGAAGTAATAACAGCAAAGCCTCTACTACAGGTCTGTTGACAGCATTAAATTTAAGTAAAGTTGTAGAACAGTGTATGATATGTGGTAAGCACTAAATTGTTTGTAATTAATGATTAATATAATCTTTTTTTTACATGCTAGGATTTGCATCCTTTTAGAATTGACTATTAGACATGATGAATTCACAGATTAATCAGGATTAAAAAAAGGGATAAATTACATGTGGTTTCATTCAGAAGTATTAAAGTCATGCTCAATTGTTTTCTATATGCCATCACAAATACCAAATCAGTATCACAGGTCAGCCAATGCACTGAGAAGCAAGAATACCTGTTCTGGCATGAGGTGACCCTCTCTGTGATCATGGCTCCTCCTCAGCCTGGCAGTTACAGCACACAATCATGCCTTTCTGTTTGCTCCTGTCCTTGTTCATGCTCACCAGGTATAAAGACAGGAGGCTGGCCCAGCACAAGTCGGAAATAGAGTGTTTCACCCCCAAAGGGAGTATGGGGAATGGTGGGAGAGCAACCATGAGCAGGTAAGCAAACTGTGAGTAGCTTGAGGTGGTGTGACATAAATGTATGCAAGCTAGAGGAACAGGTGGCTCCCTGGTCTGGGTCCTCGCTCCACTATGAGTCCCATACTGTGTAACCAATCTGGGCCACATCTGTTTTTCTGTGTGGGTTTGATTTGTAAAGCCCATGCCATCCTCATGTGAAGTAAAGGGAGCCTCCTGTCCCAGATGCTGCTGTCTCTCAGGGTTGTGTGCTTTGCATGTCTGAAGCCGTAGCTAACAGTCAGTCCCCCTTGAGTTTTTACTTATTGGTCTGATGGTTTTGGAGTTTGCAAAGTGAAAGAGATCGGAGGAAATTCACATTTCAGGGCTATGCAATCACTTAATAAAACCAATGCAAAAGCTTAGGACTGGTTTGAGGGAAAGATCACAATTGAGGGGACACTCCTGACCCTAATGCCAGACAAGCTTGGAAATTAATCTGATTTACTTTGAATGTAACAACATTTCACAGCCAATAGCAAACGCCATGCCAAACCGATGAACTGTAGAGGCAAGAGACTTTTCTTGAACTGAAATCAGGAAAGCTCATCCTCCTTTAGCTACTGTACCTTTGCAGCTCCTTTACTTGCCCCTGTTGTTGATGAGTACTCCCTGTTGCTGCGCTATGCATGTTCTTTTGTACTAGGCATTTCCAACAGAGCTGTTCTCAGTAAGCTGGGGTGTTTAGAACTACAAGCATTAACTGAGCTGTGCTGCATGAAATGAACGTGCTTATTTGCATGGGACTTGGTTTCAGCAAAAGGGCTCTGGAGATAAAGGCAATCAGGATTGTCATTAAACAGCTGCAGAACGCTAGAGAAGCCTTAAATTGAGGAATCACTCACCATGAACTACCTCTTCACTTCTCATTTGTTGTGGTAGTTCTCAACCCACCTGTGGTACAGAGGTGCAGGGAAAACTGATGCATATCAGCCTGGATGAGCGACAGGGAGAGGACCAGGAAGTAGAGTGTGTCATTATGTGTTTGCATGTGCTGACAGTGCAGCTTGAGACCCGACTGCATAACAAGAAGATGATGTCATTGAATTCTGTTAAAGTTTCATCCCAAAACACTGTGTTTGCTTCCTCAGTGGTGGGCTCCTTCTTCTTTTCAAAATAATGAAACACTGTTTTCAAGCACCACTGCATTGCACAACTGTTTGAGGCAATTCACATGGTAGTCTGTGAAATGGTTCCCAGAATTATGGGTGCACAGCCTAAGCAATGATTAATACTAGTTGTGGCCAAAAGGCTGGCCCATTCTGTCCATGGCTCCCAGAGACAAGGCCATGAGAGTATGTACACAAGCACAGTATTTACTGTTAGCTTCTGTTCACAATCTCTTTGTATAGTTCTTTGGATCTGAGTGTTCCTGGAAGGTGGGCCTCACTTGATGATCCTGTTGGAGTAACTCAGCAGAGCGCTATTGGGGCTTCTCGTTTCTTGTTGCTTATGTTCCAAACTGGCCTACTTTCTGTCCTCGCAGTTAGGCATACATCACTGCCCCATGGCAGGTCAGGCAAAAGTGAGTGCACTAAGTGAGGGTGCAGAGATACATCCCAGGGAACTTCTGGTTTGAAATCTAAAACCCCAGCACTTGTGGCCACCTACCAAACATACTGGGAAAACTATGAGTGACAGAAGCTAGAAATCTGCTCTATAGTAAGTTTCCTATATCATTCTAATTTAGCGAGTCTGTTGTCTACGGCCATACTACCCTGAACATGCCCAAGCTCATCTGATTTAGTAAGTCTGTAAACAGGTGTGTCAGAACAGTCCATTCATATAGAAATGACACGGATCTGTCTTTGGTAAGCATTACATCTCAGTCACGCCGTGCAGTGCTCACAGGAATGCTCAGTCCGTGCTCAGCACTCTCAGATCTTGGTAGTTCAGACACGACGTTTGCTCGGTGCTGCCTTGACTGAGAATGGGGGTGGGGAGCACAAACAGGGCGTAAACAGACACTAAATCAAACACAGCAAGCTTCCTTGGGTCAGACCCAGATCTAAAGAGGATGCTAATTCAATATATTTTCTCCAGGAATGGTCCAAGCTTTTCTACAGCAGCAAAATTCCATGTAGCTTTTTTTCCTTATTTGTTTGGACATAGACAAGGTTATGTCAAGTCTTATGACAATGATACGTCCTGCTGGGGAAGCGGGGAAAAAGACATTTTCTGCAAGTAATGGCCTCAGCCCCACAGATAGGCAGAGCTAATTGCGAACAAATGATCCTTTCTAATTTATTTTCCTTCTCATTTCTTTAGCACTAAATATCAGATGGGGGGAGTTGTGAGGAGTCCTTCACTGCTCTAATAAAGCTTTCCTTCAGGGAACAGAAAAACTCTGCAGATGTACAGAAAAAGGGGCAACATTAAGAAGACCTTTGTATCTGTTATGCTCTCCAACTTATTCAGTCACATAAATATACCTATATAATAACATTTATCCGGGAGTAATAAGGTTCAAAGGAGGATGTCAAGGAGATGACTTCCTTAAAAACAGTTTCTAGGTAAAGGACTATAGTAGTTAATCGCAATTTTCTTACTCTAGGATTGAAAGGCTGGGGAAAATACTGTATATGAGGTGACTGCTGGCACTTTTAGTATCAACTAGTAAGGCTTTCTTTGTAATCCACCCCCACAGCTTCCCCAGCTGGCTTCCCTAGTGAAGCCTTACATTTACTCTGCAAAGATCTGGGCTGGTTCTGTGGCCTTTACTGAACACCCAGTCAGAAAAACAAGAATTGTTCCCCATCTCATGTACCTAAGTTTCCTATGATGAAACTATAGAATGGACGGGATTCCACAATGGTATGGGACAATTCTCCTAAAGCCAGGAGCCGTAAGAGAGAAGAAAAGTTGTGGACTATTAGTTCTTCTTTAGCATTGTCAGGGCCTTACCACATGCTCTCTCATTTCTGCCCTCCTCACCGTACCCGCTCATTGGGACAGGAATGAGAACTTTTTATGTACTTACAACACTCTAGCTTCCTAAAATAGTATGTTAGAGTTTTCCCATTAGAAGAAAAATCTTTTTTTCTGTCTGAATATAGTATAACATGTTATTCTTTGTATGTTCAAAGTGGACAATCCAGAGTGTTTTTTGGGGGTGAATCTAACGGATTGCAGAAAAATTGAAAGACAGCCCTAGATAGGGAAGTGCTGAAAGAATTTGAAATTATTTAAATTCTGTTACCACATCAATTCATACCAAGGAGCTCCACCCTCGGGAACGAGGACAACCTCAGTACTGAATATTACTATCTCTGGCCTCAGTAGGGGTGTGCCATGGGAGTGCACTCTGATGCTCGTGTTGTGCTCCACAAAGAAAATCCTTACACATTCTGCACCTCCCAGTCTCTCTTGGAGAAAGGGTTTCTTCATTCAAAAAAAAATTGATAGATCAGTAGATCCTTATGAGTACTAGAAAAAAGGAGGGTGATAAGAGGTTATTTTTATTATGAATCAAAAAAATTTTATTGCTACTATTTCATATCAGTCTGTGAAATGTTAATTTCAATCAGTTGCATAACTGACTTTAAGCAAGTATATGCCGTATCTAATTATAGTGGGTGAAAATGTTTAATGAAGCTTTAGAAAATTTAGTAACAGGGATGTTATAATAGAATTTATTAAACTGATAGGATCTCAGCTTGAAAGGTAGCCCCAGAAGATGATGTCTATGCTAAAATTGTTTTGCCTTTCATTCTTTATTTCTTCTTTCACATACAGCTTTTTACTGAGCTCCTACCATGAGCCAAAAAAAGACTTTGTAGATAAATGAATAAGATATGATTAGGGTCGGCAGTGCATGAGAGAACAAAGTCAGAAAACTAATAACTGCAATTAATATGAAACTCCTCTCCCACAGGACAATACATGCCTCAAATTAACTTTTTATATCATAAACTGTAGTTTAGACCAGTAATAATTATACATTGCAAACGTGTACTAATTAAAAAAACTGAAAAAAAAAAAAAAACCGAAGAGTAATTAAAAGTAAATAGTAACAAATCTGATTTGAGTCTTCAGAAAAGATAGGCACACAGTTATATAAAAATCAGGGTCTAAAAAAAGAAAGAGATTCTGCCTTCTATTATAGTAGAGGAGAGCTAGTTGTTAGCAATAGATTAGTAACTTTTGCAGTAGTATTCACTTACCTCTTCGCCAAAGCAAACTTCAAATTAGCATTCTAATTTATATTTAGAAATCTAAAATCCTAAGGCTAATAATGATTATAATGAATGCCATTATTACTATAATTGCTATGTATTAGACACTATATGTATTAAGTTCCTTTATATATTTATGCATTAAGTTCTCCCACAAACATATAAGGAAACTATTCTTCATTTCCATGGTATATATGAGAAAAATGAAGTTCAAGAATATCAAACAATTTAAGTTTTAGAGCAATTACATGAGAACTGTGAAATTAAAGGGACTTTAAAATCTGGTTCAGGCACTAGCCAGAGTGTGATCAGTTCAACCCTTTAATTTGATTTTCTGTAAAAGAAAGGGATATAACACTTCTCTCATGGTAATGCTGCAAAAATTAAATGAGACCATGCAATTACAAAACTCAGCATACTCCCTAACACTCAACAGACATTCATTAATTTTAGATAATACCACTATTACTAAAGTTTTTGTCCCATATCAAGCCACCATGGTCATTTTTCTAAAAATCAATTTAAATAAGTAAAAATGAAAGCTAATGATATGCTCTGTCTTTTAAAATTCATCCTCTGTCATGGTTACCTATGAAAGCATCCAACATGTATTGGATACTTAGATAAACCAGACGCTGTTTTAAGTGCTCTGTCTGCATGATCATTTATCTAGTCTTTGAAAACACATAAGTGGTAGAGCCCAAATTGTGACACAATTCAATCGAATACTGGAATTCATATCCTTACCATTACAATACCTGTCACCTACGAAACAATCCAAATTTACACTTGAAATGCAAGGTCCTTCACAGACTGACTCCTAACCTAAGTATTCTGGTCAACCAATCAACAAAAGCAGAAGGGAAATCTTTTAGTTTGTATGTAGCACTATTTTGGGAACCATGGTATATTCAGGAAAGTATAAGAAAATCTTCACCCCAAAGGTGATAATAATAAAAATAAAACTCAGTTGATAGAACCTGAAAGATCAATAAACTGTGTTAAGGTGTTATTTCTGTGATCCAGATAATACAGCCTCACCTTAGAGAAGAGGCAGATAACATGGTTACAAGGTCGAGCTTCAAGAATCCCTACAATAACACTATTATTTTATTATTCCGAGGCATGCTAGACCAAGTGAAGAAGATACCCGTGGGGGTACAAATGACAATAACATGGCCAGAACTATACACTACATGCCCTCCTTAGAGATTCTCAGTGAACGCTTACATAATAAAATCTTGAGAAATCTCACAGAAGTTAGTTTTATTTTGTGTGTCTAATTTGACTCTAGTACTTATTTATAAGCCATCTGTTCCCATTATTTGCTATACCATTAGCCAATTAATTTTATAAAAATTTGTTGATCAAAAAAGAAACGATCAAAATCATGTGTTCTGAGTAGCTTATGCTAATCCTCAAAATCTTAAAACAACTTCCCAGGAAATCCTTTTAAAAGAGCTGCAAAGTCTCAGAATAGCACATGTTTGGAGTTTAGTAGTAATCACTAGCTTTACAAAGGGCCACAGGTTCCTAATTCCTTTTGCTTATTTTTCTAAGAGAATAACTAATTACTGACAGTATATTTATGTTACTACAATTGCAATTATAGGCCAGACTTCTCTTAAGCCTGTGAAAATAGTGATTGATGTGCTTATCCTTCATGACATTCTTGTCTCAGTTTCTCCTCCATTGTCCTTTCATCTAAAGGGAAGGAGACACTCAAAGTTGTGTGCAAGGCTGCTGTCCTTGACTATGAAACATACATCTTGAGAAATATACTATACACACAAATACTCTCTCTCTCATACACACAATTTTGTAGATAATTTATTAGTTATGTATGAGTGTATGTATAAATTTGCATGTATTTTCCTTGAGAAAATATATTTGATAGCTTATAATTTCCTCTAATAAGGAAGAAGGAAATCAAAGTAGTTTCTGATGTAACAAATGCCAAACCAAAAAGGGAGCAGCTGGGCATGGTGGTGCACTCTTGTAATCCCAGCACTCAGGAGGTTGAGGCAGGAGGATCTTTGCAAGTTTGAGACCAGCTTGGGCTGCAAAGTGAGCTCAAGGCTAGCCTGAACTACATAGTGAGACCCTGTCTCAAAAAAAAAAAAAAAAAAAAAGAGGGAGCAGCCTGACATACACATAGTCAAATACAAATGGATACTTAGATAAACCTTACAAGCTTAGATATACTTAGATATACTTTAGAGGAGAAAGTAAATTTTTGAAAGATGCTTCCTATTGATACATTCACCTCACTATATAGTTAAAATCTTGCAATTATTTTCATTTACTCTTACTGTATCCCTATCAGGTGAATACTACTGAAATGTAGCAGAAGTTACTTAGCAAAGATGAGTATTCTGAAAATTTAAATCAATTAGTTCTTCTACTTGAACATTTTCCAAATCATTATGAATTGATTCAACACAAAATTACATTTAGAAATATTTATTCATTACTTATACGTAAATCTGTATGCCTCATAGTATAAATTCAAATATATATGAAATAAGCTTACTACACCTAATGATTTATCACCATTATACTTTATACTTCTTGGAGTATACATGGGGTACTATTCTATAATTTACTTTGACTTGAACCATTTAGCTTAATTCTATATATTTCTGCTTTCACACCTGTAGATCAGGTTACTAATACCTGCCCATGCCAAGCATCCAAGATGCAATAATTCACTTCATTTCACTACCACTCTTAGCGCACCTACCCTGCACCAGGCATCACACTGAGCACAGGACGTGCATTTAGCTGCAACCTTGGAATGCTCTGAGTTAGTGAGATAGCTGACTTGTACAAAGGCAACGTTTGAAAAATTCTGCGTCAGACAGCTATTGTGAAGGTCAAATATAACGCAGGTGAAAATACCTTGTGAGGAGCAATGTTCTATTGCAACAGGAACTATTCTTCTTCCAGGAGTCTCTTTGCCACCAGTCCCAAGCCCATGTTTTTCTGCAAGGTTTGAATCAAGCTAAATTCTTCCACAATGTTTTTGGCTGCACCAGGCTACAAATACAAAACAGCTGTGTCTGGTTTCATTATCTCTTTCCTAAGTCGTAATTTTTGTTTTATTGTGATTGCTGGAAGAAAACATTTCCTGCTTTGGAAAAAAGAATTCAGAAACTAAAACTTCCTCTACTCTTAGCTGAAAGATTTTAGCTAAAACTAGAACTTTAATGTCAGGGTGTGGAGTAACTAAAAGTCTGAGTTCAGATAACTGAATTCTGAATCAAAACTGCCATATCTCAACAAAATGTACAAGCTTAGCACCTGCTTCTGTGTCACATCATACAGTTAAAATCCTTTTTCTTCATGAGGACCCATGGGGAGATCGCATGCGGGCCAGCGCCAGTAGGCTCTTTAAAATCCCACCAAGGGTGGACATGCAACTTTTGGGCAAGGCTTCTATTACTGTTAAAGCAAAGCTGAGTTCAAAGAGGACGGAGTGGTTCTCCTGCAAAGATTTTGTCAGGGACTAACACCACTGTAGGAAACATTACAGTGGGGGCGGTGAATTGTTTCTCACAGAACCTCCCAGGCTGTGCGGAGGTTTTTCTCGGATTAGCCATGTGGAATTAGCTTCTAAACCATGTAGACAATACACCTATTAGATGGATATTGTCTATCTATGTTAATCTCCTCAATCTTCAGGCTTCATTTAAGCCCCACTTCAT
>NW_004955414.1:4912385-4919399 GCF_000276665.1 Chinchilla lanigera
AACTCACGACCTTGCGCTTGCCAGGCAGGCGCTTTTTGCCGCTGAGCTAAATCCCCAGCCCCTTCAGCAGCAACTTTTTAAAAAATTCCTCTTATATATAAAAAAAAAAAAAAAAATCTAATTGGCAAAACCAATGTCTTTTCTTTCAGTTTTCCTGTGGGAACATTCCTTTCCATTTTCTTCTCTGTTGCACTGATTATTATGTCAATATTATATCCCTGTACTATTAAAGCAACATCTTGAATCTACCCTAACACAAGTATTGTGCTTCACCAAGCTTTTCTCTTTTTATTTTTTCCCTTAGTCTCTGCAATATCAATTAAGTCTCTATATTTAAACTGATATTTAACAAATATCAGTTGAGTCTTAACATTTTCTCAAGTAGAACCAGCACTGGGGCTAAATTAGGGACAAAGTCAATGCATAAAGCTGGGATGAAAGTGTAAGATACCAATGGCATGATGCCTGCTTAGACTGTTCTTGTTGAGCCAGGAAAACAAGATTAAGTAAAGCATTAAGTAACAAGATACTTTTTATGGATGAAACCATCCAGTCATTTAATGATCAAGCATATAGATTATATTTAAATGTAATAATTGGACCATTTATGGGTCTAATTATGTTAGAATATGTATCTGTTCCAGATACTAGTAAGAAGCCCGACATTAATTACTTATGAGTTATTCACATAGTAAAAGGAGAATAAAGTAGAGGTTTATAGTTGGTGGTGTCCAGCAAGAAATTTTATAACAGACAAACAGTTCAAATATTTCAGCTTCTAATGCTTTAACTTCCACTTCATGGTCAAACTGGACTACTTGCTGCTTGCCTGTTTCTTGTGGATTTCTGAACTTCTGTCACTGATATCCTTCATAAAGGGCAATAACTGTCGCTTTCTTTACGTATTTCATCATAGACTGCTATCCAAACAGAATACATGGATTCTGCTTAGGAAGACTGCTCTCTCTGAGCAATCTCGCTGGAAATGGCTACTCCCCTTTGTGAAGTTTTGAATCCCTTGCGATTTGTTCCTCCTGAAGCCCAGTGAACTGACTTTTTATTCCAATACTCCACTGCCACCACTCACTTTCTTTCCCTTTATTATCTTCCATCTGTCCATCTACTTCCTCATTTGAAGTTTGGAGGGAAAGGAAACACCACATATTTCTAACAATCGATAAAATGTTAATAATTCATAGTGTTAGTTTTCGTCTATATCAATCTTTTCTCTTGAATTCAATTTTACCCTCTTTGAGAGATGTCTAAGTTATCAATTCTCACCCATAGCAACAAAAAGCACTGATAAATAAAAATCATTTGTAAAAGAATCACATATCAGCATTTTATAAACAGTCCAGATTTAAGGTTATTGCCACAATTACACAGTTCTTATTTACTGGAATTTCTACATAAATCAGACAGAAAATAAAAGAATTAGAGCAATTCATAGGAAAAGCGTTTTGATTGCATCACAGCATGAAAAAATGGAGCTGAGAATAGTCACACATTAATCTATATGGCTGTAGGCTTACAGTGCCCTCATCACCAAGACATTCAATCATTATTTCTAACAAATGTTGGTGCCTAATTAACCTGTGATATTTGACTTAATGGCCAAAGGAGATGTAGGTGCTTTCTAGGTATGTAGGTATCTGATGAAGAAGTACAGAGAGAATATAAGTTAAATGACTAACTTTTCTACCTAAAACACATATCATCTCGATACACCACCTCAGGGTTTTCTTCCACAGAATACAGACATGACTTCAACCAGAAAACATACACAATATAATGTCATGAAAATCGAAACTGAAAATCATGAGATGGTATCAGTCTCATTTTCTAATTTGCTTACTGTGCAAACAAATAGGGCAAATCAGCTGATGTCACTCGCTTCTGGTTTCCTCATTTTTTAAAGAGTGAGGACAGTGGTCTTCTCTACCTCGACAATCAGAATGTTCCTAAAAGTAATCTATAAATCACTATGCAAATATATTATTTTGATCATTATATCTGTTAATTTATTCATTGACTTCACTTTACTCAAGTATTTTTCCCCTTGTATATATCTCTAATGCATATATTCTCATAGCTATTTAAACTGTCAAAAAGATAGCTATTTAAATCCATTTATGCTACTACTGAGGAAATTTATATAAATGATTCTGCCATTTTTCTTACATAGTACAGTGTGCTCAGTTTAGTTTTTAGAAAAAGATGTCAGGTTTTCAGCAAAGCTCAGAAAGATTTTTTTCACCTACTGCGGATGTTTTAGTATAAACAACATCAAATTCTTCAGCATCTTTTAAATAAACTGTATTACTATACTTTTTCACTGAAGGCAAATCATGGAAATCAAAATATATTCATAAACAGTATAAGAAAATTAACCCAAAGTGGAACTGCCACTGCAAATTCTCTGCCTATGATGTTTTCAATCTATGAGATTCTTTCATTGAACTAGTATTTTCTGATGTCACTCTACATGCATAATTTGCTAATGTCATTTGCTCAAGTTTTTCAATTATTTTTTGTCTTAGCTCATAAGCATACAACATCTCCATCCTGGCTACCCCTCAGACCAAAACCAAAATACACAAACAAGAAAGAATCAGCAATGAAGACTATTTTTAATAAAAATGATTTAACTTTTAGAAGGTGTATTTGATTACAACACTGATGCCCTAAAACCTTGTAAGTTATGAGGTACTAATAAACCACGCCACCGAAAAAAGCTTAAGACTAATTGTTTTTAATTCAGTGTAATAAAAACATGCAAGTATACACTACTATTGATTAGTGGGAGCTACATAACATGTTTATATGCTGCCAATACAACACTAAAATTCCGGGGTAAAACTATTGGATTATTCCACTTCCACTTAATGTGAATTCACAAATTGTAAATTCCACAGACTTTTTGACGGTTAAACTTCTCTCTATTAATGTTCGCTCTGTAAGGACGGCATGCTGTGGCAGAATGCTCTAATTTCTTCATGTCTGGGCAGATGAGTAGGGAAATTGTGAGGGCTCATCGAGCTGACATTTAGAGCCTGACTCATATTAATAAATTATTTAAGTGCTCTACATGGAAGGGAAGAAGAGGAAGAATAAACTTTTGAGAATAAAGGTACAAGGTGTCATTTGGGTAGACCTGAAATATAAACAAAACTCAACACCCCACAAAACAACCTAATCTTCACATCACACTGAGTTTTTTTTAAATTCTACAAATAAAGAACAAATTTCGTAAAAGGGAAGACATTAGATTGCATAGTATATTTTGAAAAGAGTTAATTGGTATTTAGAAAAGAGCAAGAAATGTTTTTGGTTCCCGTCCAGATGTACCAAATCGTTATGTCATGTCTCTACTTCCAAACTTCTTTATTCGTCCTCTTTTGTCACTCAACAGATGCAGTAGGGAAAAGTACAAATGCTATGGGCAGGTAAAGAAAAGCTCTCTTTTTATTTACCACTTACTTACCTCAGGCCACTTGAAGAAACATAATCTCAGTGCTGAAAAAGAAATTATCAGCCTAAATAATTCATTCTTTTTTTGTTTTGGTTTTTCTCCAGTACCGGGAACCGAACTCACGACCTTGCGCTTGCCAGGCAGGCGCTTTGCCGCTGAGCTAAATCCCCAGCCCCTATCAGCCTAAATAATAAAAAAGAATTTATAATAACTAAACAGAAGTTTGATGATAATGAATGACCCCTGTACTTGTGGAATTTTTGTGTTTGATTATCTTTACATGTAGGATCCTTCTGGTTCCATCCAGAAATCATGTGAACACATGTTTATTTCTTCCATTTTTTTCAAGAAATGCACTCAAAGGTGTTGTGACATTCCCAACACCAGTCAGGGTCAGATCTGAGATTGACAGTGTGGGTCTTATCTTACCTCATTTACCTATACGGTCTCAATAATCTTTCATCCCTGACAAATTTCAATAATATATATATATATATGCATATATGTTTAACAAAGTATCCCTTTGTGATCTTTAATGTAGATATCAAGATTTGAGTTTTCACAGTTAATGAAATATCATTTATCTGTATACACTACTATTGATTAGTGGGAGCTACATAACATGTAGCTATATCCATGATGAGAGAGAAATAGAATTTCCTTAATATTAAACAGTTTTAAAACTTGTTTCTAACCAAAAGCCATTATGAATTTTAAGACCAAAATGCATTTATCCACTCAAATACTGACCCCAAAATATTACTGAACACCTACAATGTTCTAGACAATGTCGAGGCATTATGGATATAACAGGAAACAACCCTCTGCCTACGCCTTCCACTTAGCAGAGGAGAACAATACATGCAAAGAGTTATTAAATGCCTAAATGCATGTGCTATGGGAATCTAGTTGAGGGTGGGATCAGGAAAGCTTTCTTCAAGCATGTTAAGGAGAAATACAAAGGAGAAGAAAATGAATGAATGAAAGAAAAAAGAAAAGAAAGGAGGGGAGTGGAAGGCAGGAGAGAGGAGGGGAGAGAAGGGGAAGGGAGGGGAGGGGAGGCAAGGACAGACGCGTTTCTTATACTTTCACCCACAAGTTTTTCAGTACGCTATCATGTTTTGCGGCATGTCTATGTGTGATGTGAAAAACTGTCACTGTTAACATCCAAAGTTATGTTCACCATTTCACACTAAAAGCATTTGAGAGATGGAGAGAGGTTTTAACAGCAGGTGTTCCCGAAAGCTCTCTGCTGGAAGAAAAAGCATCCCTAGGGTAAAGCATGGTAGAATAAACCCAGTTATGCTTCAAGTTTCTAGCCCATGCTTTGTATTAAAAGGGGCCCTGGTGACCTGAAAGAGTAACTGCCTCTCCCAGAATGCCCGTTTCCTATCCTGCTGGTAGGGAAAAAGGGAGTATATGGGAACCACTCTTTCAATCACATCCCATAAAAAATCTGGCCCATTTTTTTCTGTGCCATGTTGCAAAATTAATGTACTCCTGGGAAAGTGTAATGCACTAAAAATTTAAAAGGAAGTATGGCAGGTTAATGCAAAATGGAAAAACAAATCCTGCAACTGTATTAGAAAAGTCAAACATATGTCAGTGCTACTTCTACTATGAATGCAGAGCAACCTCTATATCTGGAAATGATTTGATCATCCTTTCCAGATGAGAGCTGGAGGAAAGGGACATTTTACAATGCAGAATTGGGGAGAATACTGGGCTGCCATATGTACAGTAGGTTAAATGAAATGATAGACTGCCTATACAGGAGAGAGCAGAGAAAGGAAGACGCAAAAAAAAAAAAAAAGGCACATATGAAGCAAGCAGCATGGGAAAGAAGCCAGAAGAGTGTTGTTAAACAGACTGTAATCAAGGGAGCAAGTGTCTCATACAGAGTAGATCGGGAAGGCGCAATCAGGCAAAACCAAGGCAGTCAGCGGTGCTCCAAGTAAGGCTGAGGCTCCTGCCTAGCAAAGGAAACCAAACCCTTCTTCAAGAAGGGCAAGGGAACAATGACAATTCAGGGAAAAAAAGACTGCTTTGTGTCAATGTTTCTCAGTTTCAAAATGTCTGCTTCCAAGTTGCTTTAGAGGGCAGAGGCACACCACAGAGTTCTTGTAAAAAGCATTCATAATTTGAACCCATTCTAAACATTCAATCTCTGCAGACACATCTAGCGATTTTGATAAATGCCCTAGGTAAGTTTCATAAACAATTAGGTTTAGTAACCACTGGCTCACATAACAGAACTGGGTTCTTCAAAGTCTTCTGTTCCGAGACTGCCCAAGGCTACCTCTTGGTCACAATTCCAGAACGAATCTGTCTGCATTAAAGGTAACAGATCTCTAGTTACAGAGATCTTGTACGTATTTGTGATGGGGAATCACACCAGGATTGCACTATGTAATATCCCTGCAGGTTAGGTCATATCCTCTGGCGACAGTGAGGTTTCTGATGGAGGAAATGTGCTTTGGAGGCTGTGTCAGTTTTTTGGTGTTTAGGGCGCAGAGATTGAGATTGAGCCACCAAATTCATCGTCATTACAGTAGCTTCGAGAGCCTAGAACAGAGTCCAAACAAGAATTGCTTGTGAAATGAAAGAGGGGAAAGGCCTTTAAAAAAAAACCGAAGTCTCTAATCTGAGGTTATTATGCTTGGTGCCAAAGGAAATACATTGCCTTCTCCCTTCTAGAATTATTATTCAAATTCGAGGGCTAAAAATAAATTTGTGAGAATCACTGTGAAGAAAAAAAAAATTTTTTTTTGAAAAAATTCTAATTAATGAAAAATTTGTGTGTGCCTTCACTGAATTTGTACTTTTCCAGCACCTGGACCAGACTAAATAAAACCATGCTCAAAATTAGAAGTTCGGGCAGACATCCCTAGGGACCAAAATTAGAAGTTCGGGCAGACATCCCTAGGGACACAGGGCTGGATCTACACCACCCTGCAGGATAGCAGCTTAACGGGAACCTCTGCGTTTCCTGCCCTTGATTCTTTCACACCTTCCCTCCTGTCTTCGGGCTGTGAATCTGATTCCTAATTGTGACGCTTCTGTGCAGAGGAGGCCCTTGCCCCGCACCAGGCACTTCCGCAGATGGCCGTAAAGCTCCAAATCCCGCAGCTGCATCTGCAGCACGAGCAGCTTCCGCTGGAGCGGGTGGCGTCCGGGCTCCGCAGAGCCCGGCCCAGTGCCCTGGCGCCCCGCGCCCTTCCAACACTGGTTCCCAGGCACACCCCCGGGCCAGGCGAGGGGACCTCTAACGCCAGACCGGGCGAGCGAGGTCCCCGCCAGGCCCCTCCCGGGCGCGCTCCCGACGCGCCGTTCCCGGGGAGACGCGGGACGCGGCCGCGCTCAGTCTCTGTCTTCTCTGTCTCCGCAGCTCCAACGGCAAGTCGGTCACCTGGGCGCAGAACGAGCGGAGCAGCAGGGGGCAGCACCTGTGGCAGCGGCTGTCGGTGCACATCAACAAGAAGGAGAGCCCGAACCAGACGGCGGTCATCAAGCCGTTCCCCAAGAGCGCGGAGGGCCGCGGG
>NW_004955414.1:4920305-4922030 GCF_000276665.1 Chinchilla lanigera
CGCCGTCTCCACACGCCGAAGGCCGGCGACCCGCAGACCGTCTAATAGTGGCCTTAGAAAACACGGCTTGGGAGGAGCACTGCTTCTGTCCCTGAGGGCGGACGGGCGCTGGTGCAGCTTCACACCGAGGGCTCTGCTCTAGGGAAGCAGGAAGTGTGAATCAGCATCGCGGAGGGTGAAAACAGAATTAATAGCAACTGTAAAAAGTTTTGTTTGTTTACTTGCATTCTTTTCCCAGAAGAGTCTTTGATTCACGAAACATGAATGTACATTTTCTAACAAACTCACAGTCTGGGACCAAAACATCAACCTTTCTCTGTTTTTCCTTTTTTATTTTTTTTTCCTTTTTCTCCTTTAAGGACTTTGAAAAGCAGTAACGTGGGCCCGGCATTGACAGGCATCGTTGTGCGTGTGACTGTGCTAACACATAAGTTGACCGCTGAGCTCATGTACCTAGGGCTTCTACCAGAGACTTTCCAGTTTGGTTGTGAAATATTCTTCCAAAAGCCTGCATCTGGGATTCCACCTAGTTATTTCAGATTCGCCTCCATTAACCGAGAAAACCAGTGGAAGATTTCTTGACTATTTCACCATGTTGCCAAATCAATACTGGAGTAGCAAAAAATTTTTTCTGGAACACTGTTTTGTAACTTCCTCACTGGGGTGCACTGTGTAGCTGGAAATTCTCTTTCTAATAATTTTTGCGCTCCAGCCTGGCTATCATGATACACACGCACTCCTCCTTATGAATGCCAATCCGTTAGTATTGCAGATAAAATATTAAAATTACATTTGGGCTTCTTCATTCCTTTCTGTCGAGAACCTGAAGCACTAAGAGCTCCTCTGCTGCTCTTGAGTCCCACCACTGGAAGAGTGGTTCATAGACCCAGTGAAGACCTGGTCACGATTGGAAAGACTGTTGTTGAAAAACTTAACAGTCTTCATACACTGGAAATTTTAAACTGTGTCAGGTTGGCTTAGCAGAGATTTTGCTGTGCCAATAAGCAGTGATTTTTAACTTTTCCTGGCTGCTTAAATAGGGCAGCTATGAACTATGACAAATGTAGATTTTTTTCAAAGCAATACAGAATACTAAAACAGAGGAACCTTAATATCGAGTACAGTCTTTCTTAGCCATTCCAAAAAAAGGCAAAGCAACTATTAATATTTTCCTTTTTAAAGTAATTACTAATATTATTTTGTGCACTTCATACTGTCACTTTTTAAATACTGCAGAAAAGAGATTTAGAGTTAACATAGAAATATGTGCTTTGATAGATTCGTACAGGTAGGAATCATAGCTCAAGACCTGAATCCACTGTCATCTCTTTATTCGCCCCCTTGCAGCTATCCTCAGGTACCAAATATTTTTGATTTTTAAATAAAACTAGTAATAAAAGGAGGTGTCCTATAAATTTAAAGTTCAGTTGACCCAGCCTTATACTAAAGATAGCCTTATAAAAAAGATATGCTGTGAAGCAAAAGTATATTTTTGGCAGAGAGATAATAGAACCTTTTCCTTTTAGTTCATGATTCTTATTTTAATATTTTTTATTTCACATCTTTTTAAAAAAAAATGAAAATTTGTTGGCACAGTTTATCATTCTTCACTTTTAAAATGTAAAATAAATATATTGCCTGCTGAAATTGTGTTTCTTATATGTCTTATTTGAAATTTTAAATCATCTCTCCCTATGTGAAATATTAAAAAGTAATTTATTAAAA
>NW_004955414.1:4922130-4927679 GCF_000276665.1 Chinchilla lanigera
ATTTATTTAAATATTAATTTAAAATAATCAAACTTCTTATGCCAGATTTGAAAATAATATCATCAGCATACCGTTACCCCAAATATTAATAAGATCGTTGAAACAGAAATAAAGTCTAGCTAACTTTCAGTCTTCATTGAAACAAATGTCTGCCTCTATGTGAAAAACAGATGTAAATATTTTGGAGTACTAATACTGCTGGATCCTCATCAAAAATGGTGGCATTCACCTAGAGATTTTTATCTTGATTTCTTAGTTATTGATACATTTCTAAATATGCTGTATTGTCTGTGTTTTAAAATTTGTTTCATAAAATACTTAGGTTGGTTTCCATTTTATTCTCAACTACAGTAAGTTTTCTGCTGTTGACCAACAGAACATTTTAAAAATTTTCTCCATGATCAAATTTCTTTTCTAGTTTTTCAGTGACACATTTTTTAAAAGCCACCTTATGTATGAGAAACTTCACTGAAAATTAAAATTTAGTGCAAGTAAATTTCCATCTAATAACGCCACATGGTAAACAATCAAATGTAATAAAAATAATTTATCCAATTAGAAAAGAACAAGATGTATATTTTCTATATTTACATAACATTTGCCACTTCACTGAACATATTGTATATTGGACATAGTATTAATTAATAATACATCATTGATATCTTTTATTTTGGAATGATGCTAACTCTGTCTCTTGCCTATTCTAATACCAGGTTCCAAGTAATAACTCTACAATACAAAGAAAACAATATCTATTCTAGGGCTAGGCTATGAACTTCACAACTTATTTGGGTACCTATTTCACTGAATTTCCTTGAAAATAATCTGTTCCTGGTGCCCAGTGATAATTCATTTGGGACCTGCATGACTAAAAGAAAGGGAAAAGTGTAGTGAAATGCTGAGGGTCAACAGAACGACCAAAAGGAGAGTTTGCTCCTGGGAAGAAAAAGAGACTTGGTTTGATCAAGTTATACTGGCTAAGCAGTCCACTCATCTTTCTATTTTGGGAGAGATGTGAGGGTATTCTGAGAAGACTATACAAGGACTGGGAAAAAAATCATACTTTTTAGGTAGGGGTGGGAAGCAGAAAGGCAAAATGAAGAGGAAAATCATAAGAAATTTCACTGAAGCAGAGGAAAAAAGCAAATTCCCAAATGTGTTAATCAAGGATTAGTCTTTCCCAAACTATTGAAGTTACGAGCAAGTAATCAGGAAGACTAGGAGCTATTTTTGACCATAAATGAATTGTATAATGGCTCTGTTGCAGTTCTGTGACTTTGAAACCAGGAATTAAACATTATTTTTAAGATAAAAAAATTTCCTATGCTAGTCTCTCAGCAAAATGTACATGTTTTGGAGACTTCAAAGTTATTATAAGTTCACATCTAGTAACAGCTTATTAATAACCCTCAAGCTGTCAGAATCGCTATAGTTACCATTTACAATTTTATACTGTGAAAAAATACAGATCAGTGAAAGTATAAAGACAAATCAGAATTTCCTTTGAAGAGGGTATGAGGCCTGGGAGATTCTCTACTGTTCATTGAAAAATGAGGCATGTATAAAATAGCTGGTTAAATTTCACTGATCTTCCCAATGTGAACAAATATACTATGTATATTGTGTGTATTTCTAGAATTCAATGGCAGCTGCTGGTGGTGTTGTAATTAGAGATCTATATAGAATATAGATGTTTTAGAAAGATGGTGCCAATTCCAAAAGATTTGTGTGGGCTACAAGTGCTTGTACTTACTTTCTCTGCACTTATAACTGATTTGGTTTCAAAATTGTGTGAGCGTATCTGTTCCTTTTCTGTTGTTGCAGCTTGTACTATTAAAATAATAGAGAATGTTAAATTATTTTGATGTGAATTGCAAATGATTTTTCATAAACTATAACATTTTTATCAGCATTGTTTTGCTTTACTTGTATAAATGTGTTTTATTTTAACATTTTAATATATACTTGCCTGTTTCTCAGTTGTCTAAATTATGTTTGAGGTGGTGTTTGTGAAGTTAGTTACTTTTTGAAAACATATTAAAAAGAAATTATGGTATGACTTAAGATTATTCCCCTTAAATGTTTAGAATATTGTCCTAATTGTGTTTTCTATGATGAAGAGTTATGATATTAAATTCTGAATGACATACACAATCAAATTAAAGGGTTACAAAGCAGACAATGGATAGTAGATTATAATGAAAATATAGATCAACCACAAATCAACTAGAGATGTTGTTCCCAAAGACATCTACAAACAACTTTTAAGATGCAAATAAATACTTTAAAAAAATGAATATAGGGAATATACTTTTTGTTTCTAGGTGTAAAAATTGTATAAATAATATTAGGTGTGGACAGGGGTAACTTCACACAGATAAATTATGTCTACATATACTGTGTCTTATATGTATGTTTGTGTGTATATGTCTGTTTATATGTATGTGTCCCAGTATTTCTGTATACTTCTCTGAGAAGTAGTTGTTGCCAATCACATTTAACTTTGCTCTTAAAGCAAATTAACATTCCCTGAACACAGATTAGTGATAACCTGAATGTAGAATATAGGGTGGATGTTTTATATATATGAAAAAGAAAAACAATACAGATTTTAAAATATATCTTCTCTATGCCTACTGGCATACATGGATTAGGTATACATAACACATAAATATCTATATAAATAAACATACAGATAAACTATTGTATAAATTACATTTTTTCTTACAAAGTTAGACCACTTTTCTCTTGCTCATGCTCCACCCTTCAGTGTCTTCTATTCCAAGATAGTATAAATGAGAATGTGTTGAGCTGGGGATATAGCTCAGTGGTATAAGTGCCTGCCTGGTAAGTGCAAGGTCTTGAGTTCGATCCTCGGTACTGCAAAAAAAAAAAGAAAATGTGTTAACGTAAAATTGAGTTTAGAATGAGACAACTGAAAAAATGTCAGATAATAAGTCCCTATCTTACTTACTTTTCTTATTTCTGTGACAAAATACCCAACACCCGAAAGTCAAGGGAGGAAAGGCTTATTTAGCTCACAGTTTGTGGAGGTTTCACTTCATCATCAGCTGGCACCAAGGCAAGGCAGCATGGCAGAGGGGCATTGAAGAAGAGAAACAGTTCATGGTGGACAGAGGGTA
This sequence comes from Chinchilla lanigera, assembly GCF_000276665.1. Lineage (NCBI taxonomy): Eukaryota > Metazoa > Chordata > Mammalia > Rodentia > Chinchillidae > Chinchilla > Chinchilla lanigera. The sequence goes on from NW_004955414.1 coordinate 4,925,274, forward strand.
GCAAAGCAAACGAGATGGCCACAGCACTATCCCTTATATCTTTATTCTTAATTCTTTTATTGGTTTAAAGAGAAAAAACTAACAATACAAGAACAATGAAGACAAAAACAAAACAATGCAAAAACAACAAAAATGATAACATGACCTTAAAACAAAATGATAGGAATTAACAATGTCCGGGCTACTTAGGCAGATAGTATTTGAACCCTTAATCCTAGTGCGCTTGATCCTGGCACTGCACCATAAATCAGTCCCCAGGTAACACATCCTAGATCCAGCCACCTCCGAAAAATACCCACTTATAACAGCATGAGGCTGTGGGGCGACATCTAGATGCAACCCATAACAGTCCCCAAAGAGTCTTTCAAAATCATTTGAATCTAGATGAGGCAATAAAAATAAAATTGAACTAATATCCTATCACCAATTGACCCCTATAAGTTTCCTGAGTTTTCCACAGCTCACTTCCTCTTTCTTTCTTTCTTTCTTTCTTTCTTTCTTTCTTTCTTTCTTTTTTTGGTTTTTCTCCGGTACCGGGAACTGAACTCACCACCTTGCACTTGCCAGGCAGGCGCTTTGCCACTGAGCTAAATCCCCAGCCCCTTTTCTTCTTTCTTTAAATACAAAGTTAAATAACCCAAGCTTAAATGTTTGTTTCCATTATTTTCAAAATTCCTAATACAGGATAAATGCTTGATATATACAAGCTACTATTAGTTGCAATATATTCAATATATATTTGATACAAGAGGTTTTAAATAGGTTATATCCAATATTATTTGTAGGGCTATAACAAATTTTTGTTGAAATGCAAGAATATAGTGGGGGAACCAAATAAGATTTGAACATACATGCAATCTCAGAATTTCTGATTTTGAGGATAACTTAGTAAATTGTTATTGAATACTACAGAAAACATGATATTATAACCTCTGCTGAATGCTGACCAATTTTTTCATTATGCTGTACATAAATGACCAATTTTAGAAAATAAACAACTCTCAAGTATTTACATTTTTTCATATATAGCTAGCTAGTAAATAGAATTATGTTCAAACTTTTAAAATTTATCTTCTACAATAATTAGTAGAATCCTATAACAAAATAATGTAAATATGCTTAACTTTCACAGGAACAAATAGTTTAAATTAGCTTTTACTCCAGACCAAAGGCATTTACTTTTTCCAAGACATGTATCTTTTTCAAGGATATATGACTTATAAACAGGATAGTTTTGTGATATTGTACATACTTAGTTTATTTATAGATAGCTTATATTCTCACTAAATTAAAAAGCATACTCACATACTACTACATTCCAAAAATGGGGTAAATGTTATAAATCATATGAATTATATATGTTACTATATTTCCATAATGGGATAAATGTTATAAATTATATGAATGATACCTCCATGAAAATCACGTAATATATTAAATATGTTTTTATGAGCTGCTGAATAGCAACAAGCAACTCATAAAATAAAAGGCTTTACAATTTTAAAAGTCTGAAAAACATAGTAATTCCAAATAAATGACTGTTTGTCTCAGAACTCACCAGTCTTTGACATACTGATAGACACTATCTTTTTAAAAAAATAATCTGTTTCCCAAGAGTAGAATTTCATTAAAAGAAAAACATTTTGGAATTGCTAAATATAAATTTTATAATGAGTACATATATTTTAGTGTAATCTTCAAAATGTATTGCTGTTTTTATGAGAATCTCCTGAAGAGCAGAAAAAGTAGATTGGTACAGTTTAGCATCCTCTTCACAAGCCATTTCACTGTATCTGGGGAAATTTTGCTCAGTAATGTTTTTCACATTCCTCCCATTTTCTAATTTCTCCACCCTCTATCAGTACATTTACTTTACTTTTGTGGGACAAGTTGAAGGTTTTCTATTTTTTTATATTCTATGATTTGGTCGGAAATATTGAATGGGTTCCTTAACTCTGATAGCTTCAGATGAAACAGTATGCAAGATATAGCACTAGATGTGAACTTTCCAATGTATTCCAAGGGTGACAGAAGCGAGGGAGTGTTACCCAGAAACTATTTTTTGAAACTGCTTTCAAACTCTTACTAATTTACCTATATAATTATCAAAACCAAAGCAGTTTCATTGAAAAGACCAATGACAAAAATTCATCAAATCTAAGCCAGGAAGAGTGACAAATACCTGTATTCTCAAAGGATCACAAGTTGCCCAGTGAGGGAAAGTCTCAAAATATAAAAAAATTAAAAATGGCTGTGGATATAGTTTGGTAGTATAGGGCCCCTGTGTTCAATCTCTGAGTACAAAGTATTGCCACAAAAATAAAAGATAAAAAGATGTCTAATCAAGAAAAGGAGAGAAATACAAACAATTTAGTAATGAGAAAAGATTATATATCTATATATCTA
>NW_004955414.1:4928439-4930433 GCF_000276665.1 Chinchilla lanigera
AAGGATAAACTTGAATCATTTGTAGGAAAATGGTTGCACCTTTAGACGATAATATAAAGTGAAACAAATCAGACACACGAGCTTAAATACTGCACAATTTCTCTTCTATCAGAAGACCAAACTGTAAATAAAGAGCAAAATAAAAGGGAGATAATAAGAGGTAGGGAGATAGAACTTTATCAAATTGGACAGGGATTAAGGAATGAAAACAGCGGGAAGGGAAAGGAATGAAAGGCAATAAAAAAAGGAATTAAGATGTGTCATATAAGAGTTGCTTTTCTTGATGCTGTGACAAAATACCCAACTACCACAAGTTAAAGGTGGAAAGGTTTATTTTTCTCAGTTTGTAGAGGTCTCAGTCCATTAGTGGCTGGCTCTTAGACAGGGTGGCATGCCAGATGGGCACTGCAGAGGAGACAGTACATGGCAGGCAGAAAGTAGCTAAAAAGCAAGGGATTACCACAACACTTTTTATTCCTAATATCTTATCCAGGCTACTTAAGGTGGGTAGTATTTACACCCTCAATCCTAGTGTCCTTAAGCTTAGCATTGTACAATGAATAAATCCCAGGGTCACACATTCTAGATCCAGCCAACTCTGAAAATTCTCCACTTATGTCTGTGGGGTGACATCTAGACATGAGCCATCACATTCTATCCCTGGTTCCCCAAAGACTCATGCATATTTTTTTATGTAAAAGGCATTTAGTCTGTTTCCAAGAATTGACAAATTTCTAACAGTATCAGCATCACTTAAAAGTCCAAGTCAAAAGTCTCCTCTGAGATGTAAGGCAAACACCTGTGAGCCCCTGTAAAAATGAAAAGAAAGTTACACACTTCCAACGTTCAATGGCACAAGATGGACATTTCCCCTTCCAAAACTTACAAACAGGGGGATACAAAGATTGGAACCAAAGCAAGGGCAAAATTCTGCAGGGCAAGCATTAATCCTGTAGTTCCATGTGCAGCATCTGAGGCAATGTGTGGCAAGATATGAACTCCAAAAGCCTAGGATCTCTCCACTCCTATGGCACTTCTTGTTGTAGTTCCCATGGATTCTTTCTTTTGACTGTTCTGCTCCTCCACTGCAGTTTTCCTCAGACCACCCATGGTCCTAGCTTCTTCAAATTTCTGGGATCTTCACTATACCTTTGGCTTCACACTCAAATTTCATACACTGCCCTCTCAGCAGCACACCACCTGGCCTCCCAGGCCTTCTTCTGAAACCTGAGTGGAAACCTTCCTGACCCCACAACTCTTGCATTTTATGTATACCTAAAACCAGAACCACATGGGTGATGCCAAAGTCTGATGCCACTTGGAGCAGTAGCCAGCCTTTCTGCTCTCTGGGCTGTAGAAGTAGAGTGCCCAAGAACCAAATCCTGAGGAAAAGCTTCCCTACACTGCCACCATTCTGGAACATGGTGCTGTAAGACTCTCTTCACAAAACAAAGACTTTTACTTTTGCAACTAGGCTAAAAAGGCTGGAGCTTTGCTCGTTCTTGTGATATCCTCAGTGCATCTTTTCTTTTGTCATGTTCTGAAACACTTGACCTCTTTCTTGCCAGTCTTTTCAGAAATCAATTTCTCCTCTGGTTCATCTTTGCAGACCACGGTTTTACTGGAGCTTTTTTTCTGATCAAACTCAAAATGTTTTAAATCATTCTGCTGGGCTCTTTGCTCTTGATTCTCAACATTCATCTGGCTAAAAGCCCCTTACAGTGGCCAAGCCACTATCTCAACATTGGATTGTCTTGATGTGTGTCCTGCCAGATTACTTTATCCATCACCCTTAATCTCAGTCTCAGGCAAAGTCTCTGGACATGAGAAATATGCAGATAAACTTTTAGTTAAGCCATAACACACATTTTCTGGAGGCCAACAGCCAAAGCAGTCCTTCTTCCCAGCAGAAACTTCCTGACCCTGGTCTTTATTGGCAGTGTTTCTATCAGCATTCTGGTCTTCTGCTGCAGACTAAGGCATCCCAGCTCTCC
>NW_004955414.1:4936296-4946092 GCF_000276665.1 Chinchilla lanigera
GAGTAGTAAATGAGAAACAAAGAAATAGAACCGTAGCAGCATACCAGTATCACAAACATAAACAAATCAAAGCAAGAACATTCAAAGTCTCAAGACAAAATAATATGAATCAACAGAGGTTGTTACATTACATATTGCTGTCCTCAACTGTATTGCTCAGATTACCAGATGTAAGAATGAAAGATTGCTCAAACCATTATAGGGAATAAGGAAATAATTCTTAGAAACAGTAGAGATAGTACAGAGTTTCACTACACAAGATGGTAGGAGTTCACTATTGTAATTCCCTTGCATATTGTTTATTGTTTAAAGAATCTACTTTAATTTCTTTCCTTTCTATTGTCATGAGAGCACGCAATATATGATGAGCTATCCTCTTAAAAATTTTAAGTGTACAGTACAGTATTGCTAAACGTAGCACAATACTGTACAGCAGAGCTCAAGAACTTGTTCATGTGGAAGACTGAGACTTTGTACTCATTGAATAGTAACTCCTCACTTCTCCCTAATGTTTGCCCCCAACAACTGTCATTCTACTCTGTTTCTGATACTCCTTCTTTAATAGCATTTACTCTTTCATGATAATCCTTCTACTCTTTCATGATACTATCTTTCATGATACTCATTCTACTCTGTTTCACTCCTTCTTTAATAGCATCCATATTGTCATATATTCCCTTCTTTTAATGGTCTTACTCCATTGTAATTTCAATTTAGATATTCTGATGTATTATATCACATATTGTGTTCATTAATTCATCAATGCACATTTTGGTTGCTTCCACTTCTTGACCACTATAAATAATAAAAAAGTACATATTTAAATCCATGCTGCTAACTCATGGAAAGGAAGAGCCTTTCCATGAGTACAGAGTGAGATTGGGTGTTCATACTTTATTCAATCTGCTAAACACTACTAAGTATTGAATTGCTTCTGACTAATTTTCAGCATATTAATTTAAACATGTCTAATTTAATTTAGAAATAAAAAACAAAAGCTATAAAAATAAACAATTTGATTTTAATCTCCAAATATACTTCCTAACATGAGATCACGAAAGCAGGTTGTTTTTTCCAGTAATATCTAGTGTCACTGCAACTTACCTGTAAATTGCATTCAATGTTTAAACATGAACCAAGTTTAAGTATGATTTTGTTATCCAGACACAGTTTTCTTTCAAGTAAAACTTAAGGAAATTTTAAAAATATTTTCGATAAATAGAAGACTATGATAATTTTCCATTTCTATAATTCTCTTAAAATGCATTTAATAGTTGTCTATCATTTGTCAGGGCACATTTCTAGATTTCAGGGTGTTATGGTTGATACATTGTGTCAACTTGGGGAGTCTAGAGGTTTGGCTAAGTGATTCAGCAGGAAGCCAGGGTGCTTACTTTGTATACATCCTGAGCCTGTGGAAGAGGAGGGCATGGAGATTATGTGAGAGCTACACGCTCCTTAGGTGGGGGTAGCCTGTTTACAATGTAAGACAGGGAAAGAAGCTGCTTGGCGCCATTCCTCCCTTTTGCTCTGACTGTTTGCTATTCAGCTGCCATTCCCTGCTTTGCTCTTGTTGCCTTGCTATCTTCTGCCTCAGAGCCAGCCAAGTATGGACTGAAACCTCCACAAACTGTGAGCTAAATAAACCTTTCCTTCCTTAATTTAGGGCATTAGGTATTTTGTCTCAGCAACGAGAGAAAAGTAACCAAGACACAGGGCTTCTGCAACCAACAAAAGAAAAGTAATTTTGTGTCATTGTAAATTACAAAAGTAATTTTGTGTCAAACTAATTATTTCCCTGGTCCTTACTTTTTGTGTATGCCTAAATATGTGTGTGTTTCTGGAAGATACAAGAAACAGAAAATAAAGGTAAGTTAACATATATTTTAGAAAATAACTGCTGTGGAAACAATAAAGCAAGTAAAAGAAAAAATTCAAAGAAGGAGCATGTCATTAGGTAGGCACATATGAAAGATTTTACTTCTAAGGGAAATCCGAGCAAACACTTGAAGGAGGTGCAAAAATAAAGTCATCAAAACATGTAGAGAAAGAATAAGAATTGGAGCCAATTATATTGGAGCAAAATATTCTGTCAGAGGAGAAAAAAAAGGGGAAGTGGAGGAGGAAGAAAAGAAAGAGGAAAAGGAGGGGGAGAAAGAACAAATTTCACAATCTCTCTCCTCATGTATAGATCTGTTAAAATGCTTTGAATGGAACTATACTTGTAATGTGTCACAACTGTTACTAGGGTGCCACGAGCCACTTCTCACATTAAAGATCTGTGCTTTTCTGTTGAAAGGCAGTCAGCTACAACATTCACCACATTTGTTGATCACATCTCAGACTTGAGAAATAATGAGATCAAGAACTGCTCATATGGTGAAAGAGTGACTACAGCAAATATTCTAGGGGAGAATTAATACAAATAAGTGGCTGGATGACATAAGTGAGATGGAGAGGTCTAGGGTGCCACATAGGTGACTGGTGCTGAATACGAAGAAGTGCCAATCACAGAGGTGAGGAAGAACATTGGAGAGGCAAGCTCGCTATGAGCTCTGTTTTAGACCCACAAAGTTGAAATGACTGAAAATGTTGCATAGTCAATACGTCAAGCAGTGGATTGTGGGCGCATGGCTTGATGGGATAGCAAAAAGTTAGAATTTCAGTAGGAAAGAGCATGAACAAAATGTTCACTGAAAAGGCACTAGTGAAGGAACTATTTGTAAACCTCAATGTCGTGTCAAGGAACTAACTAGGGATTAGCAGAGCCTTGAAACCACAGGAAGTGTCCAAAGCCCCTAGGCCTGATGGCACACTCACAAAAGACTTTATTGAACAAGTGAGATCTGCAGCTGTAAAGAGACTGTTTGAAAGGCCTTCTAGTCCTGAGACCTGAGAAATGTCACGTACTGTTTCTCCACAACTGCCCAAACCACATTCTAGAACTATGGCAGTCAACTACATAGGACACTCAGATGAGAGTAGCCTAATAGCCATCTGTAATGGTTGATACACTGTGTCAACTTGAAAAGTTTAGAAGTTTAACTAAGGGACTCAGCAGGGAGCCAGGTTCCTCACTTTGTAAACATCCTCACCCTGTGCAACAGGAGGGCATGGAGATGGTGTGAGTGCTACACCCGCACCAAGGGGGGCAGCCTCCTTACACTGTAAGGGAGGAAGAAGAAGCTTGTTCTCCTTCCCTTTTTGCTCTTGCTGCTTTAGCTGTCTTCTGCCACCTTGGAGTGTTGCCCTTGTGCCCGACCACCCTGCCTTGGAGCCAGCTAATTACAGACTAACACCTCCACAAACTGTGAGCTAAATAAATCTTTCCTCCCTTAATTCTGGGCATCAGGTATTCTGTCTCAGCAATGACACAAAAGGAGCCAAGACACCATCCCTTGCCTCAGTCCAAGAAAACTGCCCCAAATTACTTATCTCAATTTAGCACCACATTTCTAAGTAACACTAACTGTTAGACTATATAATCTTAAGTTTTCTGACACTAGAGCAATCAGTTAAACTCATAAATTATTAAAATTGGAAGGGACCATATGATCACTTATCAAAGATTGTTATCAGATCTCAGAAATGCATGTGTCTGGGAACTAACATTGTGAGAAGAATACACAAAGCCAGAGAATAAATACAATTATAAGTTTAGACATTTATTTATATTAAATTTATATAAAACACCTAGCATATTTCTTGGAAATATAGCATCTACCTATGTATTAGTTTCATTCTGAGCCCTTTTTCCATTAAAGGTGAAGTTTTATAAGGCTGTATTTGATTTTTTTCAGTGCCACAATCAGCTTATGAAAGAGTCAGAACCAGGGAAAGGAAGACTCGAGCATCTGGTATACATCCTGCAGCTGGGCCAGGAACACATGCATCTCACATTTATCCCACATGATAGTCCATGCGAACTACTCTGAAAGACATTTCCTAGCCCAAGTCTGGGAATTTTCTGTCCAGCATGGTGCTTATCTTTGGTTTTGATCCTTTATTTGCTCAATAGATAATCACATTATCTTCCAGTGGACTAGAAACCCACTGATACATTTAGATCTAATTTACCCATTTCCTATAGCAACTCCCCTGCTTATCATGGTGGCAGATGAACCAAAGTCATAAATTCATGGAATTCTAGAGAGGCAGAGTAGGGCAACTGGCAAGGCAAGGTCAGGATGACATCATCCAGGTCCAAATAGTTTTAGGAGTTTGGAATCAGAATGGAAAATTTCTCTCCCGTCCAACTAGTTTCCTGGAGAGCGTAATCAGGCTGGTCCCAAATGACTTTTCACTTTTTTTAAAAAAATAAAGGATATCATATGCTTATGCAATTGCCAACTTGGAAATGCTTTCAGTAAAGGAATGAGACATGGTGTATATCACCATTTCTTTCAGCAATCTCCAGAGATGAGTCTAACATACTTCTGGCTCAGAAGTCCTGGCCAAGGGAATATAGCCACTGCTAACATCATCCATCTGTGTAGACAATATGTTAAAGATCTGTTCCACAAATAGGAAGTTCTTAAGGAAGGCTTTATGGAATAATGGGTAAGTTAAAATGGGCTTTTTCAAGATTATACCCTTCTTATTCTACTAGGGGCTACTTTGATTAGCTGATTTTAGCTCAATCTTCCTATCTTGTCCCTTGATGCTCAGGAAGGACAAACGGAAACATCCAGAGGGACAGGAGAATACTGAGAAACATGTACATATAGGACCAGGCCAAGGATTCTATATAAATTGTCCTGCCTTGCACCCAGGCTTGATTGATGTGACAGTTGGTTCCGAACAGAGAATGAACAAACAGTAGAAAAAGAAAAGGAGAAGGCTTACAAAGTCTGTAAGTAACTTTTTATTTTAGGATTATTGGAATAAGTGTTCAAGATTGCTTACTAAAACATTTGGCAAATAAAGTAGAAAGTGGGCCCCAGTTTTTGAGACAACTGACTATGAGATATAATCCAAATCTACAGTGAATATTCAAATCAAGTTTATTACCATCAAAAACACTGCCATGATTACCCCAAAGATGCCCCTTTGCTTTGAACAGACTTATCCCACTGTTCTTGTCCCTTTCGAAGCAGATATGGAAGTTATTGTTTCATGATTGCCTTTAGATGCACTGTAGCAGCTGCCTTGATGTCTTAAATTGATTCAATTCTTTTACCACTCATGGTCATTTTGACTTTAGGGAAAAGTCAGAGATCACACAGTGACAGACACCTAAGAATAAGGTAGATGAGGGCACACTGTAATGCTTTTGTTTGACAAAAATTGTCACAAATATTTGAACTGATTCAGGACAGTGAGGAAGCCACAAAAAGACTCACAAAAGAGGACTTCCAGAGTAAACTTAGAAAGTGGCAAAACCAATGCAGTAAGTGTGTTCAGAGTAAGGGCAAGTATTTTGAGGGCAATTAATGGCAATGTGACTCTTATGGTAGTAATTGTTTAAAAACATTTAAACATTTACAGAAACTTTTTATCAAACCTCATAAGTCGACCTGTCAGTGCTGGGCTTAACCCTAGACATCTTCAGGAACCCTGGTGAACTGCCCATGTACCTCCCTGACCAGCGTGAGAGGCAGGTGGAGCCAGAGGTACTTTTTGGGGCCTCGGTGGCGACTCCCTGCACCCCTGGATCACTGTGGGAGTTGGGCTGAAACCCAGACATCTTCAGGAATCCCAGTGAGCTGTCCCCATGCCTCCCCACTAATATGTGAGGCAAGTGGAGCACTGGACACCTTCTGGGGCCTCAGTGATCACTTCCAGCAAGACCCTCACCTTGGTGGGAGCCCAGCTGAATCCCAGACAGACTCACAGCCTCAAGGACTCCACCCTCATGGCTCCCCTGCCAGTGTGGGAACCGGGCTGGGTCCTGTGCAATATCTGAAGCCTCAGTGACAATGACCTGCATCCCCTACCCTTGTGGAAGCCAGGCTGAACCTCAGACAGCTTCAGAAACTCCAGTGAGCATCCTCAAGCCCTCCCACTCTGGCCTGGGAGCCAACAAAAAGTAAGAAAGTTTCAAGAGCATGTGAGATCCCACCTTCCCCCCACAAACCAGCACAGGAGCCACACTGAGCAGGAGCCACACTGAGCACTGGGGATCTTTGGACCCTTGCCCCACCACTCCCACACAATTGTGGGAGTGAGGCTGAGTTCCAGGGAACCTCTAGACCTTCAAAAATGACAAAACAAAGGAGAAAAATGCAATCTCAGACCTCTACATCATCTAGAACAAGTCCAGGAGACATCAACATAGAAGAGCCTGGAAGTCATATACCTGAAATTTCTGAAATGATAGCAACAGAAGTAAGAAACAACTCCCTCAGGCAATAGAAGATACTGGATCAGAAATAATGTCTCAGGTAAAAAAAGAAATGACAGCAATAATGAAAGAATTGTTCAGCATATCCAAAGATGACGTTGGTAAGAAAATAGAGGAGCATAGAATATTCATGGAAACCTTGAGTGAACAATATAGAAAAGAACTAGAATGCATGAAACAGATTCAAGCAGATATCCAGGAAATTAAAAATTCCACTGAAAGCTTGCAAAACTGCTTGAACAAAGCTGAAAATAGAGTTTCAGACCTTGAAGACAGCATTGCCAGTAACAAACGTGAAACAAAGGATCTCTTAAAAACAACAAGGAATCATGAAATAACAATTCAGCAACTGCAATATGAAACAAAGAAAAATAATGTAAGATTACTAGGTATCAATGAAATAGCAGGCATCAACACAAATGACATAAAAAGACTATTTGCAGAAATAATAGCAGAAAATTTCCCAGGCATGGGAAAAGAATCAGACATATAGAAAGTGAGGCATATAGAACTCCAGTTGACCATAGCCAAAATAAATCTACACCCAGATATGTAGTCATCAAGATCCCAGAAACTCAACAAAATGTCAGAATATTAAAAGCTGTTAGAGAAAAGAGACAGATCACCTATAAAGGAAAGCCCATTAGAATCATGGAAGATTTCTCACACAAACTGTCAAGAAGGGCTTGGACTGAAGTATTTCAAGTACTGAAAGAAAACAACTTCCAATCGAGACTGATGTACCCTGCAAAACTATCCTTCAAATTTAATGGAGAAATAAAACATTTTCATGATAAAGAACAACTGAAGAAATTCATGAATGCCAAACTAATACTACAAAGAGTATTAAAAGATATTCTAGAAAGAGATAAATCAGACAACTTCAAGAAAAACAAAAGAAAAGAACCACCAAGCAGAGTAAGATAATAAACAAAGAGAAAAAAGAAGACCCAACAGTAGGAAAATAACATGACATAGAAAAGACAATACATACCAGTTATAACCATCAATGTAAATGGTCTCAGTGCACCAACCAAAAGAAGAAGACTGGCAGAGTGCATCAAGAAACAAAATCCAACTATACGCTGTATGCAAGAAACACATTCAACTCAGAAGGAAATTCAAATACTGAAAATTAAAGGATGGAAAACAATACTCCATGTGACAGGAACCCAGAAAAAAGCAAGTATAGCTATTCTGTTTGCAGACAACATGAACTTCAAACCAAGAATAGAAGAGATAAAGAAGGTCACTACATACGAGGGGAAAACTTCAAGAGGAAGAGATAACAATCATAAACATCTATGCACCAAACGGAGAAGCACCCAAGTATATAAGACAAATTTAGCAGACATGAAAAATGAAATAAGTAGTAACACAATCATAGCAGGTGATTCTAACACACATTGTTACAAAGAGATAGATCAACTAGACAAAAAATCAGCAAAGAGGGCTGGGGATTTAGCTCAGCAGCACAGTGCCTGCCTGGCATGCACAAGGTCATGAGTTCGATTCCTGATACCAGAAGAAAAACCAAAAACCAAGAACAACAACAACAAAAAAAAATCAGCAAAGAAATAACAGAACTAAACCAAACTTGTGAACATATGGACTTAGTAGACCTTTACAGAGTGTTCCATCAAACAGCATCAGAATACACATTCTTCTCAGCTGCACATGGTATATTCTCTAAAATAGACCATATGCTAGCACATGGAACATGCTTAAGTAAATGCAAAGGAATTGAAATTATCCCATGCATGCTATCTACCATAGTGCAATGAAATTAGAAATTAATGACAAAAGAAATCCCAAAAACTCCATAAACACATGGAAATTAAATAACACCCTCCTGAACAACCAATGGGTCACAGTTGAAATCAAAGTAAATGTTTACAATCAAATGAAAATGTAGATACAACTTATAGGAATCTGTAATGAAAGCAGTCCTCAGATGGAAATTTATAGCGGTGAATTCCTACCTCAGGAAAGCAGAACAAACACAGATAAACAATCCAAAGCTGCACCACAAGCTTCTAGAAGAGGAAGAGCAAGTCAAACCCAAAACCCAAAAAATACAGGAAAGTATAAAGCTTAGGCCAAAAATTAATGCAATGGAGATTAAAAAAATAGTACAGAGAATTAACGAATCAAAGAGTTGGTTCTTTGAAGAATAAATAAAATAAATAAACCCTGAGACAAGCTTAACAAAAAAAAGAAAGAATAACCTAATATACATGCAATAGGAATGAAAGAACTGAAATCACTACTGATCCTGTAGAAATTCAGAATATCATCAATACCGCCTTTAAAAGTCTTTTCTCACATAGGATGGAAATCACAGAGGAAATGGACAGATTTTTAAATACATATGATTTACCAAAGCTGAATGAAGAAGATATAATAATTCTAAATAACTCAATATCAGCCAGTGAAATTGAGAATGTAAAAAAAAGAAAAAACCTTGCCAATGAAGAAAAGTACAGGTCCTGATGGATTCACAGCTGAATTCTACAAGAAATTTAGAGAGGATTTAACACCAGTTCTTCTCAAAATCTTTAATGAAATTGAAAGGGAAGGAATTCTCCCCAACTCATTCCTGGAGGCAAGTATTATCCTGGTACCAAAACCAGAGAAAGACCCACCCCAGAAAGGGAACTACAGACCAATGTCCCTAGTGAATATAGATGTAAAAATTCTCAATAAAATACTAGCAAACAGAATACAACAAATCATCAAGAAGAATATACATCATGACCAAGTGGGATTCATTCCAGGAATGCAGGGATGGTTCAACATATACAAATCAATTAATGTAGTAAGCCATGTCAATAGAGCCAAAGACAAAAATCACAGGATAATCTGTGTCAGTGCCAAAAAAGCTTTTGACAAAGTCCAACCCTCATGCATGAAAAAGTCCTACAGAATATAGAAATAAATGGCCTTTACCTCAAGCTGATCAAAGCCATCTATGACAAACCAATGGCTAATATCATACTAAATGGTCAAAAGTTGAAAGCTTTCACCTTAAAATTAGGAACAAGACAAGGATGTCCACTGCCACCACTCCTATTCAATATAGTTCTGGAAATACTAGCTAAAGCAATTAGATAAGAGAGCCAAATAAAAGGAACAAGGATAGGAAAGGAAGAAGTGAAATTATTATTATTCACAGATGACATGATACTCTACATAGAAGACCCCCAAAACTCCACCAAAAGGCTTATGGATTTAGAAACCAAATTCAGTTGCATAACTAGACACAAAGTTAACACTCAAAAATCAACTGCACTCCTGTACACAAGCAACAAACAGACTGAGAGAGAAATTAGGGAAACTATACATTTTCACAATAGCATCTAAAAAGACAAAATACTTAGGAATCAATCTAAAACAGGAAGTAAAATATCTATACAGTGACAATTACAGTACTCTGAAACAAGAGATAGAAGA
>NW_004955414.1:4946872-4951121 GCF_000276665.1 Chinchilla lanigera
TGGGCATCTGAGATGAATACACCTCTCAAATGAAGAAATACTAATGACTAAGAAATACATGAAAAAATGCTTAACATCATTAGTCATTCAAGAAATGCAAAGTAGAACAACACTGAGATTCCATCTCACCCCAGAAGGAATGGCTATCATCAAGAAATCAACCAATAACAAATGCTGGAGAGGCTGTGGGGAGAAAGGTACCCTACTCCACTGCTGGTAGCAGTGTAGATTGGTGAAATCACTGTGGAAATCAATTTGGAGATTCCTCACAAAAGTAGGATTGGAAGTCCCATTTAACCCAGCTATTCCCCTTCTGGGTATTTTCTAAAAGAACTGGACACTTTCAGGCCAAAGTGTGCCTGTGTAAGTGTGCTGGGTTCTTAGAGGAGCACAGTGGTGCAGACACGTGCTCCTCTTACCCTACTCCTTGCATCTCCATTTTTACAAAACTGTGTCAGATGATAGCTACTTTGATTACATTGGTTGAAACATGAGAAAATAATGGGGTAGCAAATGTATTTTTAGTCTCTGTAGATACTGTATGAACAGCAAAGCAAATCCTAGAGACACACAGATAGACTGTGACCTGGATTGGAATCCAATAGACTTGGGTTAAAATTCAAATTCTTTTTTTTTTTTTGGTATTTTTGAGACAAGGTCTTGCTATGCAGTTCAGGCTGGCCTTGGTCTCACTTTCTAACCCAGGCTGGCCTTGAACTCACAACGATGCTCCTGCCTCAGCCTCCCAAGTGCTGGGATTACAGGTTTGTACCACCACACCCAGCTTAAAATTCAAATTCCATGGCCAGCTAGTGGTGAGATTTTAGGCCAAATAACTGAGTTTTCTTTAATCATAGTTCTAGTTTCTGTTAAAATAATAGAGATGATAATCTTATACAGAGCACCTCAAAGTTGATTAAAGGGTAAACTAATGCAAAATCTGCATAAATGCTGTTATAATTACAAAGAACTCTAAAATTTAGCTAGTAACTCTTACCCTAAACACTAAATTATTAACAATGCATCTGCTTAAGCTGCTACCAACTCCGTTCTTCTATTTGCTCACTTAAACTGAACACTTGACTGCTCTCTTTCCTTTTTAGGGCCTTTATCACACTCGTTTGATACAGTTTCAAATAAAAATCCTATGTGTTCAGAATCAGAACATTTCACACAAGTGCCCCACCACCCGGTTCAAGATAGCAGACTCTCCTGGCTAGATTTTAGTAACAGGTTCTCAAAGAGACATTTTGTTTCTCACTTTGTTTCTATCCGCTTAACCGCTGGGTATTTTCAACACTATCACCAGAATGATTCTCTCAAAACCTCAACCCAATCACATGATACATTTGGCCAAAAATTTTCCAGAACCTTTACTGACAGTAAAGCCAAACATTGTTTGATTGCCTTCAAGATCTTTTAAATTTCTTTAAGGCTGTTATTGATGAGCTGGAACATAAATATAAACATACTTAACACTATCTGCAAAATTATGAGCCGATTCACCTCTATCTTCACCCTTCTGTCATTTCCACACAGCTTGGACAAGTCCTAAACCACTTCCCATCTAGTACTGTTCACTTCTGCTTTCCAAGATGTGGCTTTGGGCCAGGCTCTCTAACCTTTAAATACCAGCCTTTCAATATAAGGAGTACTTACACCCAAGGGGCATCCTCCAAAGCCTGTAGGAAACAGCCTCAGTCAAGTCAAGGGAGAGGAGAGAACTGACTTCTGGTCTGTGCTCACAAGAGATCATTGCTCAGTTGTAGACCTCTGTGTCTGTGTACATGGTGGCCTCTTGCTTGGACTCCATTTCCTATCAGTCACTTGTCAGAATTTCATGCAATACAGTGTTTAAGACTGATTAGACACCTCCACCTTCCTGGCTTTGTTTTTTTAATTTTTCTTTTTATTTTAAAGAGAATTGTAAAAAAAAAAAATTAAAAAAAAAGAAAAGAGCAATAGCAAAATACAAACAAAACAAAGCAAGGACATTAAAAATGATACAGGTCTCAAACCAAATGATAGGGATTAACAATGGTTGCTATATTGCTTTTTGATTTTTTTTTTTGAATTAATTTTGAACTTAAAAAAAAAAATTTTTTTTTCTAGTACCGGGAATCAAACTCACATCCTTGAAATTGCCAGGTGAGCACTACACTGCTGAGCTAAACCCCAGCCCCGTTGGTTGCTATATTGCATACTGTTATCTTCAACGAAGTTGCTCAGATTACCAGGTGTAAGAATGGAAGATTGATCAAACCATTACAGAAAATAAGAAAATAATAATTTAAAAGAACATTAGAGACAATACAGAGTTTCACTAGAGAGGAAGGAAGGAATTCACCAGTGGTTGTTATAGTGCATATTGGCTTCACATATGCATGCAAAATTGGTTAAAATATAAGCATTGACTATTCCTTTCAATAAACCACCAGACATAAGCAGTACAGCTATCCCAACTATCCTTCCATATATATATATATATATATATATATATATATGATTGAAAACATTATATATATATATATATATATATATATATATATATATATAATGTTTTTTAACCAGTCTGTCCAATCCACAGTGATCATTACTTTTCCACATTTTAACCTGTCCAGTGTGTCTGCTGAGTACTGGCAGACTGTTGCTTCCTTAAGATTACAATTATCAACTGTAGCTCATTATAATATTAATTCCCTTCGTAGATAAGAAGTAGGTGCTTCTAACCTTTGGATAAGTGAGAAGGATGAGAGCCACACTTTCTTGCGGGGCAAAATATGCTTTCCAAGAGATCTTTCCCCAGTTCCCTTCTCCCTCCTTTCTCTTCAGGGGAGACTGTGTTAGGATATTGGAAGTCATAGACTAAACCTGTGATTTCCAAAAGTAGATCAAGAAGTGTATCTTGAAGATACATCTGGGAGAACTCTTAAATATATGGACTGATGAACTGTGTGTCTGGAAGCTGCTAGAAGTTCACACTAAGTACCTCTGGATCAGTATGTAGGTGTCTAGATGTCCCCCAAAGCCTCATGAAGTTTCAGAAGGGGCTTTTTTGGAGGTGGCTGAACCTAGAGTGTATGATTGATTCATAATGCAATGCTGGGATGAAGATGCTGGGATTAATGATGTGAGTGCTATACCTGCCCTAGAGTGGGTAATCTGCATACAATACAAGGGACACAAAGATGCTTGTCCTCTCTCTTTCTCCCAGCTTGTTGCTTTTGCTGTCTTCCATCACCATAACCACTTGCACATCTGCCATGTGCCACCCTGCCCTGGAGTCAGTCAATTATGTACTGAAATGTCTACAAATTGTGAGCTAAATAAACCTTTCCCCCTTTAACTTTGGGTCTTGGGTGTTTTGTCTTTGCAACAAGAAAAGTAGCTAAAATAGAGTGAGATGTAGCATGAAATCATCAAATTTTATAATAACTGGCATGCAGGTCAATTTTAATGATTTTTAATGATAGGAGCTTAGGTAATAAAAAGGAAAGGAACATATAGAAACTACAACCCTAACGTAGCATAAGATAGGAAATAATCTGCTAGAGAACACAATTTTCTAACATGATTTTTTCTTTGCTTTGCCATTATATTCACTAAGAACTTTCAAAATTGATTTAAGTGTAAACCACTCCCAAGGAATGAATGTGTGGGCTGAACATTAGAGTACTCTTTCCTTTAGAAATTCTATTTCTCAGCATAATTTGTAAACTGACGTCAAAATAATGTACCTCAGTCTCTGATTTTTTACTGTGAGTTTGTTCTAGAAGAAACATTTATTATCATTTTATCAACAAAATCAGATTTTGTACCGCAAGTTTCCAAGCCCTGAGAACAACAAGTAGAGAAAATCCTCACTGAAGACCATATATTAGTAGCTGGTAGACACTTGACTACATTTGACTCATTAATACATGAAAAATAAAAACATAGGGAAGGACTAGAGACCTTAACATAGGCTTAGAGTCTGGCATTGTAATCTAGGCACTGTATTATTGGTTGATGATAGGAGGCATTTCTATGATCCTATGTTGCAGTGACTGTACTTGACCATATACACACATCATCCTATTTAATTTTCTAACCAACCTTGCAAAAGGGATCTAATTTGTGGAAAATGTTCCTAAATATGTATACAATAGAAGTGCTTTCTTTCACCCCTAGAAAGACAGCCCCAATTTTATCAAAAGTTCCTGATAAATAAAATGCATACAAGATAATCCAGCTGTAGTGGCTTTTTTTT
>NW_004955414.1:4953062-4970751 GCF_000276665.1 Chinchilla lanigera
CATAAAGTGTCAAGTCTTTAAACAATAAAAGCCTACAAAACAAAGAAAAACACAATTATTTAATCTCATGTTAGAAAATAATTTTTTAAATACAGAAGCAAGTAGGAGATTACAAAGGAAATAAATTAATAGCTTTGATTGTATGAAAATTGTAAGAAATACAAACAATTAAGGAAAAGTATGAGCTTAGGGAAAAAGAATTATATTTTGAAAAGATAATTACTTCTAAGTAATTTGAAACACATTTAAATGATAATACTTAATTTTAGGAAAAAGATAAACAGACATCTCCAAATACTATTGGGATAGATAAACACAGGTAATTTCTCTAGAAAGAATTTCGACAGTGACTATTTATCCAAGAATTCACACCAAAATATATATTTTTCATATAATGATTTATAAAGTATAACCTTTGACTTTCTTGAAATAAAAACCACTCAAATTATGGAGATCTATATCCACTGAAAGTACTTATTTAAAAATATGTAACAGGTATCCAGAAATGATTCAATAGTGTAGATTTATCAGAATAAGAGTAAAGTTTCTCAAGAGAAACACGCAGAAATATTCTAAAAGTCTTTGGAGTGTTAATATCCTTAAATCATAGCTGGGACAAGAATCTCATTCATTCACTTTTTTGTTTGTTTTGGTTTTATTGTTACCAGGAATCAAACTCACAACCTTGCCCTTGCCAGATAGGTGCTTATGCCACTCAGCTACACCCCCGGCCCCGAGAATCTCATTCATTTATCCCTGATGCATGCAACAAATGTTCTGCAGTTACCCACTGTGTAGAAGGTACAGAGCTAGGCACTAAAGACAACAGATGTAGTAACCTCTCACCTAGACCATCTAGTCCTGAAAAAAAATAAATCAAACTTACAAGTAGGAAAACTACAACTAGAGAAATCCAGCTCTTAAATAAGTTTAGATGATAGCTTAGACATAACTTATTCGGAGAACATAAAGCAAGGAAATCAGGCAATGTCAATCTTTCATTTTATTGTGAGCATAGAAGAAAACTTATATGCACAAATATGAAAATCTTTGATACTTAGCTAAAAAATGTGCCCTCTCTACCTTGTTTCCGTTGTTCTGCCTTCAAATATTTGGAAATGTGTAGAGATTTCTGAAACGATCTCTCATGAATCACGAGAGTTTACCCTGTGGTGAGGTATTTCTCACAGGATTGAGCCAGCTGGAAATTAAGGCATGAGAAAGCCTATTGCCTTTAATTACTACAAAATCAAGAATTGTCACATTACTCTTTCCTATCTACCTAGATAAAATGGATGTCTAATACCTGTTTCTCTCTGGACTGAACAACTGGAATGGCTAGTTTAGAAGAATTAAAATGAGGCTTTTAATAAGTGATGTGCAACCCTGCTTGCTTGTCAGAATCACCTCACTGGGCTTTTAAAAAAATGAATCATTGTTCCCTACCCTTCTATACCTATTGAGTGAGATCTTTATGGATGGAGCCTCAGAAATTCTGTGTGCTAAGAGCACAGAGATTTGAACAAATATTAGAAATTCCTATGAAATAGCACTTGAGGACATTTAGAAATTATGGCATATTTCTCTCCACTTTAAAAAAATTGATATTGACACAATAAGGAAATTAATGAGGCAATATGAAGTATGATACTAATGATATAATAAAATAGAAAAGGACCCCTAAATGAATAAATAGAAACATATAAGATACAGAATCTGTTTTTCCATTAGGAAGACTATAGCTATAATTCCCTTATCAATAATAAGAAAATTGTTATCATTAAGCTGCATGCAATTTATTATCCCAATCATCAAATCACCGAATACATACTGGGTGTGCCAATGTATGGGTCTCACTTATAATAAGAACTGGAAATCTACTTCTATGACTTAAAGACCTTATCCTGGAGGTATTCAAATCATAATGTAGAGACTTATTCAAACAACACACTGAGAAAACACCATGAAGGAAAAGGAAAAATTAAAAGTGGTCTAACATTTGTTAAGTATCAGCTATAATGAGCTCTGGTGAGTGCTCTCACAATATCTCGTTTAAGCATCTGATTGCAATTCCAATGTTAGAGATAAGGAAACTGGGCTTTTAAAAATGAATTTGTGTCAAACCTGTTTTATCCTTAAGTCTACATTCTTTTCTCAGCTAAACACATAGTTATGGGGAAGCACATCTGGATCTTTCTAGGATACTCTCAGTTAATGTTTGTTGTGATAGCATAATTTTTAAAAATTTTATTTTTTGAATGTATTTCAGATATCTAACATACTGTTTTCATACATTAATACATAGTGCAATTATTTGTTATAGTCAACCAAATTAACGAAACCGTCACATTCGATACTTACCTTTTCTATGTATGGTGAGAGTACTTACAATTTACTCCCTTAGTATATTTTTGTTTCATATATTGCCCATGGTCCTCATGAAGCACATTATACTTCTGGGCTTCTTCATCCTATGTAACTGCAAGTTGCATCCTTAACTAAATCATCCCTGATATTCTTCTCTACCCATGATAATCACCCTTCTGTCCTGTTTCCATTTGTTAGACTTCTTTGTGGTTTTGTTTTGAAGTCTGGCATATAAGTGAGATCACGCACCACTTTACGTTTCTTTCTGCATCTGGCTTATCTCACTCAAAATAATGTCCTTCAGTTTCGTCCACATTGCTGCACATAGTAGGAGCTCTTCTTTCCAAAAGCTGAATAATATACTATGCCTAAATATTTAATATAAAAAGACAACAGTTTAAAAATGACGACATTTGATGCCCCTTTAGCAGGCACAGACCTTAGAGTCGGACAAACTTACATTTGAATTCCTGCTCATTAGCAGAACTACGGGTGGAAAAAGTTACTTCAACTGGAATCTTTGACAAGTGACTTGATCTCCAACTCAGTTTAATCAGCTACATAATGGAAATTATATAGGTTTTTTTCCTTGAGAGCTTGTTTGGAGGTTCTAACAGGGGAACGCAGCTACTCCAATGCCCTTGACCGAGGAACGGTCCTCCTGTATCCGGGGTGGTCATCCTCTTTGACCCAGCATGCAGCTTCAGGAGGGACGCGCATGCAGCATTGAGGGAGGAAGGGGACACCCTCCTAGCCAGCGGATCAGCCGAATCAACCCTGGCGATCAATAGGGTGACAGACGTTGCAGCCAGATCGCCCTCACATCCAGGTCTTCTTATAAAGCTGTGGTGATGATTAATAATGTAAGAAGAATTCTAACTTGGGACAAAAGCAAGACTAGAGAAGTAAAATAATTTCTCCCCAAGGGATACATATCTAGGGGCAGTTTCCCAATTGTCTGCTTCCCTCAAATGATGGAGACACAAGCGGGACCAAGTGTCACTTGTCTGTAATCCTAGCATACTTGGAGGCTGAGGGAGGAGAACTGCAACTTCAACCCTGTCCTGGGTAATTCAGCAATTCGGTGAGAACCTGTGTCAAAAAAAATAAATAAATAAATAAAATAAAAGTGCCGCAGATGTAACTCAGTGCCAGATTTCTTGAGTTCAATCCCTGGGACCACCACCACCACCAGAAAAAAAAAAAAAGGAAACCCAAATCTTGGGTTGAGTGGCTCAAACATACTGGAGTAATTGCGCATAGGAAAACTATTTTTATTTTGAATCCTACCACCTCCGAACACTTTTATCCAACATGTCAGTTTCTTTCCAAAGGAGAAAATGTGGACTTAAAGATGACACATGAACAAATTTGGATCCCTTTATTCAAAAGAAAATAAGATAGTTTACTATGCTCGATTTTTACCACTTTCCAACTTTCTTTTGAGATCAATTTTGGGATTAAAAAAATAAATCCTTCAGTGGTAACCTTTCATAACATATAAATTCACATTATCTGATAGATAAATTCTATTTCCTTTTTTATTTTAAAGAGAAAAAAATAGCAGAATAACAACACCAAAGACAAAAACAAAACAACACAAAACAATAAAAATGATACAGGATTTCAAAACAAGCTGATTTTACAATGCTGAATTAACAATGGTTGTTATATTGCATATTGTTATCTTCAGAGAGATTGCTCAGATTACCAGATGTAAGAATGCAAGATTGATCAAACAATTAAAGAGAATAAAAAGTAATAATAAAAAAACATTAGAAACAATACAGAGCTTCACTAAACAAGATGATAAAATTCAACAATGGTTGTTATATTGCATATTGTTGTCTTCAAATGTCTGCAACTTTTTCAGTCTTCCATTGCACAAACAAAAGCCCAGAAAAAAATAGAAAGTGCCAGAGAAGGCTTTCTTCTTACACTCCATTCTTCTATTGCCTGGACATTCTGCAAGGCATCTTGCAAGAAAAAGCCCATGACTCAGACCAGTGGTATGAGTAGAGCTGTGACCAGCAGAGATCCCAGTTATCAAGATAGAAAAAAAAATAAGTATATGTAAGAAACGTAACAAGCAATGCAGTGAAAGTTGATGACAAGTAATGTGAAGCACATCTTAGGCTATAATGAGAAGTGAAATAAATCAGACATACAAGTTTAAATATCACATGGTTTCTCCTACATGAGAAACTCAAAATACATATAAAGACCAAAAGAGTAGGAGTAGGGGGATGGTTTTCAAATGGGAAAGGGATCAAGAGATGGAGGGAGGAAGGGAAAAGAAAGAAGATTTAAAACAAGAATTGAAGGAAAAATGCAAATAGAGCTTTCACACGTGGGAAGGGGACCAGGTGTAGAAAGGAGCAGGCAGAGATTGGAAGGGAAGGGGATGAAAAAGAAAAAAGGCTTAAATGTGTTCTGTGCACATCCAAACTCCCCACAGTAAATGTATCTGTTATGTACTGTCAACACACACTGATAAAAAACATTGAGAGACAAGAACTGGACGCTGCTTTGAATTCAGATCATGAAAGACTTTGAAACCTGGATGAAAAAAACTGGACATTACTCTCTAAGTGAGGTTGTAGGAAAGAAGAGAACATATTTCCTACTTAAAAATTTTGTATGGTTAAGGCCTCATCAATCACATTCTGCAATGTGATTCTGAGCTTCTGGTCACTTACTCTGGAACGAATATACAAGACGGATAGATATATTGGCCATCCAGTGGGCTATTTGTGACAAAATGAGGACATGAAGAACAAGGCTGTAGTGGAAGGGGGGAATCACAGTGCAAAAATCAATAGGACTTTATCAGGTATAATATGCTATAAGCCTCTAATCCCAGCACTTGGGAGAGTGAGGCAGGAAGATCTCAATTTTGAGGCCAGTCCATCTACATAACAAGTTCAAGGCCAGATTGGACCACATGTTGAGAAACCATATCAAGAAAAAAACCCAAAAACTTAGTATGATGCAGTAACTGATTTAATTTGCAAAATTAAACAAGTCTGATGACGGCAATTTTCCAGTTGGTTTGCTTAGCAAATGATAACATCAGAAACCACTTAAATTGCAGACCATTTTGACCTGATATATACCTTAAAGATGAATTGAGTGTAAACAGTCAATAATTATTGAGCACTTATAGTACCAGACACTATTCTAATTGCACTACAGCCATTATCTCCCTTACCTGCTCATAATATCACTGACAAGGTAGGTACTACTTTCAGATGATAAAACTGACATCAGGATTTTGCAACAATGTTGTATAGCTAGGAGGTGGTAGAGGAAAGGTTTTAGTACAAATCGTCCAGTCCAGAGCATGATTAATCTATAGTCAGCGTTGCCTCACTTAGGGTAGGGTTTACTTTGTAGAATATCAATCTCCCAAGAGGAAAAAATCAGCCCTCAGGAAAGTGTGGAAGTAGTTGAAAAACTGCTGGTCAGTAAAGCAATGTTCAGCTTCTACCTTTCAGCTTTGCCTGGTGGGATAGGCGATGCTGGAGGAACAAAACAACTCAGAGTTCCTAAGCTTATATGGCTGAGCTTTAACCACAATGGGTCTCTCACTTGTGCTCTCTCAGTTTTATTCTTATTTATTTTTATTCTACATCCAATGCCAAATTCTTAGCAACAGGTTTCTGAGTGAGCCATGATGACATTGTACTCCATCCAGTCATTGGGTGAAGTGTCCACAACACAGCTGCTTGAGGGGCCGTCTCTGGTACAGCAGGCAGTTTTTCTTAGCGATCATTGTACATTGCACAGGTAATCCCAATTTTCTTTTCTCTTTTCTCTTTTCATTTTTTGTTTTTTTTTTTAGTACTGGAAGTCAAACTCATGACCTCAGGCTTGCCGGGCAAGCACTTATGCTGCTCAGCTATATCTCTGGCCCAGTTCCAATTTTCTATCACCAAATATCTGTGTTTGAAGTTTGAAAAGCCCAAGTTTAGGTTTTTGTTGCACAACTACAATTAATAAGTTATTTGAGTCTTGACTTCTTCAAAAATAAAATACTAAGCTTTGCGCAAGTTGACCTCACAGGGTAATTGTCAGAGCCAAATGGAATTATGACTGCTGGTACAGTAAGGCAAATGTAGTGTTTTTCAGTGCAGAAGCACTATTTTAAATGCCTTGCATATTACTGACATTAACTTTCTCATTAACTCTATGACCTAGATACTAATTTATTCTCATTTTGCAAATGGAAAATCTGAGAAACAGAGAAGATCAGAAAACTTACCTATATTTCTACAGCTCTATGCAACAGAAAGTGAGATATAGATTTGAGCACATATTCTTACTTAGCAATCTACAAAGCAGTGTCCAGACATAAGAGATTGTGATTCTGCCAGCCAAACCAAAGGAAATCTGATTGAAGCTTTAGATATCTGTTTACACAAGACTTTTGCTCTCAGGTTTTGATCTGTTCCGGTAGTTGCAGGGAAGATATGTGCTCCATTTTGGCTCCAGTTTTTCTACAGAGTCTTCCAGAAAAGATTTGATTTGACTTTTGTCGGAAATATTTTGACGTCTCCATCAGAAATTAATACTGTTTTTGGTTCATTCACATTCACGGCTCATGAAGTTTGTGTAATTCACTGCTGTTTCAGGACTTCATTTTCACTTGGTTCAGATTCCAGTGTAACGTCCATAGAAAAAGAAAGTGGAAAAAGCAGTGTGAGTGGCTGAGTTAAAAAAACACAGAACCAAGAGTTCCAGACAGAGTGCCAGGGAGGGAGAAAAACCTTAGTCTCTCCTCACAGGTTCTCGAGGAACAGATGCCAACTAAGGCTCTTTATTTACAGAACAGGTGCCATGCTAGCTCAGGAAAGTGGAAGGCAGTGTTATTAGGGTATGTTGAGGTTCAAATAACATATGTATAGGGCATGTGGCATAGCTATATACCCGAGAAGACTGGGCTACAAATATTAAAAAGGACACAAGTCTTTACCAGGAGGCCACACCATTGACGTAACACCATGATGGTGTGCATAACAAACTCCCCTCCTTTGCTTCTGATTTCAACTAACTCTATTTATCTATATGTTTGATCCAAAATGAAACTACAGGTTATTTTTAACACCAATTTGAATGACCAAACTTTTACTTACTTAGAGATTCACTCTTGTCTAAAAGGTGTTCCTCAATGGGGAATCAAGCTGGCCACAGTGGTTACTCACTCAAAACTGTGGGAAAAGATTATATTCTAGGAGAAGAGGGAATGGCTTAGGTAGACACAACAACCGTGCGATACCATTCATTGGCCCTAACAAATCATGGGCTCATGAAAGGAGTGCAAACATAACAGAAGGCTGCTGATTTTTCCTCAAAACACTTGAGCAATCCTTTGAGATAAGACTATCTGAACACATCATATTAAAACTAAAAGAAAAATTGGCATCTAATTAAATATTTTGCAGTATAGTAAACATAGAAGTGCTACATAGAAGTCCAGAGAAAAAGAAGATAAACAGATGTCAGAGTAGTAAGAGGGGGCCCTCTGAGGAGCTTGGAGCTAATTTGGGCCTGAAAGGAGCACTGGGTCTGGATAGATGGGTAAAGACTGTTCTCCTATGGGAAAACATACACAAGCAGGTTGCCTAGGTACATTAGTGCCATCAGTAGTGACTGGGATTCTCTAATGTGCATGAGCGGTTGGACGTGCATGAGTGGTCCACAGGCTTCTGATGAGTGGATGGATGGAGAGTCTATGTGGTCAGAGAACAGTAAAGAGTAGAAAGTGGAAATGAGGCCGTGTTTCAAAGGGGCTTGCAAACCAGGTAATAGGAGGAACAATTAAACTAAGACATTTAACTAAGAAATACTGCGATTACATTGACATTTAAAAAAGATGAATTGGACTGTGTTGTGCAGCCAGCCAGAAGAACATGGACACAGACCAGAGGAGATTTATGAGAATCTGGTCTAAATGTGGGCACAGCAATATACTGACAAATCAGTTACTCATCTCTCTGAGTGGCTGCAACAAAATAACTTAGATTATGCAGTTTATAAACAACAGAGATTTGTCTCCTATGGTTTCAGAGGCTGGCAAGTCAAGATTAAGGTGAGATAAGATTCAGAAGATTCAGTTTCTAATAACACCTCATTTGATTTGTAGGTAGAGTTTATTTGCTTTGCAGTACTTGGGACTGAACCTGGGGTTTCACCCAGAGCCCCAGTATTTTTCATTGTATTTTTATGAGAGAGGGTTTCCCTAAGCTTGTGAGGCTGTCCTTGAAGCAGCAATCCTCCTGCTTCAGCCTCCCTGGGATTGTAGGTGTGCAGCACCATGTTTGGCTTATAGTGTCTTCTTGTTGTGTCCTTTACGTGGTAGAAAGACAGTGAGTTACCTCAAGCCCAATAGTGGAACTAACAGCATTTGTGAGGGCTCCGCCTTTATGACCTAATTACCTCCTAAAATTCCCACTACTTAACACTGTTGAATTGGGGATCAGGGCTGGGGATATAGCTCAGCAGCACAAGCGCACTTGCCTGAATTGGGGATCAGGTTTCAACAAATAAATTTTACGAGACAAAAGATATTTAACCCATAGCAATAACGTCATAAAGGCACAAGAGAGAAGTGGACAAATCAGTGATACTTCTGCTCTCCACGCCATAGCGACGGGTGATGTACAGGCTCTAGACAGGGGAATCGGGTGAAAATGCATCTGCTAAAAGTGATGCAACAATGAATGAAGTAGGGGCTGGGGATTTAGCTCAGCGGCAAAAGCGCCTGCCTGGCAAGAGCAAGGTCGTGAGTTCGGTTCCCGGTACCGGAGAAAAACCAAAAAAAAAAAAAACAATGAATGAAGTAGTAAACACGAAAAATCCCTACTATACCTCTTCAAAGGACAGGGTCAACTCGTTTATTTTCTCATCTTTTCAAATTTTTTCCTGACTAACATTCCTGGCATTTTATTTGGAGATGAGGCAGAGAAATAGGTCTGATATCAGGCAACCAGGTATCTTTAGTGAATAACAGGCCTGAGTTTGGAAGCTCAGGTTAAGGAAAAGATGGCTATCTGGAAACTGAAAAGCCTCCCGCCTGGCATGTAACAGCTGGCTGCTTCTGCTGGAATGCACTATACTTCCACTGAGTAGTGTTTTCTTAAAGGGCTCCTTTCAGCACAGGCTGCCTCACTAGGTGAATGGCCTTGGCAGAGCAGATTGGAGAAATGGGGAACAATACTTGGTTGCCTCTAAGAATGACAGCCTCCTTTCACTCCACCCTGAGGGCAAGAGCTGTCTGTTGTATAGCACTGAGATTAGAGTGCCTACAAATATCCAGGGGAAGGCAGAGAGAAGCTCATTTGTACCAGATTTCATTTTTTTAAAAAGCGCATTACCCATTGCAAAAATCCTATCCTTTCTTCTAACACCTCTGCCTCTTCCACCTCTTTCTTTGTCCAGAGTAAAAGACTGCAATAGCCTGTTTCAAAACTAGTTTCCGCCTAGAAGAAGTTAGATTGATGTCCCCACAGAGAGCCTCACTAGAAAAAGTGCCCCAGAACTATCACCTGTGTAAACATGGGGATTATCATAGATTCTCCCTGTAGCTCACTGACAGTTTTTGTTTTGTTGGTTTAGTTTTAATTTTTAAATTTTTTTCAAATTTTTCTTAGTATGTGTTTGCAGTACGTAATGATTTCATTTATTGTAGGGAATTGGTACAAGTACATGACATATCTTGATTCATTTCCCATCCCCTTCACCACTTCTCCCTCTCCCTTCCTGTGCTTTATCTTTATTTTTTGGCTTTTAGAGACAGGGTTTGCTATGTAGCCCAGGCTGGCCTTGAGTTCATTATGTAGACCAGCCTAGCCTCCAAATTGCAGCAATCCTCCTGCCTCAGCCTCCAAGTTCTGGTATTACAGGAGTGCACACCTGGCCTGTGCTTTATCATTTGAACAGAACAATTTTAATCCAAACAGAACTGGGCAACCATGGCCTCTAAGCTAGAGCTAGTATTTATCAGTCTGATTGAATCTTATTAATCTGGTTGAATTGTGAAAAATTGAATCACTCTGATTTCAAATTTCTGGCTGATTCCTCTCAGGTGGGATTTTCAGTACATAAAGTTGAAGTAGTGTGATGAATGATCACACTTTTCATTTTACTTAAATACTCACTCAGACCCATTTCACTGTGAGAGTGAAGTAAAAGCCTCCATTGTGGTCTTTCCACCTGCAGAATGGAACAATCATAGACACCCTCGTACCTCCACTGATGTGAATCTGCTTAATGCTCACCAGTGCTTAAAGAACAAAACCCAAACCTGCCTTTTAAAGCACCCTTTCACCAACCCCAACCTATTTCGTACCTCTGTGTGTCTGCCCTCTGCACACAGACTGTCCCTCCACTTCTTGCCATTTCACTATGTTCTTTTTGTTTCCTGGGAGACCTTTGCTTCTTGATTCCAAATATTTTATTCAGTCCTTATTTTAAAATCCAAATTAATGAGGTAATGAATAGAGTCAGCACTTACAACCTGCCAAATGTTAAGTATATATATTGTCTCTCTATATTCTATATATTCTATATATAAATATTCTATGTATAAAATATACACACATATATACATATATATATACATATTCTCATTTAATCTTCCCAATAATGCAGCACTGATACTGTATTACCACAGGCACTTGAGAAAAGAGGTAAATGAGGCCCATGAGTTAAAGTAACCTTTCCTTGATACCACAGCAAGGATTAAAAACTAGTATGTGTAACGCTTGAAATCTTATTCTCTGCAATGATATTCATTTGATTTTTATTAACGTGTACCCAGCATTAGCGAAATCAGTTCCCTTACCTGATTTTACTTTCATTTTCCTCCACCTGGCTCTACTCGCTCTCATACCCACTTCTTGTTTACAGGAAGACCCTTGTTGTTTATGGTCCCTGCACTTACTGCAGAGCCCTGTCTTTCTTTCTGGTATCCCTGGTACCCAAATGAGTCTGACCTTACACTTCTTGGGTTTGTGTGGTTGCAGAGGCCAATGCAAGACAGGCAACAAACTGAAACATATTAACTATATTAATACAAGTTAATAGACATGAGTTAATGCTGCATGACCCATAAATCACACGGGTTTCCAGCAGCATTTTATTAAACGTAGTAAATTCAAAAAAGAGGAGGGATCAGATCCTCTTCTAGAGATTAAGGAATCCCTCCTTCTAGCACCCTACATTGGTTGTACCTCTTTCTCTCATGCAATACTATGTCTGGGAAGTCTGTCCCTGTCATGGGGTAACTTGCAGACCAATTATTTTTGTTGCTGTTTGCCTTCCCTTGATTTACTTAGCTTCCTGTTCTCGGAAATTCGGAGAACACTTCCACAAGTTACAAGAATCCTTACATAAGTAATGAATTAAGGAGAAGCAGCCAAAAAATGAAAGAATAAAATAAAATTAGTTAGCATTTATGGACCACCTGATGCTGTATTTTTCCATTTTGCATTTGTTATGTGATCACAGGCACAAGCAAATATGTAAAATGGACACGACATCAAAGTGATGCAACCCACTGTACGTGATGTATTTTTGGAAAATTCCTAGCAGTATACTCGATATATAGTAGGAACTCAAATGTGTTTATTTATATTTTAATTCTGAATAGGTAGCTGTTATCATGTAATAGATTTAAAGAAAGATTCATGAAAATCAATATAAACTGTTAGTTTAAGGCAGGGAGGCAGCACGTATGTACTCTACAGAGAATGTCTCTTCATTACTGAACATCTGCGTTTGATTTCCAGCTTCCTCTCTTCCTCCCCAAGGAACTCTGATGTTTAACACTGTGAGCCTCATTTGCTTTGCATCTGTACCTCATGGGATCATTGTGACAAAATGCTATATATACAGCGTGCTTTGTGATGCACAGAGCTTTATGTGAGTTTCATTTAAAACCTATGCAACTAATTATTCCGTACAAAAGACTGTAAGCCAAGAATCAGTTTTCACACCACAGTTTTCATAGAGGAAAAGCATTGCAGAGTCACTTTGGAGAGTAAGTGGAGAAGTTTTAATTAGGCCCTTAGTAGTTACACATTGGAGAGAACCTACAGTTCCCCAGTCACTGTTAAGCACTTGTCAGACACATGCACTGACTCTAATTTTTCGGAAGGGTCGGGATTTGGAATTGAGGACTCTGAAGGTCATGAGAGGAAATGCAGGGTCAAAGAGGTTAAGCATATAATCTAAGGCTGCTTAGCAAGGGGTAGGAAAAAAGCACACACCCAGGTCTAGCTGGCACCAAACCCGTGCTGTCGGCATTGCCATAGCAATGTAAGATAACAGATGCTGCCACAAGTGAAGTGATGTGGAGTTGTGATGAGCAGATTGGCATGGGCTGTGGAGTAGGTGCGACAGATGCTGAGACTAGAGAAGGATGTGCACAGTCTGAAGGGACTGGGACAGACAATCAAAGAATGTGACTATGGAAAGAATCTGACCCATGAGAAGGTTGAAACATTCAGTTTAAGTTGACTCTTCAGTTCCCTGTAACGAGGAACAGGCAGAAACTTAGCGAAATGAGCTTACTGAGGCAGGCAGGGATGCTGGTGAAAGCTGCAGTGTGCCCCGTCCCAGGAAGACTGTTATGCATGGAGTGGCCTTCAGAGTACCTCATTAAAGATGATAAAAGAGACAGAGAGATAAGCCTCACCACTAAAATGGTCACAGAACACCTCACTGGGAAAAACAGATATTTTCTTGGAGGTTGTAATTTTTTTTTAAATGTAAAATGGTGGAGAACATGGCAACTTCACTAATTTAGCTAAGGGTGAATTTGAAGGAAGGAAAGAAACTGGTCTATTATATCCTTACTACTTGGTTAGGAAATCCTTCCTAATAATACCTTCAAAATGGGGATTTTAGTAAAAGGTATAAAATGGTAAGGATATTCTAATAAAACCTGTATTGTAACTTTCAAGCAAATATGTGTACGAAGTCTTTCTTTTCTATGGTAAGAACTTTTTTTTTTTTTTTTTTTTTTTGTTTTTCTCCGGTTCCGGGAACTGAACTCACGACCTTGCGCTTGCCAGGCAGGCGCTTTTGCCGCTGAGCTAAATCCCCAGCTCCCTTTCTTTTCTATATATCAGTTCTGTCCTTTGGGGTTTTACTAATTTAAACATTTATGCATTTTTTATGTAAATAGATGATTTCAAAATTATACAGAAAAAAATTACACTCAATGTAAACAATGTTACCTTTGTAAGGAACTTTCTTCTACACACAGCCTTTTTTCTCTTCCATGCACAGCCCTAGCACACATACACAGACACACAGACATATTCAATCTTTCTAAAATGGAATCAAACATGTAATATTTTAGTAATTTTCTTTGCAAATTTCCATGGATACATTTCCAAGTTCTTTTCAAAATTTTCATATTTAATAGCTACTTAGCATTTTTCTATATGGGCAAGTTATGCATATTAATACTACGGGTTAAATACTTTGAAATCAGAGTCAGGAATTTCTGTCAACGTATAACAAAATCTTTTCTCTCCCGAGTTCTTCAGGTCCTTACTTGTAAAGGAAGGTGCTTGAAGTAGGTGATAAGTGATTTTCCTAACCCTAACACCTCGTGGTTCTTCCACCACTTCCTATCCTGAATTTTTCTTTTCCATTTTGTAAGCCCATTTTCCCTCACATTCTAAAGTAATTAGACACTATAAAATAGGTTCCATGAAAGAAGAAAAGAGAGATGGGAGGAAGAGGGAGAGGTAGGCATGGAGGGAGGGAGGAAAGGAGGGAGAGAGGTAGGGGGAGGAGAAAAAAAAATTACTGTACTATGTAAAAGAATCAAGAGAGATTTTATGGCAGTTTAAGAACAAACTTGCCTTTGAAGAATTGATGGACTTAACATCTGGTGTGACATGGAAAGTGGAATTCCAAAAGGAGGGAACAGCACACATATGGACACTGAAGCAGGAGACAGCATTTAATTAGGTGAGATGAATAAAAAACTGCCTGCAGGAAAGAGACAACAGCAGGTTGGGATTATGTTATGGAGAAAATACTTGGATTGGAAGAATTGTGATAGGAAGGAAAGAGGTAGGTGATAACAGATTTTGAAAGTTTTAAACAGGAGTAGGATAAAAGCTGTTTTTCTTGTCCCCAGTCTCAGTACCCTTTCTGAGTGGTTCAGAGGAAGAGAATTACTGGGTGCATAAGGACCACTTAGGAAAGGACTGGACTCAAATGTGCTAACATTGCTGGGATAGGCAGACAGTGGGAAAAGCACAGTCCCTGAGACCTTAAGACCATGCTGTCTGTCTAGTTGTGAATCCCTTCTCTAGGCTTCAGTAGTTACACGGTCTCAAAAAGTTACTTGATTAAACTTGTGACTATTTGCATATAGGAAGCACTATACATTGTGTAATACAAGTATTATAAAGGTGTAATGGATTTAAGAGCTATTTCACAGAGTTGTTGGGACATTTAGAGAAAAAATATTTACTGTCATGAGATAAAGAAAATAATGTAGAAAGTAGATGCCAGAAAGAAAGGGAACGTGGGTACAGAGAATTGTACAGGAAGAAAGTAAATTATGTCAGATTCATGCTAGGTGAGCTGTAAGGTACACAAATGAAACTCACGAGAACTATGCATCTAGAGATTTGAATGAGAACACAAGGTGCAGGAACCCAAGCAAAGGTGTACATTGAGGGGTCATGATATATACATATATCATGATATATGATATATATTATATTATACATTATATAGATTATATTATACATATAATTAGGAGTGATGTGGGGCTTGGGATGTGATAGGGTGAAAATTCCAGTCTTACAAGATGTATAGTGCATGCATATATCTAATAAACATGTATTAGACACATCTAAAATGTGTGTGATAGTAATATAATTGGTCCTGGGTAATGACTTAAACATTTGACATACAATTGAAAATGGTCTGTTATTACCTCCAAGAACACACTAATGATACTGTGTTTTTGACACTCAACCAGCCTGCAGTGTAATTTCCAAATGATGATTTTCCAACAGAGCTGCATAAAACAATGACAAATAGTCTATTTAATGAGCCTCAAAGCAATTAAGACATAAACACGTCAGAGAATTCCACTGCATTTAATCATCAGAGATATGGTAAACAAAATTGTACTCTGGTGATTAACTGAACTTGATAAATCAATTATAGTTTAATTTCCAGAACACATTTTGAAAGCTTTAAAACTCTGAAAGGACATGATTATTGGTTAGACCTTAAGGCCTGACAGAAGAAGAGGAATATAGTGGAAAATCTACTTAGCTACAATCTTGAAAAACTGTGTTCTTGTTTGTGCTCTCCAACTAATTTTAGGATTTCAGTCCCTAGATCTCAATTTCCTTACTTGTGAATTTCACTAAAAATATGTGTTATACCACAATGAAAGCTGGTAAGATGCTAGAGGTAAAAATAATTTCATCATCTGCTGATTAGCTTTGCTTACACATGCAGGGATGGGGCAAGGTCGGTCATCAGTGTCTGTGGCAAAACAGATGAGCCTGAGTGCCAAGAGATCATCCTCGCAGTCGCATGGTCACTCTGGTATCATTCTGCTGCATTCAGGATGGACGTCCCAGCCCTCATGGAGAGCAGCTTCATTATCCCCCTGCTCCTTTGTTGGTGTGGGCCCCGAGAAGACAGGAAATGGCCACGCTGCATTGGTGAGGGCCATCTTTATGACAAAGTTGAGACAATAGCCTTATAGGCTCAGCACAGAAAGAACAGACTCATTTCCTAGTGGCAAACTCATATATTTAAGCAAGGAAAAAAGGAAAACCCCAACAAAAGTTTAATGTGCTCATTTATAGTTTGATATAATGATCAGAGAAAAATGGAATACTTGAAATTTCATTATATTCTTTCCCTTCTGGAAGACTCTTCTGAATAGACACTTAATAATAATTTTGTTTTAAGATATGGGATGTAAAATATGAGGAGTCACCTGGAGTCAGAAGAGTGACTGGGTGATGCTCACAGATGTCTCACAGGGGGAAACGTCTCATCTCACTTCTTCCAATAGTATTTACATGGCCATAATCCCAGCTTACTTCTGTGATTCTGCTATTCTAGTTTTTAGTGACCCTGAGAACCCAGTCTTTAATATATGATTCTCTAGAAAATCATAAAAGTAGGGATATGAGATGGGGTGAGTGTGTGGAAGGGTCAAATGCAGTAATATGAAGAATTGGCTCATATGATTATGGAGGAGGCTGAGAAATCCCTAAATCTCATATCTATAAGGAAAAGTGTAGCAGGAAAAGTGTGGCAGTCTGGCCCAAATCTGCAGATCTGGTAACTACAGAAGTCAATGGTGTCAAGTCCTAGTATAAATCCAGAGGCCAAAGAACCAAGATCTAAAGTCCCAGAGCAGAAGATGGAAGGTCCAGATTAAGTGGAGAGCAAATACACCTTCCCTCCACAGCTCTTTTGTTTAGTCCACGCTCCATTGCTGGGAATGATCATCACTCAGTCTATAACTAGATTCAAATATTAAGCTCTTCCAGAAATACCCTCACAGACACATGGAGAAATAGTTTCAGCAGATATTCTGCTGCTCCTTTAGTCAGTCAAGTTGACAGATATTATTAATTATCGTAGTATTTGCTGTTAAATTTTCTTTTTAGATTTTTAGAAGTTTTGTCAAAGAGTTTGCACATAATATTTGCACATATCTTTGATTCACTTTCATGATGAGATACATTCCAGGATATATGCATGCGCTTCTCATTCCCTAAGTTCAACTGCTTTTGCTCTCTCACTGTTTACTTAAGGTTTATATATTTACTGCCCATTACTTTTTCCTTTTTTTTTTTGTCTTTTTGACACAGGGTCTTGCTATGCAGGTCAGGCTGGACTTGAACTCATTTTGTAGCCCAGGCTGGTCTTGAACTCAAAAAAATCCTCCTGCCTCAGCCTCCTGAGTGCTGAGATTACAGGCATGCACCACCATGCCCAGCAACTGGCCTTTACAAATAATAATTTTGGAATTAATTTTTCCAATATGTTTATTTTCAATTTTGTTAACTCAGAATGTGTTGATTCTTTGTTGCTACTTACACTTAGCATGATTTTGTTTCATCTCCAAGTGAGTGTTATAAATACGAAATTCTTTTGTTTTAGTTTTTAATTCTGTAATGATGAAGATAGTAAAAGTATGCATTCTCTTTTTATAGGAACTAGACAATACTAGATTTTATTTCTATCATGATGTAAGGGGCTGAGGATATAGCTCAGCAGAACAATGCCTGCCTGGCAAGTGCAAGGTCCT